>NC_135579.1:105730025-106032298 GCF_965152235.1 Eretmochelys imbricata
CAGTTAGACTCGCTGGGCAGAGCTCATGGTGTGAAACAAGTGCTGGAGCCCAGAGGCTCAGTTGTGGAAGAGTTGGACCCCTTGCTGGTCTAGTGCATTGAAGGGGTTCATCCAAGGGGCCGTGTAAAAGCTGGGGCATAGCACAGATCCGTGGCTCTGAAACAACTAATTTTAAGGCTAGACATGCATCGTTATGCAGATGCAAAACATTTTCTTAAGCACAGTTCTCAACTAGTTTGCTTTAAAGTTACACTGCTTAAAGTAGGCAAATGCCCTAATCTTCAGACTTTTATCAATGAGATCCATAAACTGAAAAACGTAGCCAAGGCTAAAAGCACTGCATAGATCTTGAAACTTGATTTCATTTAAATCTCAGACCTCTAATAGGAGTCAAGCTTGATAGGCACTTTTTCCCCTAGCCAGCACTTTTTTTGTAGCTTCCCAAAATCTTTTTAAGAAAAAATCTAAAAGTCCTACCCTATTCTCATTGAAATAAATGGCAAAGTCTCCATCTACTTCAGTGGGAGCAAGATCAGGTTCTAAGGCTACTCAAGCATCATAAATTACTTTAAGGCTTAAAGGAGACGGTGGGTGAGGCAATCTCTCTTTTGCCAACAGAAGTTGGTCCATTAAAAGATATTACCTCACCCATCTTGTCTCTCATATTTAAGCCTTTACATGAGTTATGCTGCCAAAATCTCTAAACTCTTGCTGGTAGAGGAGAGATTGGTATGGGGTGAGAAGCACTTGTGCCTCACTTTAAAAACAAAACAAGAGAAAACCTGCACACTTCATGCATTTAAATAACCTACCTTATGTGGAAATATATACTTGACCTGCAATTTGGACACTGGGCAAACCTTGATTTTAAGAAATCCAGTGCAAAAATCTGTATGAAAACAATGTTAAGGCTGTACAGGTAAGTAATAAAGATGGGAAATGCAGAAGCTAAGGTACAGTGCATAGATATCTTCACTACAGTAATCTTCAGTTCCATAGTCAAGTATTTAAGTAACTTTATCTTAGATCATATACATGCAAAGATGTGATCATATAATTGGCGGTACCATAGTGCACACAAATGAGAATAAAGCTAAAGGTGTGTATAGTACAACCTTACAGCAGAATTCTGCACTATCCTATTACATTGTTATATGTTGGCCTATTAAAGGAAACACTTACAGATTGTGAACTATTATTGGATTGGCAGTTTTTTATACTAAATTACTATGAAATGGCCACTGGGTGCCTGCATCCCATACAAGTGCTGTACCTTCTGGGTTAGCCCTATCTCCCTCACCTGCCATAGAATTGGAGAGCAGGGCAGCTCATGGCCTGACTCCTCTCCCTCCCCACCCTCTACTCTTGTCTTGGGGCCCTACAAATTGGAAGGCTGTTCTCCCTCATTTCTAAGGTCTAACAGATACCGTTCCATTGACCTGCTTTCTTTCAACAGCTGGCCGAGCCCGAACTACCAGGCCACATTGCGCTACAGAATCCTCACTGACAAATGTACATGAAGTTATAGAAGAACATCCATCTATCAGAAGCAGCTCTTCAGCAAATCCAGGTAAATAAGAACTATTGTCTGAGGGCTGGCTGGCTCATTGACCAGCATTGCATCTCTAAGCAGCGTCAGTTAAGATTGTTTCCCCATATGCTTAGAGGTTTAATATGACTTCCTGGAAAGTGGCTTAGCAGCAAAAGGAAACATCCTGATGACTTCAAATTGAAATATGGTACAGTTCTGATATACAAATAGATCTGCCAGGAAGGACTGGCTCCACCCCAGAATAGCAATACAATGGCTTTCTAACTAGCTTCAGTAGCTGGTAGCTATACTTTGTGAAGACACCACTGGTCACTGACTTTTTTCTTTTTTTTTTTTCCTTTGTTGCTGGGGGCGCGGGAATCGCCAACACCAATAAGGTGACCTCCTACCTTTTAACTTTAGGTGCCTCAATGCTGTGCTGCTGTGGCTTGGAGCCCTGACACTAGTAGCCAGCCCACAAGCATAAAGTTCTCCGCTGGCTTCCACCAGCCTTGTTACTCCCAACAGCCCGTTCAGTCCCAAGTCTACTAAGTTCTGTAACTGCCAGGCACCCTGACTTCCTCTCTGCTTGTCACCCCCCAAAGGTATGAACAGCCCCCAGTTATCAGTTCACTTTGGCATGCACACTCCACACAGATTGCACAGCAGAGACATGCTTGAGGTAAAAATAAAGTTCATTTAATAGAAAAATCACAGATGAACTAGTAAGGAAAGGCAAACACGAGTTACACAAAATACACATAGATACAACTTTAGGCTTTACACTTCTATATTGGATAAATTCCCTTTTCTAATAGTTACCCATTGCCTCGGAACAGTTTCCCACCATACTCCCTGTCGCAGAGGGGATCCAGTGTTTCATGGACTGCTTCCTGCGTAGAGGCTGCCCCTCAGTTTCTGAAGCCTTTGTCCTCAACCCCCTTCCCTTTTTAACAGGGTTTGCAGCCTTTTTCTTTCTCTCAGATTATGGTTATTCAGAGTGTGGGGAATTCCCTTTCTGCTTGATAGCTGGGGCATCTCAGTCTCTTCCCATTAACTGTAATGGTTCTGTTTCTCTCTTCCTGGGCTGTATTATGGATCATCACTTGTGTTTGGTTCTGTGTAAACACCTGGCTCAATAGGAGCCCCTGCCTGTTGTGAAGTGTATTTGAAATTGTAGTACAGTGTATGAGCACAATACTCTATGTACATAGATTCATAACCACAGTCTGTATAAACATCTCCTAATGACCATCAAGTTCAGAACACTACAAGCTTTCATAAGACCTTACTTGATATATTTATTAACAACCTTGCATACAAAACCAGTTGATTCAGTTGCTAACTCCTTGGGATTCAGACTCTTGTGGTGTCTGTACCTGGATTGTCACAACCACTGGCCACAACTAATAAGGAACACCCTCTCCAGGACAAGACTCTAGGTCATGATATCCCAGTTTGTACAGAAGAGGGTTTTGTATGTGTATGGGCAGGGGGAGGGTGTAGATAAAGAAATTATTCTGCCTAAAAAACTTGTTTGTGGTAACAACTTCACATAAAAGTGATATAAATGTCTCTTTTTCCAGTTCGGAGGAAATCTAATATTGTGAAAGAGATGGAGAAAATGAAAAGCAAGAGGGAAGAGAAGAGAGCCCAGATAAGTGAGATCAGAACAAAACGGGCACAGGTGCAGTATTTGATCAGGGAGTAACCCTTGGTTCCCCAGAATAAACTGGGATAAGAAAAATTCTATAGGATAGTGTGTTTATAATGGTCAAACTAAAACACATTTTGGACTAACATGCCCAGTGTTTGGTTTCAGTTTACACTCGCTGTGGATTTTGTTTTAAAGTGTCATGCATAAGGATGTAAACAAAACCTGTCTGCTCTCTCCAGACTGAATTTGTTTAGGGGTCTCCCGGGTAGCTGTTTCTGCAGTTGAAGGCTTTTAAACCCCAGACTTGCTCTTTCAGTTGCAGGTGGCATTTCTGAATCATAGAAATGTAGAACTGGAGGGGGATCTTAATAGGTCATCTAGACCAGCTCCCTGCACTGAGACAGAACCAAGTATTATCTAGACCAGTGTTTTTCAAACGGGGGTCTGAAGACCCCTGGGGGTCCCAGAGAGTACTCCAGGGGGTCCACTGGCCCCGCTGATCAACTCCTCCCCCTCCTTCCCAGCGCCTCCTGCACACTGGGGAACAGCTATTCCCTGGCGTGCAGGAGACACTGGGAGGATGGGGGGAGGAGCGGGGACGGGGTGCACTCGGGGGAGGGAGCAGAATCATGTCCAGGGCTGCCAGCCCCGCTGATCAACTAGGGTTGCCAATCCTCCCAGTTTTGCCAGGAGTCTCCTGGAATCAGGCTCTATCTCCAGGGGGGCTACTGAAGGCAAACTGGGAGATTTTAGGCGCTAAAAGTCCAGTGGGGCTAAGGCATGCTTCCTGCCTCCGTGTTGGTCCCGGAAGTGGCCGGCAGATCCCTGCAGCCCTTGGGAGGATGAGGGGGCTAGGGGGTCTTTGCATGCTGCCCTTGCCCCAAGCTCCGATTCCACAACTCCCATTGGCCTCAGTTCCCAGCCAATGGGAGCTGCGGGGACAGTGCCTGCAGCCAAGGGCAGCACACAGAGATCCTCTGGCCCCTCTGCCTAGGAGCCACTGCCAGAGGGATGTGCCGGTTACTTTCGGGAGCCACCTGCAGTAAGTGCCACCTGTACGGAGCCCTCACCCCTTCCTGCACCCCAACTCCCTGCCCCAGCCTGGTGAAAGTGAGTGAGGGTGCGGGAGAGTGAGCGATGGAGGGAGGGGGGAATGGAGTGAGTGGAGGGTGGGGCCAGAGTGGGGCCTTGGGGGAAGGGGTGGGGTGGGGCCTGAGGCTGAGTGGCAGGGCTTGGAGGTACCTGAAAATGTTTAAATAAAAATGGGGGTCCTCTGGTTGCTAAAGTTTGAGAACTACTGATCTAGACTATCCCTGACAGGTGTTTGTCTAACCTGCTCTTAAAAACCTCCAATGAGGGAGATTCCACAACCTCCCTTGGTAACTTTGTTGTACTGCTTAACTACCCTTACAGTTAAGAAGCTTTCCCTAATGTCTAACTCCCTTGCTTCAGCTGAAGCCCATTACTACTTGTCCTCTCCTCAGTGGACATGAAGAACAATTCCTCCTCCTCCTCCTCTATAACAACCTTTTATGTAGTTGAAGACTTCTCCTGTTCCCCCTCAGTCGTCTTTTCTCCACACTGACAAAACTGGGTTTGTTTAAACTTTCCTCGTAGGTCATATTTTCTAGACCTTTAATCATTTTTGTTGTTTTCCTCTGAACTTTCTCCAATTTGTCCACATCTTTCCTGAAGCCCAGAAATGAACACAATGTTCTTGAAACTATTGCAGTATTTTACTGAAACAGATTTCATCACTTTTTGGATAATTGAACTAAGCATAAATTGAACAAAATGATTGGCCACTAGCAATGGAAAAGCAAAGTGGTGACAATTGCAATATTGAAACTCATTGACAAATGGCAGGGTATTGAATGTTCTCTTCTCTTCCCTGTCATGTGAATCTGCCTCAGGGAGTGCAGACATAATGCAGTATTCTTATCTCTTCTCACTACGCACAGGGAGGAATTTACCATGCATAAAACTTAATGCTCTTCTTACTGTTCTGCATTGTCAACAGTCTTAAAATTCATCGGTATGGCAGTCAGTGTAAACTTCCCAGTTTGTTTGAGGTGCTACAACGCAGACACAGCACACAGATTTGGTACTATGTAGAGGAAAACTGGGGTACAAATGGAGAAATACAGGGTGTGTTTTTGTGGGAGAAGGCAATGGATGGGTAGAGAGGAGGTGTGCTTATCAGCAGTTAAAATGAGTACTGAAAACTCCTTCAGCTCTGTTCCTTCTGCTGCATAGGAAGATTCCCCCTTCCAAGCAAAATGAGATTAGAAATCCTAATCATTCAGTCAGGTTATTTCTAGTTCCAGAGTCTTTCACATGTCTTTGCAGCATGAGGACAGAGTAACAATATACTGAGTTCTTTAGCTGCACACAGACTAGTGCCCTTTGTACTCCTAGGCAGCACCTTTTTTGGCGGTTTGCTAAAGCTAATGTCTGTCACTGCCCTGCAGGAATTCGATAGCAGCTGTCCAAACTGGGAGTTTGCACGGATGATCAAGGAATTCAGAGCTACTTTAGACTGCCAACCAATATCTATGAATGACCCAGTAAGTACATATTTGGAATCATTGACTGCAATGTACCAATATCACCTGTGATTTTTTTTCCGCTCATTGAACACTCGTGCTTCGATAGTGATTATCGAAGACTTAACCAGAAATACTTGAACTTGCCTAGTTTAACTTGGTGTACCATGGATAAGCAGGAACAGTGCGACATCATGGCTTAGTATTGAGCTCACACTGCAACATGGAAAATGTAAGTTAAATATTAGGAGTAACTTCAAAGCAGATCAGCAGAACAAGCTGTGAAGGTAGTGGTGGAAACTGCCACTTCTGGAGTTAAGACTACATTGAATGCCAGAATAACTGAAGTATCATCCTAGCCTTGGAAAAATATTACTCTGATCTGTCAATGACAAAACTTGAGTCCAGAGAAGTAAAATGCAGCTTGCTAGCTGTTGACCCCTGTTCCAAACTCTTGACATGTTGGTCAAATGCCTCTAACATGAGGAGGCTGAAAACTAAGCGGTGATGTTGTAAATACCACCAAGCTGCAGAATAGAGATTTGCCCAGTCCACAAATTCTTTAAATACCTCTTCTGGTTAAGCTCAGCCAGTGACATGCAGAATGTGGACTTTCCCCAACAAAATGATCTTGTAGCTGGACTGCAGCGATGCCTAAATTGACTGCAATGTGAAGAGCTCAGATCTAGTGAGGTCATTGTGAAGTTAACTTCGCAATATGCAAATCTGGTGATTACAGACTTAATTTTATTATGATGTTGAAGTAAAAAGAAAACGGTATAGGGTTTAAGCATAGAAGTTTCTGGTTATCAGGGAATAAGGTACAGATTATCAAGGGGTGCAAAATTCGGTTTAGGAATGGGTGGTGTAAGAAATACATAATCTGCAATCTCCCTGATTGGGGGTTAAAGGTTAATGGGTCAAAGTACAAACATTGAGATATGGGGGTATGTTGTTCATATAATGGCTATGTTCAGGTGTGGAGTATAATGAGTGGATACGATGATGAGGATGGATTTACCCTCATTTGGTGAGATTTAATGTTCAGTGAGTTTATGGTTCCAGTTCGTATGGTCCAATGGAAAAAGTCTCTGTCCCTTTCCCATAGTGGATGCATGATGTCGTACCGGCTCACACCACCTGATCCTGTCAGTGGCCGGTGATGTGTTCGATGTAGATGTCCCTGGACCATCGGATGGTGTCCGAGACGGAGACACCACATGAGCCATGCGTAGCGTCGACCAATCCCACAGGTCCACAGCACACGCTCGTTGCAGGGGTCCCAAGCGCTCAGGGCTCCGACAATCTGCACCTCGTACCCCTTTGCTCTCAGGGTGTCAGCTGGGGGAGGGCGTATTTTTCCAGCTTACGAGCTCGGGCTTTGCGGAAGGCCGGGGTCCTGTTCTCAAAGGAGACCGTGATGTCGACGAGGATGATCGGTGACTACCACGTCGGGTCACAACTGGCTGTCAGTACCGGGGATGGCGCAGTTCACGGCGACCTCCCCCAGGCGTGGTGCGATAGCTTTTACCAGGCGGTTCTGGATGGCGTTGTGGTGCACCTGCCAGGCTCTGGAGTGGGGCTTGCAGCTGCCCAGGACGTGGGACAGGGTCTCGTTGGAGTAGTCACACTTCCTGCAACGCTCATCTCTGTTCCCGTGGCGGACGGCTCCATCGAGCGGGATGCAGTTGAGCCGGGTACAGTGGATGAAATGCCAGTTGTGAAACGGGTGAAGCCGCCCTCAGCGGGGAAGTGGTTGCTGGTGTCCCATTTGCTGGTCAGTTCGAAGGCTTTACCCTGGTCCGGCTTATGCTTCAGGGTTTCCATGTACAGTGAGTGGATAGCTGCCTTCAGAGTTCTCTCCAGCATGCCCCTGGCACTCGGGGTGACAATGGTGGTGTTGTCAGGCCTGATCTGCAGCACCAGGACTCCCAGCTCCTGGTGCTCCTCGCACCGCTCCCAGCGGCAGCCGATGCGCTTCCCCAGGCGATGCGTGGCATTGCGAGCGCAGGACCACAGTGAAGCGATGTTGTGCCCGTCCCATCCGAATTCGCCATCCAGGGAACAGCTCAGGAAGCTGGCGGTGTCTTGGTTGGAGGGGGCTCTGCCGATCTGCTGCTTTGTCGCGTCCTGGAGGGCGTTTGCTGCAATGTTCCTTACCGTAGCATCGGGACATGTCAGCAGGCGGAAGGCGTGGGTGATCACCGCGATGTCACACAGGTCACCCATGTGGGGGACATTTGCACTGCCATGCCTGTGGGCAATATAGACCAGCTTGTTGCTGGCTCTCTGGGGAAGGAACAACCACTTCTTCACCAGCTGCCGGACAATCTTGTCTGCCTTGTTGAGGGGTACCTTCGCCATGGAGGATCCCCTTAGGACAAACGAGATGCGGGGGATCAGGAAGGTGTTCAGGGCGTTTATTTTCTGCCACGGTGCTAGCAGGGAGGCGTCGATCTTGGCGGCATCGTGCAAGATCTCCTGAATGGTGTCCTCAGGTGTCTGCCGGACACAGAAACCTGTCATCGTGCCAAGATGCTACGCCTGCCCCTCTGTAAGGGGGATGATGGGCTCGCCCTGGATCTGGAACCCTGTTGTCTGCACCAAGTCCCTTTTGCTGCTGTCGATGTGGAGAGTTGCGCACTTCTTTACGTTGAAGCGAAGCCCCATCCAATCGGCAGCTCAACTGGTGGCATCTAGCATACGTTGGAGGTTCTCTGGGTCATTCGTGGTCAGGACCAGGTCATCCGCGTAAGCCAGGACGCTCACCCTCTCATTGTGGAGGTTGAAGCCATCTGGGCCATTGGAGATCGCTCGCAGCAACGGCTCCATGGCGAGGTTAAAGATGATGGGGCTGAGGGGACAGCCCTACTTAACTCCGCTCCGGATCGGAATCTCGGCGGTCTCCACTTCGACTAAGCGAATGGTGGTGCTGCATCCCTCGTATACATTCAAATACAACCTTAGTGTGTCCCACTCAAATCAGGGGAGCTACTGGAGGGCTGAATTTGGCACATTGATTACAAACGTTGCAAATTATCATGTCTGTTTGGATTTTTAATCTGTTTTGGACCAGGCTCTCATTAGCCCAACACACTATGTATAGATCTTTGCAGTAGGGTGAGCTTTCTGCAATAATAGGATATGGTCTTAGATAACCTGCCAACAATGGCTCTGCTCTGACCAGTAGTATTAGAGTGAACTCTGGTGGTATTCACAGAATAGTGATGGGGAGGAGACATTAGTGATCTTGGCCATTTCTACCCTATAGACTTAAGTCGACCTACATTAGGTCGACATACAGCCATGGCAGTAATTACTGTGGTGGTTCACATCCACACTATCCTCCTCCTGTCAGTGGTGTACGTCTTCACCAGGAGCACTTCCACTGACTTAAGGGGACAATGGCTCTCAGGGCTCTCAGCTCCCTGTCAGGCTGCCCCTTTCCTCTTTTTCCACCCGCAGCTCCACGCAAGGAATGGGGCAGCTGCACCAGGCCTCTTGGCTCCCCGCCAGGGGCATGGTACCTATCAGGACTCTGGATGTGGAGCTCCCTGCCGGGCACAGCTGTGCTCCTGGTAGGGAGCAGGGGCCGAAACCCCAGGAGGGCAGCCAGGCTCCAGGTGGGGAGATCCATGCCTGGAGCCTGCTGTGGCTACCCTGTTTCTGTTAGGGAGCCGTGGGGGGCAGCCTGGCTTCCAGCAAGGAGATCTGCACCCAGTGTCCAGTTGGTTACTCCATTCCCAGAAAGGAATGGAGCCAGGAAGCCAACTGTGGCTCCTTATGGGGAGCCTGGGTGGCAGCCTAGCTTGGAGCAGAGACCAGGCAGGAGCCTGGCTGCAGAGTATGGAGCCATGAAATTGACAAGAATGACAGCCAATAGATGCAAGTAACGCAGTTTTTACAGGGACACTGCGTCACCTGAACTACACTGACATAAGCCCTACGCCCCTTGTGGAGGTGGAGTTATGTTGGTGTAGTAGGGCACTTACGCTGGCAGGAGAAGGGCTGTATTGTGTACGCTGACATAATTAGATTGACGTAAGCTGCCTTACATCAACCTAATGCTGTAGTGTAGACCAGGCCCTTGTATCCTTACAGTCTCCACTGCAACACTGATTCACCACAGGTGTGGTGGTGGTGGGGGGGGGAATAGTGATACTCTGTATTCAGTCTCACTGTAACCTCTCCTTCTCTTAAAGATAGAAGAGCGCAGGATCTGTGTTTGTGTAAGGAAGCGCCCTTTAAATAAGCAAGGTAAGTGTGTGTCTGTATTGGCAAAATTTAGCCTGGAATCAGATGCCAGTTTGACGTTACTCATTCATGTTACAAATATTTTTTTTCCATCAACAGAACTTCACAAGAAGGAATGTGATGTGATTACAGTTCCCAGCAAGTGTGTCCTGCTGGTGCATGAGCCAAAGTTGAAAGTGGACCTAACAAAATATCTCGAGACCCAGGCATTTAGATTTGATTTTTCATTTGATGAAACTGCTTCCAATGAAGTGGTTTATAGGTAATATATCATCTTACATAGTGGGCCTGAGCAGCACAGGATTAACATGGTGGGAATGAAAACATAAAGGGTTACTATCTCAGATTGTCTTAGTTTAAAGGGATTGATATTTTACAATCCAGCTAACCATATTTGGTTTTGGTAGAGACCAGTAGACTGTGAAACATCTAACAGGAGCCCTTAGCTTAGTTTCTGTCTGATCTTAATGTTTACTACTGAATCCACTTCCATTTGTTGGATTCCTGGGAATTATTTGAAGATTCTAGAAGTATAGTGATGGCTGAAGCCAAGTATGGGCTAGTCAGGAGAGTGCCTCCTTTCTTTGTGCCTTATTCTTTTTATACTTCTAAATTCCTAGGTTCACTGCGAGGCCTCTTGTACAGACCATCTTTGAGGGTGGAAAGGCTACATGTTTTGCATACGGCCAAACAGGCAGCGGCAAAACACATGTAAGTGACTGGCTGGCTGTCTTCTAAAGGCCTCCAATATCTCAGTTTAGATAAACTGATTAAAGCACATTTGGATATTTAAGGTAAATAGCCTTTCATCCAGCAATTGGATCTTTGTTTTTGATCGTCCTTTGAAATGATAATGGAGAGAGTTCACTTACCTTACCAAGAGGTGAGTTAGTAACCATTAAAACTTCAGCAAGCGAATAGCTGCTTCCTTTCATATTGCTGAGAAAGTAATGAGGCTGACTCTGGCAATGTTGTTTAGTGGTTGAAGACCAGGACCAGGCACTGCTGACTTGTAATCCTGGCTCTGTCACTAACCTCAGGCAAGTCTCAATCTCTCTGCCTTCATTCCCCAGCTTGTGAAATAGGGTACTAGCGCACTCAAGAGGTGTAAGGATTGTTTGTATCATATTTTGAAGATGTACACTTTAAAGGCTCTCTGAACTCTTCCAGAAATACTTAATACACTTACAAAAATAAGCCTCTTCTCATACATGGTGTAATGATGCTGGTTCTGGCAGGACCCAACTGAGAGTGCCAATTCAGGACAAATTGCTTAAAGCAGGGCAGTTACAACCCAAGGCTGGGGTTTCTATGCACACCAAGGCAAATCAAACCAGCCAAACAGGGAAGACTTTGGTTTTACCCCACTGGCTAACCACAAGTCACACAAGCAATTCCCGTAGACACTCCAGTTTCCCAGTATCACCACCAATGCCACTTGTTATGGGGACAAATGGTTATGAAAACCAATACCCTAATAAAAGAAAGTTTCTCTCGATCCCAAAGGACCAAGCCCCAGACCCAGGTCAATATACAAATCAGATCTTACCCACAAATCACGCTGTTGCCAATCCTTTAGAATCGAAAATCTAAAGGTTTATTCATAAAAGGAAAAAGATAGAGACGAGAGTTAGAATTGGTTAAATGGAATCAATGACATACAGTAATGGCCAGGTTCTTGGTTCAGGCTTGTAGCAGTGATGGAATAAACGGCAGGTTCAAATCAAGTCTCTGGAGAACATCCCCAGCTGGGAGGGGTCTTTCAGTCCTTGGTTCAAAGCTTCAGTGTAGCAAAGACCCTCCACAGGTACGAAGCAGGATTGAAGACAAGATGGAGGAGCTGCAGCAGCTTTTTATAGTCTCATGCCATGTGGTCTTTCTTTGTTCCAAAGACAAGCTGTCCATCCCATGGCCTGGAAAAACCTCAGAGTTCTGTCCATAGACATGTCCCTGCATACCTTGCTGAGTCACAAGGCGTGTCTGCCTTCTCTCAATGGGCCAGTTGTATATCTGAGGGCCCTTAATGGGCCGTCAAGCAGGCTAGGTAGAGCTGACACCAACTCGTCTGGGGGTGTCACCCAGAAGCATAGCACAAGTTTGAAATACAGACAATATAGAGCCAATACAAAAATGATACATGCATACAGATAGCATAATCATAACCATCAAACCATAACCTTGTCTTAGACACCTTATTTGACCCCCTTATTACAAGATTTGGTGCCACTACAGGACCTTGGTTGCAACCATGTTCTATATGGTCCCAGTTCAAGTCAATAACGTGACACATGGATACCCCCTGATCTGGATATTACTTGTGGAGTGGGCAGATCTTCACTGCTGTGAGTTAGGTATCTTAAGCTTTTCTCTTTCACTTCAGACTTTCTGCAGCTGTTCTGTGGTATCACACTCTGGTCCTGGTTCACTGCCTCCATCACACCAGCTTTTAGGTTGGGGAGACCTTACAAGTGTGGACATTTTTTTGCCTACAGGATACTCAATACTAGACTTTCAGTAACTGGAACCTGTTTTCTTCCCCTGTAGCTTTCCAGTCACTGGAACGAAGTCTGAATTTCTCTCCCTTCAGGTCACCTGTCAGAGTAGCCTAATACACCGCCTTGTGTGTGTTTTTTGGTAATGATTTTCCCCAGGTCATGTAGCAAAGTGTTTTAACTCAAACCTCTGATTGGTTAGTGCCAGTTGATTAGACAAATGACTAATCCTGATGTAAAAGATGGATGCTAAAAAGGTCCAAAAAGTAGCCTAGGAATTGTCTTATGGCTTGTTGTTTCCCATTGGTGTTACCCAGGCATGCAAAAGGAGTTGTTTTCTTTGCAACTTTTTTTATTCCTATAATGGAGGTGATCCCTGGTTGTGGCCACTCCCTATATACCTTACTGATTGAATCCTATGGGCTCATAAATGTTTACACCTATAAAATATCAGGTTTATTTAGCTTCATCTAAAAACTTCCTGGTTATCAGTTTGATGCTGCTATGGTCCAGCAGCACTGTCTGATTTCACAGGCAAAACGCTTAGGCCACTTCCATTAGCATGGAATGGGCAGGTCTGTCCCAGTAGTGATGTTCAGCTAAGTAGATTCTACTCGGAGACCTAGATACAAATTATAGGTAGGAAAACTACATTTTTTCCATTTTTGATCACTGATCCAGGATCAGAACTAGTGCTGGAAAAGATGGCTGCTTGTGGAAGGACTTGTACTATACATTGAGCCCTGGCAGACTAAGATACTGGATCTTGTTAGGCTAATGGTTTATATTAAATAACTACAGTTCCAGGCTTTAGAGGGTGTAGTGTTGATAACTGTTACAGCAATTAACATCAGCAGCTACCTTAGTTTTGTTGGAACTGAAAGCAGCGTGGACGGATGAGCAAGATAGTAGTCACAGTGACACTAACATAAGGTTTTGCCAGGTTTGGAAACACAGTGAATTCTGCCTTTTCAATGCCACATGGAAAATTTTGCTATCTTGGAGTGCAATTTTTTTGCTCTCTGAACAGAGGAAGCCAGGTTACTTTGCCAAGATCCCAAATTCTTGCTTGTAGATAAATAGTTGGCTGGAACTCATATGATTTCCCCTTACATTTCATGGCACCTAGAGGGTCCCTTTGTCCCTGGTCAGGGGTTTCCAAACTTCTTGCTGGTATGACCCCATTTTAATGAATTTTATTTCTTTCCAGGACCCCAGACAGCATGGAGGACACAATTTTGTAGAGCAAAATGGTGCCCTCCACACGGCGTGACCTCTCATGCATCGTATATGTGCGCTACATACATGCGCTACAAAATGGTGTCCTCTGCACAGTGTGACCTCACACACACTATATACATTTGTGAAGTCACTTGGTGCAGAGCAAATAGTGTCCTCCACACATTAGGGATTGCTATGACCCCATGTGCTGATGACATGACTGCACTTGGAGTGGGGTTACCATGTCTGGGTTTTCCCAACATTTCCTCTTTTTTGATCCTCAACCTTTTGTCCAGGCTGATTTTTCAAATAAAAGGAGAAACATCCAGGATCTTTTCACAGTAGACATTGCAGCTCAGAAAGAGCTGGCTCCGCGTCCTGAATGATGTTTCCCGCTGCATCCGCAGTTGCTGGATCCTACCCACCCTGGCTCTGGCTTCCAGCCTTGGGAAGGGGGAGATGCAGGGAGGTGCTGACAGACAGCTGTCGCTGCATCCCAGTCTTGCTCCAGACACAATGACAGGGAGCGACATTGCCTCCCACCTCGAGAGTGAGGCCAAAGGCATCCCCCCTACAGTGTCCTTTTTTTGGGAACTTGAAAGATGACCCTAATTTGGAGTCGCAACCCACAGTTTGGTAACTACTGTCCTAGGTGCTGGAAAAAACGTGGTTGTCACACTGACTAGTTCCAAACATTCAGAATGAGTTAACACAATTACATCAAGCTTTTTATCCTGAATTACATGGCATAGCGCCATGTCTAGTTAGTCCATTGAGATCACAGGCTGTTCATGTGGACTCTTTTTTCCTAGAATATTGTTAGAACTACAGTTGAGTGATAACCTGACTTGCTTGGACTGCACCTCTATAATGGCTTTTTTTTTGTAGACTATGGGAGGAGACTTCTCTGGGAAAACTCAGAATGTCTCAAAGGGGATATATGCTTTTGCATGTAAGTTGACTCTTCAAGTTTTCTAATCCAAGTTGTATATAGTATTTTTCCTTCATAAAAGACTTTACTATATAGATGTATGAGAAGTTATTGAAGTCCATAAGGCCTTTATTTTAAAGTTCTTTATGAATAAATATTTAAAGAATTCCTATAAACCCTGATTATCATGTGTTGTTCCCAATAAGCAGTGATAAATTTAGTTGCAATAGTTATGTAAATCACCAACTATAGATATTACCCAATATATAGCTTCTGTATATAATGGTATTAACACTAATTTTTATTAGAGCAAAAATAATTTAATCAAGATCAAAACACTCTCTGAGACAGAGTGGTTGGTTGGTTGCATAGGGTATTGCTGGTTCCTAACAAATTAGTAGTAAGAGCTTGGCCCTAAAGGAAAGCTTTGGGTTTTTTTGGGGGGGTTTTTTGGGGGGGGGTGGGGGGAGTGGTGGAAGGAGTTGGATTTACTTTTGAACTCTCCCTTTCAAAACTAGAATCTTCCTCTATTTGCTGAACTGTACCTGAAAGTTTCCTTGTCTAGGAATCCCAACTAACGCTTTTTTGTTTTTTAACAAGTGATTCAAAGCTACAGAGGATTGCAATGTTCTGCAAAGTTAAAACTTGACTGTATTAACCAAGCCAGAAAATAAAGTCATTGCTCACTGATAACTTGAGAAGTAGAAGCTCACATAATCCCTTTCTTTTTTTCAGTCCTAATGAGGACACAGCTGAAATCAGATTCATTTGGAGGAGTCGTCTTGTACAGATAACTCCACTACTATCTGGCTGGGGCAATTGTCATTCCAGCTACTAGATACTATAACTGCCTTGCTGTGAAGAATTTTGGAAGGGGCAGAGTCCCAGAGGCAGCTGAAATTGTTGTTCTAAAATCTGGTTAGGTCATGTTTTTTTCTTCCTTTCCCCATCAGCACGAGATGTCTTCCTCCTTCAAAGCCAACCCAGGTACAGGAATCATGACCTGGAGGTCTATGTGACATTCTTTGAAATATATAATGGAAAGGTGAGATCTTGTGTCTTGATTTTAGTCTGAGTTTTTTGACCATGCATTTGATACATGGTACGATTTTATTTAGCTATCTGCATGTCCTTGCTGGAACATGGGCCCTTTGTGCCTCTGGTATTGAATTGGAAAGTCTGGGATATGCATAATTCATGCTGTGTACCTCTTCTTTAAATGAGGAAACTGTGAAATAGGTGTAGGCAGGGGCTCTCAAACTTTTTTACTGGTGACCCTTTTCACATAGCAAGCCTCTGAGTGTGGACTCTTCTCTTCTCTCCCCCCACCCCCCTTTATAAATTAAAAACACTTGTTAAAATATATTTAACACCATTATAAATGCTGGAGGCAAAGCGGGATTTGGGGTGCAGGTTGACAGCTCACGACCCCCCATGTAGTAACCTCAAGACCCCCTGAGTGGTCCCAACCACCAGTTTGAGAACCCCTGGTGTAGGGGATGGTTCTTTACTTGTGCATCTCCATCTCCTTGCTCAAATACAGGTGTTTGATCTCTTGAATAAGAAGGCAAAACTCCGAGTGCTTGAGGATGGAAAGCAGCAGGTCCAAGTAGTTGGCCTCCAAGAAAGACAAGTCAGCTGTGCAGATGACGTGATCAGAATGATCGAGATGGGCAGTGCCTGCAGGTTTGTCTCCCTGCGCTTCTGCTTCCTTAATGTGTGTGATGTTTGTTTTTTTTTAAGCTTTCCAGCCTTTTATTTCCTATTACAAGTCTCTATAGGGTATCTATAACCAGGCTTAAAATAAGGGGCAATGAACTTTGTCCCCCAATAACAAGCACATGCCTTAGCACCTTGTCTTTAAGGAAAAGAAAGAAAATCAGCAGTAGACCAAATCCCAGAGATGGGAAAGCATGGACATGGGTGTCTTGCAATAGGTTTTAAACATGGCTAGCTCATGCATAATATTCAAAACCTATCAAGGTAACTGTCTGGTTAACAGAACCACGGGATGTCTGTGGTGCAGCACCTGTGCACTACAGGATTCTGAGTGGGAGGCAAGGACTGTCTGATGCTATTTGCTGGTCATGTAACACATCCGAACTCTTGAAGGCTCTTCTCATATCACGGTTGAAAAACAGTGGTGGCAGCATGGTTGCGCACTGCTGATTCCACACCATGTGGTGGCTTCTCTGTGAAGCTCCCCTCTCGTAACTAGTTGAGTTTTTAGAGAAGTTTTTCCTCCAACTTATAAGAGTTCAGTAGCAAGCAGTCTTGTCATGACTCTGAAGAGGCTAGAAGTGCAATACAAAATTTATTTTAGGGAAGACCTTGTGTGTCACACTGAATGTCTGCATTGATCTACCCTAACCCTTTCTTAGTCTAGAACTCCCTAAGCACATTCAACTTACGTTGACTATTTTTTTTTTAAACCTTTCCAAACTCTAATACTTCCTACAGTAATATGTTATGAAGAGTTTTTGTCTCCCTAAAGGTGGGAGGGGAACTTTTCAGGCAGTAGATGGTAATGGAGATCAGGGGAGGGTGGGGTTATGAAGGTAGTTTATCTGCCATCATACTAAACGTCCACACCCATATGTGACACTTCCTTGGCATGCCCAGGATTGTATGTCACCTTTTTACCTCCGACCTCTGGCATGAGGGAGTTTATCTTGTGGTAGCTGGGTGTCAGCTCTTGAACACAACCAGCCTTTCAGCCATTCATGCTCTCCTCAGGACTCTACCAGTCCTGTTTTGCTTTACAGGCTATCAGGTGCACCTCAGAAGCATCTGCCTGTAGTGTCTGGCCCCTGTCACTGGCTACACACAGTAGTTACCAAGTCTGCTGTCTCCCAAAGGGAACAGTTGTTTGATCTAATATAGGATTCACACTTCGCTTAATACTACAACGCTGAGATGTAGTTATAATACAAAAAAGAATCAGTTTATTTAATAAAGAACAGAGATTCAAATGAGTAGTTGAGTAAGAATATTAAGATCAGGTTACAAATAAAATATCAAATGCAATCCTAAGTCTACACTGATTTAATAGGAAAGGTAACCGTTAATCAACTAGAGGTCCTCTCCAGAATTCACTCTGACAGAGTTGCTGAGTTTTCAGTCATAACCAGGGTCCAGATTTTCATGAATCCTCCTTTGTCCTACAAAGGGGTTCTTTTCCCTTCTTCAGTAAATCTTTGAAATGTGTCCTTTTGAAATGCACCACCCAAATAAGACTTCTTCCCAGTTGCTTGTTCTCTGGTATGCTAGTGCTATGTTGAGTTCATATCCCCTCCCCATCAGCCTGTTTTTCCTGTTGACTCTGCACGCAAATGGGGCTTCCTTTATGTCAGCTTTACCATGCTTAATTTACATTGTACAGAGACTTTTCTTCCCTTCTGTCTGGAAGAGAATTTGTTTTTCCCTTTGTTTAGTTACAGACTTTATGGCATAGTATCAGTAGGCTCACACAATTTATCATATAGAGTGAGTGCATACATTTCACAACAATAGTGACAACCAGTGTGTCATTGGCTTTCATCTGATACTGCACAAGACACTTCTTGGATAAATGCTATGAAAGCAGTGTGTTAAGTGTAGTGGGTTTGTCAGGCCTGATAGGAGTTGCTGACAGAACAGAGAGCCCTTTGCCAGCTGGCATTGAGGGATTCTTAGGATCACATCATATACTTGCTGAAAACATGTATCGCTGCCCTGTAGCAAACCAAATCTGGACCTGTCAATCCTCCAGGGGTTAATAATTAACATATACTTAAAAAATCCTTTTAAGGATTTCAGAGCATCTACAGTGCATCAGGCAGCAGTTTGGGAGAAGTTAACTGCTGGACTGACTTGACTGGGTAGGTGGCAGGGGTCTGGTACCCAAGTGTAAATGGTACTAAACAATGGGTAAACTGTACCAAAATAGGGAACCTGTTTCATCTTACAGTGGAAACATGATATGGCATGAGGTGTGGTCTATTCCAGGATAAAAATGGTAGGGAAACTGAATGTGGGCTATAAGGCTTCAAGAGAGGGCAGGTATCATTCTAGGCATTAAATACCTGTAAGGAATCTGAGTAGTCAGTCAGAGGCATTCTAGGTAGGAAAGCTGATTCTGTACCCTGAGACATCTCTAATTGCTGGCAGTGAACCCTCAAACTACAAAACCTCAAGGTCAGACTTCTGAGGTACAGGGGTTGATGTATTTCCTGTTGCTAGCTGGGGTTGGTGGTAACACTGCTTTCTGAAGCATTTCTCTCCATGCAGTCTGGAAAAATATTCCTTAGTACTAGTGACAGCCTCCATATACAGCTTCAGAGTCTCTTGAAGAGATAATGGGAGTGTCTGCAAAGGAGTATAGCAGAGAAGGATTAGGGCTTGATTAAATCAAGCTGTGGAAATAATGGAATTATTTTTTTAATTCAATTGGATTAATGTCTAACAGTGGGGTTTTTGATTTTGTTAATAAAACTGAGCAGATAAACTAGACTTTTTTACTGACTTCATTTGTGAATAGATTATGAATGTTCTTGCATAGTGCTGGGGGAGCTAGGCATGAAATATGCTTTGTGACATCTAAAATTGTAATAAACTTCATCCATGTCTCTGCTACAGGACATCTGGACAGACCTTTGCGAACTCTAGCTCCTCACGATCACATGCCTGCTTCCAAATCATACTACGCAGAAGAGGGAAACTACATGGCAAATTTTCCTTGGTAGACTTAGCTGGAAATGAGAGAGGTGCGGATACTTCTAGTGCTGATCGGCAGACACGCATGGAAGGGGCAGAAATAAACAAGAGCCTTCTGGCTTTGAAGGTAGAGTAACTCAGAGCAACGTCAATGTTAATCAGCAAAGTTTGGATGGAAATGACCTATTGGCAATGCAGGGCTGTTCCTTACAGGATGCTTTTTTAGTCTATATTTTTTAAAAATGGACCATCCTCAAAGGAGCCCAACTCTTTACATTGAAAGTTATGCTGCATGTATTTCCATTCAGAATCCTTTTGTCAGGAATCCAATCGCTTAAACCTTGTCAGCCCAGAGACTGCTATAACAATTCTCTGAATACCCAAGAAGTCTATTTAAAAGTCTAAGCAGTTAGACAATCATAAGGTGTTCCTGAAGAGTCAAATAACTAAAAGTTCTGAGGCAGGGGCCATATCTTCCTTTGTGTCTGTATAGCACTTAGCAGAATGAGGCCTTGACCCTGCTTGAGTCCTCTAGGTGCTGCTACAATAGCTCATTATTAACTAGCTCTTCGAGTGCTTGCTCATGCCGATTCCATTCTAGCTGTGTGCACGCCTATGTGCATGGCTGTTGGAGATTTTTGCCTTAGAGGTATCCATAGGATCGACTGTGGTGCCCTCTTGAGTGCTGCGCTCATGCATTGGTATATTAGGCGCTGTTGGCCCTACACCCCTTCAGTTCCTTCTTATCGCTCGTGGTGGTTAGTCAGAACCTTGTCCTTGGCTAGCAGTTTTGTCTTTTTCGACTTCGAGCCTTAGGGCCTTGCAAATAATTTTTTTATAGTAGTTTGTGTTAAGTAGTTGTTAAGTGTAGTTAGAAGTTAAAGTCCCAACGGGGATTTCTGCTTGGACTACAGCAGGTCTGTGGCTGTTAGTGACCCCCAGAGCAGCTGCCTGAAGTGCTTGGGGAAGTCGCATTTGCAAAAACTTTCGGCCCAGGACCAAGAAAGAGCACGACATCCATCTGAGGGCCCTCCTCATGGAGGCTGCTCTCCACCCGGTTTCTGAGCCTTCCCGGCCGGACTCTACCCCTAGTACCTCGGTCTCGGTGTGCAGTCCTTCCTTCCTTTTTTGCGAGGAAAATTGATTCAACAGCTAGTCTTCAGTTTCATGTGGTGAACCACCAGGCTCTCTTGGGCAGATACAGTTTTAACTCATGGGACTCCCTTTGTAAGTTCAAGGAGTCCCTGCCCCAGGTCTTGGCCCAGGAGTTTGGCACCCTGGGGGGGAGAGGGTATGGCGGCGGGAAGGTGCTCCCTTCAAATGGCATGGGAGACGGCTGACTCGGTGGCTAGGGTGGCCGCATTGGCGGTGGTGATGAGGCACAGCTCCTGGCTTCAGACCACTGGCCTGTCCCAAGAAATGCAGGCCTCAATTCAAGATCTCCCATTTGATGGGAATGGCCTCTTTGTGGAACAGACTGACTCATGGTTGCATGGCCTACAGGACACTCGGACCACCTTCACTCCTTGGGTCTGCATATGCTGCAATTGTCGAGGAAGCAGTTCCGGCCGCTGCCACCAAGGCCTTGGCAGGCTCGACAGGGCCTGCAAGGAGAAGGGATAGAGACGCAAGCTTTAGTCATTGCCACCCTTCCTCTTCCCGCTCGCTCACACAGCCCGGCCCACCAAAGCATCCCAGGGGCCAGAAGCACTCATTTTGAAGGTGTGCTTGAGAGCGACGCCCCAGTCAACTCCCTGGATCCACCTTGTTCTTTTCTTAAACATCTTCGTCCCTACCATTCAGCCAGGTCACAGGTCACCTTGGACCGCTGGGAGTTAGAGATAGTATCTCAGGACTATATCCTGCAATTCTTGGCCGTCCTTCAGGGACCCTTCTCATGAGCAACTATTTGTTCAAGAGATCGAGAACCTCCTGTATATGGGGGTGGTGGAGGAGGTCCCTTGGGACATGAAGGGACAGGAATTCTACTCCTGCTACTTCCTAATCCCGAAAGCAAAAGTGGGGCCTCAGACCCATTCTGGACCTGCGATGCCTCAACAAGTCTCTCAGGAAGTTGAAGTTTCACATGGTCTCCCTGGCCTCCATCATCCCCTCCCTGGTGTAGTAGGAAGAGAGCCTGAGACGTAACCCCTTGTATTAGAGGCCTGGTATGAGGCAGGACCTGCTCACAATCTGGCAAAAAGAGGGCTGGTATTGCAGAAATACACATTCCTAGAAGTCCTAGTCAGAGTACTCACGAAAAGACATCCCGACATTAAGTGGTACCAGAACATCCCAATATCAAGGATGGTACAAAAACATTCCTCAAGGATAACCAGAACACACTGACCCCTCCTAAAAGATAAGGTCAGGATGACAGTCTGTAAGGGAGACGTTTTGATCGAACCAACATGTACAAGATGATGGGTGATAACTAGCGATGTCAGGGGGCAGTAACTATGTCAAAGGGGCCGTACTAACTTGTTTGTATTGGGGTGTAAAGATGTATCTCAGAGGGATTATCTTTGTCTGGCTTTAAGGAGGAACGGAAAGTCCCGCCATTCACTGAGCTGGTCCATTGTTATTGGCATACGTGTATTAATGATCTGGTAGAGTCTGCAGGATACTAGTACCGTGCTTTGTCGACAATAAACCTGGCTGGGTGCCTTTGTCCCTTAACGGAACTTGTGGTCCATTGGGCAGTTCACTTGAGGTCTGCTGTGCCAGCTGTCTGCATAGAGATGACCCTCCCCTCCTCTCCCTCCCCCCCCCCCCACTGGTGACCCCCCGACTACTGATCTGGTAAGTAAACAAGCTGTCCTCTGTTGGAATTGTGATCTAACATATTTTAAAAAAAAAAACAAAAAAACCACAAGCTAGGGAATCCCTTTAACCTCTCCCTACAAATCCCCTGTTTTGTTTTTTTTTAAAGGTCAGGAGGCCTCCACCTGCATGTTAGGGATCCCGTCCCTCCCTGGGACCTGAACCTCGTGCTGTCACTGCTCATGGGTCCTCCCTTCAAGCCTCTAGCTCCCTTTTCCTCCTCTCCTGGAAAGTTTCTTTCTTGGGCGTGATAACATCCGCCTGTAGGGTCTCTGAGATTAGGGCGCTTACTTTGTAGCCGCCCTATATGGTGTTTTACAAGGACAAGGTCCGGCTGCGGCTGCACCCAGTGTTCCTGCCCAAGGTAGTTTCACAGTTTCATACTGGCCAACTTACCTGTCTTCTTCCCAAAGCCTCATAAATCGGAACAGGAGTGCAAATTGCCTGTCCTGGATGTTAGGAGGCACTTGTCTTCTACATCGACAGGACTAAGCAGTTTCGCAAGTCAACACTGGTGTTCATTGCGGTGGTGGACAGGATGAAAGGTTGCCCAGTGTCTGCTCAGATGATTACATCCTGGATCATGGCCTGCATCCGCTACTGCTACGAGCTGGCAAAAATGCCTCCATGGGTGACGGTGACTGCCCACTCGACTAGGATGCAGGCTTCAGCGGCGGCCTTCCTAGCCCAGGTGCCAATTCAGGATATCTGCAGGGCTGCTTCCTGGTAGTCTGTTTACACTTTCACGTCTCATTATGCGCTTACCCAGCAAGCCTGAGACGATGCTGGCTTTGGCAGAGCAGTGTTGCAAACCGCACGACCATGAACTGAGCCCGCCTCCAGGGATACTGTTTGAGTCACCTAGAATGAAATTGACATGAGCGAGCACTCGGAGAAAAGCCGGTTACCTACCTTTTGTAGCTGTTGTTTTTCGAGATGTGGTGTTCATGTCCCTTCCATTACCTGCCCTCTTTACCCCTCTGTTGGAGTTGCCAGCAAGAAGGAATGGAGGGGGTGTAGGGCTGGCGGTACCTAGTATACAGACGTATGAACATGGCACTCAAGAGGGCGCTACAGCCAACCCTGTGGAGACTGCTAAGGCAGAAATCTCCGACGGCCACACGTGGGCACACGCGCACCTAGAATGGAAATGACATGAGCAACACATCTCTAAGAACAACAGTTACAAAAGGTAGATAACAGTTTGTTTGTTTTTTCCTGGAACTATTCTGTGGAGACTTGTCAACCAAGATGGCAGACATTACATTAATGGGATCTATTTTGCCCCTCCAGGAATGTATCCGAGCACTAGGTCAGAACAAATCTCATACACCTTTCAGGGAAAGCAAGCTGACCCAGGTGCTGAGAGACTCATTCATAGGGGCAAACTCCAGGACTTGTATGGTAAGTGTAAATGCTTTATGGGCACCTTAAAATGCATGTTCTAATTCTCTATCAATTTATCAGCTTTGAGGTTCATAATACTTAAAGTGCAGGCTAACTCTGACAAGTGACTTCCTAGGTGACTGTGTGGTTTCATATTTGTCTTGGTGATTCCAGGTCAAATTGGATCATTTCACGAGTGAAAAGATGTTTTCCTTCCTTCCTTGCATCAGAAAGCTGGTTCTTGGCTGGTGATGGGCCAGGAAGGCTGTGCATTCAGGGTTTAGATATTGCTTTATAAATACATGAACCAGAAAGTCAGTGAAATCTGCTCCCCATCCCATAGCTTTACAATGAACTTTCTTGAGTCAAATCCGTGATGATTCTGAATAACTGTTAAGATCAGGTTTCAGAGTAGCAGCCATGTTAGTCTGTATTCGCAAAAAGAAAAGGAGTACTTGTGGCACCTTAAAGACTAAAAATGCTCAAATAAATTTGTTAGTCTCTAAGGTGCCACAAGTACTCCTGTTCTTTTTGTTAAGATCAGGGCCAGAGTAAATTGCTGAGTAGACTTGCATTTACTACTGAACGCTGACTGATACAGCATTTTACTCTTCTAGAACGTATCGGTGCCCTTTCAATGGCCCAAGTGAGCCAGTGGCAGCACTGGGAATAGAAACCAAGTTCCCAGTTTTAAGACGTTCTGTAGCTGTCAAAACTTTGTGCAATGTTCTTGGAATATTTTTGCTTTCTAGAGAGCCTTTGCCTTAATCCATCTTTTCAACAGTTTGGATGAGATGTCAGGCAAAGCATTTAGCAGTAAGCAAAAGCTTGACACATGCTTATTATCATCCATTTGTTTTCAGATTGCAATGATTTCCCCAGGTATGAGTTCGTGTGAGTACACCTTAAACACCCTGAGATATGCTGACAGGTAATGGCCTTTCTCACTTGTGAATTTCTCCCATTGCAATGGGGATCATGACTCGCTAACTCCTGAGCAAATGCTTTGTCGCCTGCCTTAGGTCACTCTTCAGAGCATCTTGGTTTTCTGTTTGTTCTGACTCCAGGTCAAATCTGCTCAATTAAAATGGGTTCTAAAAGTCAACTTGGAGCCTTCCTGGCTAGGGCATAATTACCAATAAGGAGAATGCATTGAAACCTTGGTTAATAGGTTTCCTACCTTTCAGGTTAGGATTGCACTTTAAAAATGACCTGAGAAGTGAAAACAGGATTTGTTCCCTCTTCTGCTTCTTGTAGTTGTATAAAAGCCAAAAGGGGAGGGTGGAGGGGTTTAAAAAATCTGCCTGCTTTTACCTTAAAAGAATCAGAAATGTGAAGTCTTGCCTTCCCTGGCCTGCTGTCAGCCTTGAAGAACTCAGATATGCCCAGGACATGCTTGACTATAGTTTTTCTTCCAGCTGTTTGTCAGGTATTAGTAAAATGAGTGTTTAATTTTAAGCTGCCTGGATACAAATTGCTTCACTTTGTATCCAATGTTGTACCAACTAGCACTTCAGGCTATTTTCAAGAGAAAAACCGTTTGGACAAGACCTGAATTTCCCTGGTAAGAAAATAAGCAAACTCTTTTGGAAAACCCAAACCTTTCAGGCCCTTTATGCTTTGTTGTAAAGAAACAAAAGGGCACAAACTGTTTCCTTGTTGCAAGTCATCAAAGGCAAACTGCAGAGTGAATATCTAATTTCAAGTTACATTAAATTTATGTACCAGCCAAGTTGTGTTGGGGTACTCTGGCAAATAATGCCAAATCTCCTATATGGTCCCATTTCCCTACAAAGCTGGCTAAAGGTACGTGTATCCCATAAATCTGTGTTAACTTGTCAGGCTGTTCAGAGGTCTTTTTAAGTTGTAATTGTTGGCTAAGGCATTAGGCAGCGTCAAATTTGGTTGGGAGATGTAGTTGGTAGAAGATCAGTAGCTGGTGATTGACTGCACATCTGATCAAAGTACTTTTTAGGTCCTGAATGCTACTGACTCTTAAACAGTAGACACTATCCCACAGACTTGTTCATGCTGCAGGATTGACACTAACTTAAATATTTACGGCTCCCGTTATCATAGTATCTGAGTGCCTCACAATCTTTAATATAGTTGTCCTTACAATGTCCCATTGAGGTGGTCGTACTCCCACTTCAGACAGGGGGAATGAGGCACAGAGACTGACTTGTCTGTGATCACACAGGAAGTCTGTTGCAGAGCAGAGAATTAAACCCAGGTCTTTGTAGTCACAATCTAATCCTAGCCACTGGGCTATCTTTCCTCTCTTCAGTGACTTGTTGAATTCTTATTTCTCTCTAGTCTGAGAAATGTAAAGTGCTGCATTCAATCTCATAAAGTGAGCACTGTACACTTTGTATTCTGTATTGTAATTGAAATCAATATATTTTAAAATGTAGAAAAACATCAGAACATATTTATAATTTAAATTGGTATTCTATTTAACAGTGCAATTAAAACTGCGATAATCACGACTTTTAAAATCTAATTAATTTTTGTGTTAATCGCTTGAGTTAACTGTGGTTAATTGACAGCCCTATTAGGAGCCACTAGGAAAGGAATAAATAATGAGAGAAAAAATATCATAATACCACTACATAAATCCATAGTATGCCCACTCCTCAAGTATTGCATGCAGTTCTGGGCATCCCATCTCAAAAAGATGTTAGAATTGGAGAAGTTACAGAGAAGGGCAATACAAATGATTAGAGGTTTAGGACAGTTTCCATATGAAGGGACTGGTTAGCTTAGAAAAGAGATGACAACTGAGGGGGAGGATGTGATAGAGGACTATGAAATCATAAATGGTGTGGAGAAAGTGAATAGGAAAATGTGTTATGTGAAGGTGGGGGGGAAGCCAAGAGTCAAGGGTCACCCAACAAAATTAATAGCAAGTTGTGAAAGCCAAAAGTATGGGTTCAAAAATACTAGATATGTTCATGGAGGATAAGTCCATCAGTGGCTATTAGCCAAAATGGTCAGGGATGCAACCTCATGCTCTGGGTGTCCCTAAGCCTCTGAATGCCAGATGCTGGGACTGGATGATGGGATGGATCACTTGATAACTGATCTGTTCTGTTGATTCCCTCTGAAGCATCTGGCACTGGCTGCTGTCAGAAGACAGGATAGTGGGCTAGATGGATCATTGATCTGACCCAGTTTGGCCAGTCTTATGTTAAACAGAAGCTACTAAAGTTGGACATGTTTAAATTAGTGGGTCCAAATAACCTGCAACAAGTTTTTGGTTTTGTGTTTGGTTTGTTTTTTTTTTTGGGGGGGGGGGGGGGGGCGCGCGGGGGTGGTGTTTTGTTTTCCCCCGGAGCTTGCTGGTCTGAGTTTTTTCAACAAGTCTTGGGGCAGTCCCAGAAAACGGGAAGAACGCTAATATTGTGTCAAGTTTTTAAAAGCATAAATGGGTTGACCTGGGTAACGATAGACCTGTCAGACTGATGAGGTGGCTAATAGGAGACTCCTATTTTTAAAGAATTAAAGGCAGGTAATATAACTAATGCAAATCAACATGGGTTTATGGAAAATAGATCCTGTCAAACTCACTTAATTTTTTTGAGATTACAAATTTGATTAGTAAAGGTAATAGTGTTGATGTAATATACTTAGATTTCCCTAAGGCTGTTTAAATGTCGTGCAGTATCAAGTAAGATTAAAAAAACAGAGCAGTACACATTAGCATGGTACACATTAAATGGATTAAAAACTGGCTAACTGATGGATCCCAATGTAATTTGTAAATGGGGAATGGTCTTTAAGCAGGTGTGTTTCCAGCAGGGTCCAACAGGCACCTGTTCTTGGCCCTATGCCATTTAACATTTTTTATCAATGACCTGGAAGAAAAAATAAAATCACTGAAAGTTTGCAGATGACCCAGAAATTGGATTGAAGTGGTAAATAATGAAGAGAACAGCTGACTAATTCAGAACGATTAGAATCGCTTAGTTAACTGGGCACAAGCAAACAATATGCATCTTTAATATGGCTAAATGTTAATGCATAAATCTAGTAGCAAAGAATGCCATATTTACAGGACGTGGGTGACTCTCTACTGGGAAGCAGTGATCCTGAAAAAGTTTTGGAAGTAATGATGGATAATCAGCTGAACCTGACCTCCCAAGGTGACACCTGCCAAAATTGCTAATGGGATGTTGGGAAGCATAAACAGGAATCTCAAATAAGAACAGAGAGGTTATTTTACTTCTGTATCTGGCACTAGTGCAACCACTGCTGGAATATTGTGTCCAGTTTCTGATGCCCACAATTCAAGAAGGATGACAATAAACTGAAGTTCAGAGAAGAGCCTTCAGAATGATTCAAGGAGCTCAAAGGATTAGAAAAAAATGCCTTAGTCTATCATTTTAACCTATTTAGTTTAACAAAAGGAAGGTTAAAAGGTTACTTGATTACAGACTGTAAATATCTATGGGGGAAAATGGGCTCTCCAATTTTTCATGGAAAGGTCTAACATGATCCAGTGGCTGGAAGTTGAAGCTAGACACATTCAGACTGAAAATAAGGTTACATTTTTTTTATTGGTGAGAGTAATTAACCATTGGAACAGTTTACCAAGGGTCGTGGTGGATTTCTCCATCACTGACTAATTTTAAATCAAAATTGGATCTTTTTTTAAAAAAAAAAAAAAAACTGCTCTAGGAATTATTTGGGGGGAAGTTCTCTGGCCTGTGTTATACAGGAGGTCAGACTAGATGATCAGAATGGTCTCTTCAGGCCTTGGAATCTGGGGGTGGGGGAGAAATCCCACTGATGCAGAACTTATCACTTTTGGTTGATACCTGATGTTAAAGCTGAGGCACCTACTCTCCACAGGTTTCTGTTCCTCTGCGGTCTTCCTTTCTGCAGCTTTCCCTAGTATCCCATGAAAGGCCATTAATTATCAAACCCTAACGAAGGGAGCTGTCTCTAGTTCATAGCTATAGATCTGCTGCAATCATTTTCTACTGAGGTGTTAAATAGAATTTTCTTTTGTCTTGGATAATCTCTTTGGGTAGATTGTGACTATTGCTAATCCGGATACGTGTTCCTACATGCTTCCAAATCTGATGTTCCACTTTCTGGTCATTGATCATAATACTTGCGTTTCCCAGTCTCTAAATTCCTGTTTCATATATTGCTGATGGGAGGTGAGGATAACCACTATGGCTGCTCTGAGATGGAATACTCTTTCATACTGACCTTACTTGAGCCTGGTCTACACTACAGAGTTAGGTCACTGTAAGCTGCCTTACATTGACCTAATTACATCCGTGTCAACACTACAGCCTTGCTCCTGCCGATAAAGTGCCCAACTACACTGACATCATAACTCTACCTCCACGAGAGGCGTAGTGCTTATATCAGTGTAGTTAGGAAGATGCAGTGTCTGTGTAGACACTGGGTTACAACAGCCCATGTCAATTCCACAGCTCTGCTCTCCTGCAGGAGCTCACAGCTGGAGCCACAAAATTGACAAGAAAGGCTGGTAGGCTCCCTACTATGAAACGGAGCCCTGCACTGAGCTCTCAGCTGCACTCCCCACCGGCTGTCAGCTGGGCTCCCAGCTGGAGTATCCACTCCTCCACCTTGAGGTGACCGCCTCAGCTGTAAGACTGGTGCTGGGCTCAATTTCACAGCAGAGAGCCTACCAGCCTTTCTTGTCAATTTCACAGCTTCAGCTGTGAGCCCCCTGCCTCAAGCTCAGAGGAGTCAGCCATGAAATTGACAAGAACGGCTGGTAGGCTCCCTACTGTGAACCCTATGCTGGGCTCATAGCTCAGGCTGTCACCCCTGAAGAGGGTGGGGGGCTCCAGCTGTAGCCCAGCTGCCATGTGGGCTCTCAGCCCTCCGTGCCTGCCCACGCCCCCCCCATTCTTAAGTCAATGCAAGCACGCCTAGTGAGGACGCACACCACCGACAGAAGGAGGGGAGTGTGGACATGAAAAACTGCAGTAATTACTGCAGTGGCTATATGTCAACTTAAGTTTGTAGTGTAGACATGCCCTTAGTCCAGTTTCCTTATGCCAGCGCCATTCAAACAACTTCTAAGTGTAACACTGGAGAAAGGTCACTGTGCTATAACCATCTAGTGCCCTTTGTGTGCCCAATTGCATACAGGGGTGAGGAGGGGAGTGCAGTATATGAAATATACCATGGCAGTTTTAACTGCCATAGGTGGCTTTAAAGCTCTTCAAGGAAATACCTAGATCTGGATACTGACTGCATGGAGCTGAGAGAAGCAGAGTTATGATGCCTTTCAGACTTCCGCCTCAGATCGATAACATTGGAATAAATGGTTCCAATGATCACAAGTGTCCCTGGCTCAGATTATTCATCGTTCTGGGGAAAAAAACTGGTGGGTTTATTTAGTGACCATCCCCCGTTCCAGGTAGATTAAAGCTAATTTAGTACTTGAGTATTCAAGTCACAGCCTCTGTCTAGAAGCAGCTCATAAAGGAAATGTTTAGCATTTAGGTCAGCTAACCTCCATGACTGCTTAAAGTCCCAGGTGGTGATGACAGGTCAGTTTGGTGACCTGTGAGAAGTTAGTCTCCAGGTAAAGCTCAACTGACAGTTTTCAGTGTTGCCGACCACCTTGGCAGTTTGTCTCTGATAGAAACAGTGGCTTGATGAGACAGAAGTCCTAGAAGCCAGGTAGACCTACACTGATGAGGCACCTTGGGAGAAGCACCTCCCAGTTGTTAAGGAATTTAACCTCCCAACAACCCTAGGAGGGTTTTTGCTGCCCCTGTGTCTGCTGTGTGGTGAGATAACATTCAGGGCTGTCAACATGGCACCTCTCTCAGAACTGAATAGTGACTTGGAGAAGTCTGGAAGTAGCAGTAGCTATTCAAGGTGACCCTTACCAAGTAACTGTTTGAGGCAAAACAGACTTTGTCATAACGCAGTCTTCCTCCTGTCCAGAGTGAAAGAGCTCAGTCCTTACAATGGCGGGAGTGGTGAGATGCAGAATTGTATGGAAACGGAGAATGAGGAACTGGACACCAGTGAAGAAGAGTCAAGTCTTCAGCATGACGTATGTTGATAAACTGTAGAGTTAATGGTTTCCCCACACTTTGGTTTGTTATGAAATATACTTCAGAGACCAAATAACCAGTGCTAGGTACATACTATGCTACAAAAAGCTAGTAATGCACATTTTAAAGCAAAAACTATTGTCTTGATGCAAAATTGAAAAAGCATCTAAATGGGTATATTTGTGCTAAAAATTGGAAATATAAAAACAAACTATAGATTGTAGTAAATGAAATGGTCTCTCTTACACTATAAATAAATTAAGTTCATCTGTGTATACATCTAGGTTACTAAAAACAAACTTTATCATGCGGGCATCACACAAACAAAAACACCAGAAAATATCAGTGCACAGATTAAAAAAAAAAATCCTTGGGCATCTAAAGGAAAAAAGTGTTTTTACAAATTACAAACTCATCAGCTGCATGCTAGTTGCCCATATAGGGAACTTCAACTATAGAGATGTTCTAAAGACTACTAGCCAAGCCAGGTCTAACCGTTACTAAACTGATTTTGCTTAATATACACCTGTGGTTTTAAATTTCCCATTAATATGACAGGTTTCAGAGTAGCAGCCGTGTTAGTCTGTATCTGGAAAAAGAACAGGAGGACTTGTGGCACCTTAGAGACTTAACAAAAACGAAAGCTTATGCTCAAATAAATTTGTTAGTCTCTAAGGTGCCACAAATACTCCTTTCCATTAATATATGGCTAAACTTGGTTATTGTGTAAAAGCAAATCTATATTACTGTATACTTTGTTAATATAATAGCATCTTATCAGGAATGTGCACAAAATCCAATGGATGGGCAAAAATCTATTTTGCAGTCTAGTATACTAAACTTCAAAGTCTAAAATTATTGGTTACATTTCAGAATTATTTAAATTTGTAATATCTATTTAAAGCAGGGGTAATAATAATAATCCCTCACCACCACTATTTTAAGCATCAGACAGTGAACATAGCCAAGCAGCTAGGAGTAACCTGCTTTTGGAACAGAATTTGGAGAACATAAGAATGGCCATACAGGGTCAGATCAAAGGTCCATCCAGCCCAGTATCCTGTCCACTGACAGTGGCCAATGCCAGGTGCCCCAGAGGGAGTGAACCTAACCAATAATGATCAAATGATCTCTCTCCTGCCATCCACCTCTGACAGACAGACAGGCTAGGGACACCATTCCTTACCCTCCTGGTTAATATCCATTAATCGACTTAACCTCCATGGATTTATCTAGTTCTCTTTTAAACCCTGTTATAGTCCTAGCCTTCACAATCCCCTCAGGCAAGGAGTTCCACAGGTGGACTGTGCACTGTGTGAAGAACTTCCTCTTATTTGTTTTAAACCTGCTACTCATTAATTTCATTTGGTGGCCTCTAGTTCTTATATTATGGGAACAAGTAAGTAACTTTTCCTTTATTCGCTTTCTCCACACCACTCATGATTTTATAGACCTCGATCATATCTCCCCCTTAGTCTCCTCTTTTCCAAGCTGAAAAGTCCTAGCCTCTTTAATCTCTCTTTTGAGACCCGTTCCTAACCACTAATCATTTTAGTTGCTCTTCTCAGAACCTTTTCTAATGCCAGTATATCTTTTTTGAGATGAGGAGACCACATCTGTATGCAGTATTCAAGATGTGGGCGTACCATGGATTATATAAGGGCAATAAGATATTCTCCGTCTTATTCTCTATCCCTTTTTTAATGATTCCTAACATCCTGTTTGCTTTTTTGAGTGCCGCTGCGCACTGCATGGACATCTTCAGAGACCTATCGCCGGATGATGCCAAGAATTTTTTCCTGATTAGTTGTAGCTAAATTAGCCCCCATCATATTGTATGTTTAGTTGGGGTTACTTTTCCCAATGTGCATTACTTTACATTTATCCACATTAAATTTAATTTGCTATTATATTGCCCAATCACTTAGTTTTGTGAGAAGCTCAAAGAACAATTTCTCTGTACTTATCGGGGATTTGTTTCTTCCCATGAACACTAGCTTTCCAAGGAGGAGGAAGAGGAGTTGTCTCCCCATATGTCCAGTTTCCGTGAAGCCATGACTCAGATTAGTGAGCTGGAGGAGAAGGCTGTAGAAGAACTTAAAGAAATGAGACAGGTATGTTTGAAGATTCAGGTGAGCCCAAGTTGTCTTCTGCATATTGATCTCAACTTGCCATATTTGAGTAAACTAATTGGGTGTTCTCGGAATTGTGATTGGAATGCACATGGTATTAACTGTTAAAGAATGTTCACCTTTTGCTCATTAGTGACTTATTCTAGCTCTTTCTTTTCCAGCCTCTCAAGATAAACTGGCTTGTGGTAATGCCTAGCCACTACCAGTTACAACCTTCAGATGGTTGGTGCTGGCATTGACAATGGACTGTCTTCAGACAATCTAATCTGCTTAACAGAAGCATAGGATGTGCCATGAAAACATTCCAAACTTGCACAAAGCCAGTTCCTAATCAATGTCACTTTTCTAAATCTAGAAGATGACTGAACTCAATGACCTGTTGGAAATGACAGAGCAACCAGACTATGATCTGGAGACATTTGTGAACAGAGCCAGATGCTTCATAAAGGAAGGATCAAGAAATTTCATCAGCATGGGAGGTAAGCTGGGACTACTTCAGAGCTTGCTGTCATGCATACCTTCGAAGCCCTGTTAGTGGGAATTCCCGTGTGGGCTGAAAAGGCCATTCTGGGATCATTCTGGATGCAACTCATCCTCTTCGATTGCCTCTTGTGGTGGGGACAGAGCTGAGGTGATTTGTCTAAGCAAATGATATGTCCTATTGCCTATTCTTTCCTAAGCAATATTCTGGCTGGCGTCCTCCACTCACTAGCCAGTTATCACAGAAAAATCCTTTCCAAGGGTACAGCGTAATTCAGTGAGCTACAATACCCAGCAAAGCCTAGCCAAGGATGCTGACAGTATCCTAGTTTGTCTAGTACGTGATCATATGTTTTCCCTTGTCTGAGGGACCAGTGACTGTTTCAAGGTTTAGGAATGTATGCTGTATACCCCTGGAAAGCTTGGGATCTCTGCCTTCCATTGATGTATACCAATTATTTTGGTCACTCCCAGGAGAAGGAACATCAGTTTAGAATGGGTCTTAAGTCTAAGTTGTAACAGTTGCTGACATGCAGGTTCTAAACATGGCTTGTGGCTATCTACCACAAGGCAATATTTGTAGCCATTGCAGCGAATCATGTCTTGCCAGCACCCAGGTCTGGTGTGCACGCTTTTTTCCCTTTTTTAAAATCCAGGCCATAACACTTGCTGTAGGGACTCCCTTCCCCCCCTACTATGCACGTATAACCCAGCTTGCTGGCCCTTCTTCCCAGACCTGTGCAGAATGAATTGCCTTGTATGTTTCTGATACTGTTCTGTACGTGTTCGCTAGGTGCCATCTCAGCTACCTTGATTTTTCCCAGAATGCAATAGTAGCAACAGTGACACAGGCAGCATAATGTGAATGTTCACGGTTGGCTGGTTGACACGCTATGATGTTGAGGAACTATTTACATTTCAGCTGTGTTTATACCCAGGTCAGATGAATGTCAGACTGGCTAAACAGTATTTGGAATACTCTTGTCTTTTTCCCCCACTTTGATATCAAGTTGGCTTTAATGGTCCCTATTTGGAAGTACTGGGGCTACACCAAACCCTGAATGCCTCCTGCAGGGCGGCCGCACTCTTCCAAAGGACAGGAAGCATTAATCTGTCCAGGAGCACATGGGAATACTAGCTGCTAAAAACATGAGGGACTTTGAACAGAAATGTTTGGGGAGCAAGGTGGTTTCTGTACATAAATATCCTCCCCTCAGAGGCTCCACATCCTAGCTGCAGCCCTGTGATGTAGGGCAGGATCCTGTGAGTCGGCAAGTGGAGCTGATGATTTGGAAGAGGATGACCTACAGCAGCTGATAGTAACTGCCCTTAGTCTAGCCTCCTCCAGACCCTGGCGAGGCCAGTGAGGCATGGCGTTCTGGGGGCTGCTTTGTGGCACAGGTAGAGGAAGTAATGTCAATTGCAGCTGGGAGATGAAGCTGCTGATGGACTGGGATCAGGAGCAGAGTGAAGGAGCTTTCTTGGGCCAGGCAGGGAGCCAGAGCAGAAGCTGAGGGAGTATGACATTTCACAGTGCAATCCAGATCAGTGAGGGCTGTGTCACCACTTGCCCTGCAACTTGGGGTGCCTCACAGTGCCTTGCTGCTGTAGCTCCCACCTGGGCTCCTGCAGGTCACACCCTGGGTGTCTGTGTGAAGCCACACCCCGATCCAGCAGCCTGTCACAAACACCAGCCACACTCTGGCTTCCTCCAGCCTTGGTTACTATTTGCAGGGTGATCCCAACACACTCCTAGTCCCAGATTTCCTGCCAGAAATGTCTTGCACTGTACAGTCCTCTCCTTAACAGTGCAGATATACTAGGTCCATTGCCCTCTGCGGGGATCAATACACAACAGCTTGCCACCTTAAATGGCATTACCTCAATGAGTCACTACACTAGATTAATTTTGATTAAAGAACAAAACAAGTTTATTTAACTGCAAAAAGACCGAGTACAAGTAACAAGACAAAAGTTAGAAACGGTAACAAGAAAAATAAACAGAATGCTTTCTAAACCTGGTTCAAGGTGAAGTTCTTGCTACATTTTCAGTGCTTTGCTAACAAAACTCTTAGACCAGGGTCTGCTCCCGAAGTCCATAGGCTGTTTCTTTTGTCATCTTAAGTGAAAGAGAAAGGCAGAGTATTTTTGCCCTTATTTTAATAGTTCAGTCACCCTTTGAACAACAATTTCCTGAGAGACCCCCTATTTAAATTTCTTGCCAGCTGAGAGCAAGGAGACATGGAGTCTGGTGGAGGAAGGAGGCTTCCTGCTGTTTCTTTTCACCTGTGTATGTTGAAATGCAGATTTTCTTTATATCCCCCTCTTCCCCCCCATAATGTCTGAGGACTCTGTTTATCGCTTATATGCAAACTGAGGTAAACACACACCCCTTTGTTTGACAGGCCTGTTTGACCAGTTCTACCTAATTGAGCCTGAGAGTTTGAACGTGTGCCCGTAACATTACACACAGTGTTGGGATGTACATTTCATCACGATATCATTGACCAGGGAGTTATTAGTTTTCAAACGATGCCACACAAGGCATATTTACAAACGTGTGTGTATGTGTGGGAGAGAGGGTGAATACAGGGCTGCATTTCCTTGCAGGCAGGGATAGGACAGGAGTGAGGTATTCAGACTCTCATCCACCACCCAAGTTCCTGCTGTATTCTTACTTCCCCACCTCCTCCCTGCTCAGCTCCTTGCTCTTCCTGCCCCCTTCAACCGCCAGGCCCAGAGACTGGTATCTGGGTTTTGTGAACAAATGTGAAATTGAAACTGTCTCAAACGCTGAAGTCACCATGTGTCCAAGTCAATCTGCCACCTAACTCCCACACTTCATTGCAGATGTCGTGGAGTCCCTGGCTCTTGCCATGCAGCTGGAGGAGCAGGCCAGCAAGCAGATGAATAAGAGGCGGCCTCAGTAAATATACCAAAACCTGATTCACAAATACCATTTTTCTCTTCTCTGTGTGTGTCTATCACGTCAGTGGTTTCTATGTTAACTCTGCCTATTTTAAATGTGATACAATAAAGTATACTTAAGTCAGTCCTACCTGAAGACAAGAGGTCAGAATAGCAGCCTTTGACCATGCAGGCCCCATGTTGGGACTTGGTAGTAATTGTTCTAGAAATGCCCTCTTGGCAGTGACGGAGCGGAAACTTGTAGTTCTTCCTGTCATTAAATGCCTCTTCCCCTCATTTACTGACAGAATTATCTGCTCTGATGTAACTAGATAAACTCATGTATTCTAGTGTACATAAACTTTTTTGCTTCTAGATATATTGTGAAATGGTGAAAACCTGCAACTCTAGCTGCTTTGCAAAGGAAATGGACTAAACTTAATTGTAAAAAGAATAAAATAAAGTCAGTATTTTTTTTAAGACTTTGGCTGGTAGATAAATATTCCTGGATTTATTAACTTCTGACTTGTAGAAAATTTCTTGTCAACTGTCAGTTATTTAAGAAATTCTCTGAAGACCTTCCCCCCCAGAGCAGACTGGCCTTTATGGCAGAGACTGGCTTTTGGGACTGGTTGGTCATTAAAATCTTTTGAAGTTTGTAATGTTTGTATTTAAGTAAAAAATCAATTAAAGTATCTTGTCTCTTGGTTTTTGGAAGGGGAACAGGGGAAAAGTCTTCAGACTAGTGAATCTCCTAAGCAATAGGTGGCAACAGCCTAGAGTGCCTCAAATCCACTTTATAGCAAAAACTGTAAGTACATCAGAAGCAGGCACTGCTAAACAACCAAAGGGGCCACTGGCTGATTGAGATGCTAAAGCAGCACTCGAGGACAATAAGGCCATTGCGGAGAAACTAAATTAATTCTTTGCATGGGTCTTCATGGCAGAGGATGTGAGGGAAATTCCCAAACTTGAGCCATTCTTGTCAGGTGACAGATCTGAATAACTGTCGCGGATTGAGGTGTCCTTAGAGGAGGTTTTGGAACAAATTGATACACTAAACAGTAATAAGACACCAGGACCAGATGGTATTCACCAAGAGTTCTGAAGGAACTCAAATATGAAATTGCAGAACTACTAATGTAACCTATCATTTAAATCTGCTTCAGTACCCAATGACAGGAGGATAGCTAACTTGACACCAATTTTTAAAAAGGGCTTCAGAGATGATCCTGGCAATTACAGCCTGGTAAGCCTGACTTCAGTACCGGGCAAACTGTTTGAAACTTCAGTAAAAGACAAAATTGTCAGACAGATGGATGCACATAATTTGTTGGGGAAGAGTCAACATAGTTTTTGTAAAGGGAAATCATGCCTCACCAATCTACTGGAATTCTTTGAGGGGGTCAACAAGCATGTGGACAAGGGGGATCCCGTGGATGAAATGCACTTAGATTTTCAGAAAGCCTTTGATAAAGCCCCTCACCAAAGGCTCTTAAGCAAAGTAAGCTGTCACGGGATAAGACGGAAGATTCTCTCCTGGATTGATAACTGGCTAAAAGATTGGAAACAAAGGGTAGAAATAAATGGTCCATTTTCAGAATGGAGAGAAGTAAATAGTGGTGTCCCCCAGGGGCCCAGTCCCATTCAACATATTCATAAATGATCTGGAAAAAGGGGTAAACAGTGAGATGGTGAAACTTGCAGATGATACAAAACTACTCAAGATAGTTAAGTCCCAGGCAGACTGCAAATAGCTACAAAAGGATCTCTCAAAACTGGCAACTGTCTTAAACTCAGCAAAAAAGACATACATTTCAAAAGAAACTGGAAAACAATTTGACACTGATCCTGGGCAGGTGGCCTGGGGGCCAGGGACACTGGGCAAGGGGCTGCTTGGCTCCATGCCCAGGGCAGGTGGAGGGTCCTCCACGGCTCCCCACAGCTGCTCACCCAGCTCTTACTGTGGTCAGGCTGTATCTCCAAGCCGCCCCCGCCGGGTTGGGGAGAGCCATGCTGGGAGCTACGGCGGACCCTCCACCTGTGCTGGGTGGGGGCCCAAGCAGCCCCTGGCCTAGTGTCCCTGTCCCCCAGTTACCCTGCCCAGGGCAGGTGGAGGATCCGTGCTGCGGTTCCTCACAGCTGCCTGCCCAGCTCTTACCATCAGAGCCCTGCGTGGATACAAAATTTGTATCTGCATCCATGCTGCTATCTGCAGAAATGGTCCACGGATGTAAAGCAGATACCTGCAGATTTGCAGGGCTCTAGAGAGGGGCACGGCCCAGGAGGAAGCGGTGGGGAGGGAGGCAGAGGGCGTGGAAGAGGGAAGAGAGGCGGGGCAGAGGAGCTGACCTCATTCTGTTTGATGTTTTCATTCTGTGCTTCCTTCCTCTGAAAGAACAAAGGAGAACCATGAATCGCAGAGGGGCAGTGGTGCCAAGGAGCGCTGGCTGCTGTGGTGTTAATGCTAGGCAGGTTTGTGGGGGGAACTCTCCAGCATCCAGACTCTTACGAGGGACAACAGCACCTCAGCTCCTTGCAGGAGACCTGGGATTCACCCCCTGCTCTGGCCTCTTGCTCTCTGGGCTGCCCCCCAAACCCATCTGAAGCTCTGTTCTCCTCTCCCTTACACTAGGGTATCCCCACTGACTTAGAAGGGCTGACTCTTGATTTACACTTGTGTACGCGAGAGACGAATTGGGCCCTGGTATCTCAGAGTCTCTGAGTCAGCCTTTTCATGACCCCTACACACCTTCCATGTGCGGCATCCTTTCTGGGCTTGATAAACTTCCTGGGATGTTCACTTTATTTGATGCCAGAATATCAACCTGTACTGCATCCATGTTCATGTACAAGGTCTTGGCATCTCTCTAGGAGAACCAGCAAAAAAGGAAGGAGGTTAGCAGCTTACAGGGACTTGGAGTCATCAAGGGCACGAGAAGGGCTAGCTAGAGAAGGAGGAAGGTTCCTGACAAGCCCCCTCAACTGGGCAGTCCTGGAAATGACAAGTCAGGGGGAGTCCTGGCAAAGTTTTCTTTTGCCGGTCTCCACCCATCATTGCACTGAGCATAGCCTGGGGGCTGGTTGCTGTGACTGATTCCTGAGCAGAGAAACCAAGCTTTAAAATGTTCTCAGCGAAAGGACTGGGAGCGTGTGTTGGATAGTCTTAGCACTCCCTGGTAAATGACTCCTGCTCTCAATGTTCCCTCTAATTTTTACATCCCTGTGAGGAATGAATTTTGTTATGTGCACAAATATGGAGGTGATGTGTGGTGGGGGTGGGGCTGAGGGGTTTGGAGTGTGGGAGGGGGCTCAGGGCTGGGGCAGAGGGTGGAGTTGCAGGGGAGTGAGGGCTCTGGCTGGGGGTGCGAGCTCTGGGGTGGGGCCAGGCATGAGGGGTTTGGGGTGTGGGATGCCATGGGCCTGCGGCGGGGAGAGAGGACTCCCCCTAGCCCTCTTGCTGCAGCAGCCCGGGCCTGGGGGAGCAGTGTCTCTCCCCAACCACGGCAGCTCCGTGGCCAGGGCACCTCTCCCCACTATGCATCTGTGTGGCCACAGCTTAGAGGGAACTTAGCTCTCCACTGCTGCAAGGCAGAGGCTGTCCACATTACAACAGCTTAAGGGCTAATTCCCTGGTGAGCGGTTGGCTGTCAGGGCAGACCCACTAATCAGGATGTAACCTGTGCTGCAGGGGAGACACCATGATCACGAAGGTGGTTTTCCCAGGGCGAGGTTCATCCATTGCACTGCGGGTGTGCTGACCCCTGCGATTTCCGCAAATGCGGGAAACTCGACTGCATAATTTGTGGTAGTGGGGGACTGCGTTCGCGCTCTCCCCTGGCACTCAGTCAAGCAAAGGAAGACGAAGCTCAACAGCCATGCATGAGAGGTACATAGCAGTCCCAGACTCTCTTCCCTCCATACCCTCCTGAGGATGGGCCTGGGCTTTGAGCACTGTGCAATCAAACTTACAGAGCCAGACGCCCAGCTGGGGTAAGTCGGCACGGCCCTATTGAAGTAGACGGAACCAGCTGTCTCTCCTTATGCCAGCTGAGTTTGCCATCCAACGCTTCCCCTAAAAGGGAACTGGGAAAGTCTTATTAGGCCCCATTGAGTCCAGCACGGCCCAGGAATGTTGCCTGCAGGACATTTCCTATGGCTTTGTCCTGCTCAGGTTTAAAGGGTCCATGTGCTAGGGCTTCCATTGATTTACATGGTGTTCAGTCCTGAGGTACCTCCAGGCAGGAGAGCTCAGATTCAGACAGGGGCTCATGCCTATCTCCTCATTCTGGGACACTGCTAGCCCTGCATGTCTCACCACTTTTCCAACATCACCACGCAAATCTGAGTCCAGACATGTCCCTCAGTGTTACTCCATTTACACTAAAGACGGGCCCCAAGTCAGAAAAGAACCAGCCGCTCGCCCCAGACTTCAGAGCTCAGGCCCTGCTCTGATTTGCACCAATTGTTCTACCTCATTAGTACAGGGGGATAGTGCAAGTGTACATTGATATTCACGGCATGGAGTGAAGTCTTTGGGGGTGTTGGGCCTAAACCAAATAAATTCATTTAACTGAGGACATTGTGATCTGACCCCAGTGGTTTCCGGAGTCTGATCAGGAACTGGAGCTGCACTGCGGTTTTAGAGGGATGAAACCCAGTCTCCATTATCCCTGTAAAATGGACCCAGGTTCCATACCAGTAACAAGCCCTGGCAGTTAGAGAAGCCCATTTACCATAAAAAGCTGGAACAGTCTCTCTCCTGTTGCCTTCCTCACATGTTCCTCCACAATGGGAAATGTCTGGACAAAATACTGCAACAAAACACTCCCAATAAGTGCAAAAGGAGGGGTGGGGGTGGTGTCTGGTTCCATTGAAAAGCAGCACCCGCACAGGATGTTAAAGTGCTCCAGTTCAGTGCTCCTTCCCACCTGGGATTTATCCTTCCGTTGCCCCCATTCTGCTGTTCACTTTGAGCGCCCACGCTGCTGGAGGCCAGGGTTAAACAGGTAGGGAAGGGTTGGTACTCCACCCAAGCCCAACCATATTGCTAGAGCAGCTGGGTATTTCAGCTACTGTGATCGGCAGGGGTATAGTTAACTGTCGCACCACTGGGCTTTAGAGCCGGCGTCCCCTGTGGGCGGAATGGAGGACCCTAACGCTGGATTTCTCTAGGTTGCAGGCTTTGGGTTGGGTTTGAAGCATGGCCTTTATGTTGAATTTCCTGATTTTGTATTATTCAAAACTGCAACCCATTCCATGACAGTTTCTTCTCATTTATTTACTGCCCTTAACTCCACCTCAGTGAAGGTTTTCTGCCTGGGAATCATGATTGTTAAGCAGAAGGAGAAGTGGGGTTGGGAAGGGACAAGCTCGTCCTCAAGCACTAACAGCAGAGGAGACACAGAAACTGTGGGTACGTTGCTGTATCATCAATGCCCTTTTTCTCCAGCTTTGCCCCAGTGTGAATGATCCCCTTTATCTGAATAACTCCCACTGCTCAGGAGCCTAGGGGGAGGAATCCACATTAAAATTCCCATTGCCCCACACAGAGACACTCACCTCTAGAGCGATGCTGGCCTGTCTCTGGCAGGTGGTATGATTCTCATTCCCCATAGCACACATAAGGCCGTGCACCACTCTCAGCTGGATCATCTCTTCGGCCAGTTTGGTGGAGTCCTTGGCTAGAATGCTGCAAGGAAATCAGCACAGTCAGGCTCTAAGGCTCTTTCGCATGAGAGAAGAATCCGTCAAGAACAGGAGCTTTCTGGGAATGAAATGAAAGAGCCATAGCTAGCAATTTGGAGGGACAGATTCTAGTCCTGTTGCCTTAGGTGTGGTGCTGATCCAAGTGCAAAGTGATGCCTCCATCTTTCCACGGTCACTCACAAATGACTAACACCAATGAACAAGGACGCATGCTATTCTTAAACTGAAGAGGAAGCCCATGGTTACATGTGAACAATTTAATATCTATGTTGGGAGATCTACATTTCTTTTAATGATTGACAATAAAAACACCTGATTTACATATTAAATCCTAGCAAATCCACCACGTTACCCCATAGAATCCAGGGTGGAAGAGTAAATTATATTATTTTATTATTGAGCACATCACTGGAGAAAGCAACATGGCCGGTGTTTTGCATCATCTTCTGCTTTTCAAGGGAGAAATTTGGCATAGGACCATCTTGTGGATTTTGCAGATATCGAACAGGAAGTGAGCTACAGAGAAGCATGGAGACAGCCAGAGTTTAGGGATTCACTGAGTCAGACACTGAATTTGATTTCATGCACTCTGCTGTTGATGTAAAATTGTTAAGTAGACGCATTTCACTACAAGAGACTCTCTGCTTCCTTGAGAACACAACAGGCTCTGTACTGTTACATAGCATGGTTTGGTCCAGCTATGTGGCAAGGTGCTAACACTGTCCCTCTCTATGCTGGCCTGGAAACAGAGGGAACATTCTGACTCTGTATTAATGGCCAGAGTAAAGGTTGATATTATATTTCTTCACCTATAATAAAAGCTTTGAATAATTTCAGGTGGTGTTAGTAACAGGGGAGGATCTGGATTTTGGTACCCAAGCAGAAGTGCTTCTCTCTAAGCTCCTGAGCACTTTTGTGAATGGATGAAAGCCCCCGAAGTCTATATAGAGGAGTTACAGAGCCACAGGGATATACTCAGACAGCAATGGCAGAGGGCTAAAGATTCCCTATGAAGAATAACGACTGGCCTTTTCTCTATAAAGGAAGCAGCTTCTCTAAATCCTGTATAAATCTCCCTTTGTATTTTGCTCTGAATTTTCTTACCCGATAGCTTTTGCTGCAGCGGCTTGCTGTATATACACCGACAAGGGCTCAGGAAGATGGAGTATGGCTGGGTCTGAATGGGGGAACATTAGACAGGATGAAAACTACGGCTAGAGCCATACTTCTGCCATAAAGCTTTAGTAATAACCTGGGGAATTAGACCAGTAGTACCTGAAGAAAAGAGGATTTGTGAGATTAGAGCAACATCCCTAAGGGAATCTACCTACAAATGTACTGTAGCTCAGGGCTCCACAATGAGCTCTCACTGCTCAGCGACTGTGCCAGGCTAATGCAGCGACTCAAACATTCTGGGACATTACAGTCTGTTTCATTGAGACAGGATGTGGGTCAGAAACCAAGGTTTCCCTGACTCTTGAAAAGGTGTCCTGGGATCTTTAATTTCCTCTGGCCACATGCAGAAGGGAATTGAGTTTAAGATCTCCTCTGAAAGACAGCGCCGCATCCCCTGCTCTCCATTAATTTGGCTGCATTAACTGAACAAATCCACACAGTTCACAAATAGCATCAAAATTCCCATTCCTGCTCTGAGGGCTCCAACAAGCTGGATGTTTGCAGTTGCCTGGCAGTTTCCATTACCCAAAACAGACAAAGCTGAACTCTGCAACTCGCCAGAGGGTCACTGGAAAACAGGACTCAGGAGCCTGCATCAGAGGAAGCAGCATCAGAGGAAGCACTGACAGTGACAGCCACATGTGGAGGTATGTCTGTACAGTTGCAATGGGGACGGGAACAGGGGATATGAAGGCATGGAGAGTGCAGTGCCAGCCTCCACTGCCATGGGGCCCTGCCTGCCATCTCCTCTCACCTTGTTGCAGGAAAGGGGAAGGGAAAAGAGAGGGCGGCCGCAATCCCAGGAAGGACACCCCACTTCCTGAGACTGCACCAACCTACCCATGGAGTTCAGCTGCTCTGATGAAGTGGGGAGGAGAAAGGGAGATTCCCTTCTACTTTGGCCTCTTGCAAGGCAGAGCTTAAGGGACACATGGTTTCTAGGTCCTGCTAGGAAGGGGATGTGGGCGCCTAGCCCTTTGCTATGTTTCCTGTGGCGGTGGGCATCAGCCTCCCAGCAGGACCCAGCCAGTTGTTCCACGCCCCCCCCCCCCCGTCGCCTTCCATTGCAGGTGACCTCACTCTTCTCTGGAGAGGGGGTCCAGGCTGCAAGAGGAGCACTCAGGCCCACTGCAGTGGGTACCATGCCCACTAGGAAGAGACTTCTGCATCTCCTCTTCTGAATAGCCAACACCATCTCAGATCAGCCAGGCGGTTGGCTGCAGCCTCTGACCTCTGCCAAGGTAGCGCAGGGATGGATTAGCGAGAGCCGGTTACACCAGGGGCTCTCAAACTTTTGTCCTGGTGACCCCTTTCACACAGCAAGCCGCTGAGTGCCACCTCGCTTATAAATTAAAAACACTTTTTTTATATTTAACACTGTTAAAAATGCTGGAGGTGAACCGGGGTTTGGGGTGGAGGCTGACAGCTCGTGACCCCCCAGGTAATAATCTCGTGACCCCCGAGGGGTCACGACCCCCAGTTTGTGAACCCCTGGGTCACACCCAAGGAGACTAAAGTACCAAAGTTGCCCATTAGTGGCTGGTGAATCACCTGAGCAAGCAGAGCAAGAGCAACCCACTTTGCAGCATTCTGCAGCCTCCAAGCAGACATGAAGGGAACCTGTTGTGACCGCTTACCTTCCAGGGCTTTGCCTTTCACTTTAGCAGTCTCTTTCCCCGGTGATATAAGTAATTCAACCAGACCCTTCAGCAGCACTGGCCGGACTTCATAGGCCATGAGATCCTTTATCAGCTGAATGGCTAGAGACAAGGAAAGAGGCCAAAGTGCCACCTTGGTGCTCTAACAAGGCTGCACAGCAATCCCAGCAGCAGGTGAAACATCAGAGACAATGGTTTGAACGCTGGCTCCTGAAAGAGCTGCATTTTCCTTCTGCCTGTTTAAAGTAAACCTCCTTGACTAGGGTTGGACTCTGCGCTGTTCCCTTCTGGAAGCTGCTCGGAAACAGAACAGGAGGCCAAGATATGCTCTGCGCATCTGAGAGCAGAACCATGTTCTCCAGGGCTCGTAGATCCCAGGTGACATTATTACCCCATGGGCTGGCCAGCAAGTGTATGTGGATGGCAAAGAGTCCAGCCAAAACATGGCTGGCTTTCTATTAAGACATGGACCTCTGTATTGCATGGAACTCTCTGGGACATAGTGGGAGGGTGCTGAGGTACTGGACATGTGAAGGTTACATTAACTTTACACATGTGCACCATGGAGAGCAGCGCTGGCCCACTGCAGGCTCCAGGTGGAAGGGGCAGGAGCAGCCCCTTTGCTGGAGCAGCTTCCCCACACACCTTTCAGGAGTTTCAGTCTGGGAATGTTGGAAATTTGGAAAGTGCTGGCACGCGGATGCAATGGCTCCTGCTGGGAACTCCCAGACCCTCCATCTGCAGGGGGCAGAATCAGGACTCTGGAGCACCTCAGAGAGTCATCAAGCTCCAGGATTAGTGCAAACATGAAACCTTTACCCAGTAACATAGTAAAGATGCAGGCACCACACTCAATGCCCCCCTCAGCTTGCAGCCACCTGCTCTGATGCCTCCAACAGCCGGGCAGCAGAGCCAACCATCCCCAGGGCAGCTGCCGAGAGGCCAGAAGCAGCTCCCCACCAGCACGTCTCAGCTCAGCTCATAGCAGAAGGGAGAAGCTGGGGCTGGTCTGGGAGCAGGGCTCTGGGAGCACCAGCTCATTTGCATACCCATGATGCATTGCACATTGAAAAGCCTTTCTTTGAACATTTCAGTGACTGTGGAAAGACGTGCTAATTTCTGTTCAACTTCATTTATGAGGATTGGCCTGCACAGAACACAGAGCTCAAAAATGAGAAGATTTGTGAAAACCCACAGTTCCCCTCCAAAAGTCATCCTACTTTTATATTCAGGATTTTTTTCTCCTCAGAGGGAATAAATCTTTTGCATTTTACTAAAAATTTCTGTGGCAATAAGCTTTTCTGAGTTTACATGCAATTTTTTTAATTGTTCTGTGAATAAGTCTAATTTTTGTGGAAAAAGTAGATACCATTTTTATTTGATGTCTATAAAATAATTCATAAAAGCTATGAGTCAAATGCTTTGTTTTCATAAGCCATTGAAAGTTTAAGTGCAATTGTTTTTTCTATGGGGGAAGAAAAAACCTAATTCTTTAGAAGTTGCATATATCCCCATCCTGTGTCCTTGCACCCCCTGTCCACATGTGTCCCTCCACCCCCATTCAGGCACCCACTCCCCTTATCCCCATGTGGCCCTGCCCCCTCTTCTCCTGTCCCTTTGTGGCTCTGTACCCCCTTCCCCTAACCCCCTGTGTCTCTGTGCCCCCACCCAGCCACTCCCCTGTCCCTATGTATCCCTGGCTCCCCTCCCCCTGTCCTCATGTGTCCCTGAGCCTCCACCCGGCCAGTCCTCTGTTCCTGTGTCCCTGAGCCTCCTCCCCCTGCCCCATGTGTCTGTGCCCCCACTCCCCTGTCCCTATGTAGCTCTGCACCCCCTCCCCATCACCATGTGGCCCTGCACCTCCCTCCCCTCTGTGACCCTGTGCCTCCACTCCCATTCAGCCCCTGTCCCAGTCTGTCTTCCCCCACTAGCCCTTGTAAGCCCATCTGACTCCCCGAGCACCCCAGACAGATGTTGTCTGTCTCCCCATAGCCCCTGTCTTCTGACCTGGCCTGACAGGTGCTGTGAAGAAGTCTGGCTTTCTCTTAGCTGGCTGGGAGCTGCTGCTTTGTTCGATCACCACAGCACCCTCTGGTGGGCAAAAGGCAGAACTGCAGCAACATTTTAGCAGAAGCTTTTTCTGAGCAAAAAGTTTAAAAATATGTGGGGTTCATTAATTATGCATGCACGCAGTAGTGCAGAATTCCCCCAGGAGTAAAAGAGAAATGGAGTAACTCTGGGCCTTCACAAAGTTGCTCCACTAGGCAAGTAGATGAGCTGTTGCTTAAAAAGAACCTCAAAAATATATTGAACTTTAAATGTATTTTACACAGTTGAATCTGTTCAATACAAAAAGCAAGTTTTTTCCTCTCCAAAAAAAAAAAAAATCATAAAGAAGAACATTTTTAAAATAAAAACATAAATTTATTTGTATGTAACTGTAGTGGGGTGGCTGCCCCACTCCTATCCTAGATGGGGCTTCAGCAGGCCAGGGAGGTGATGCAGGCGGGGGCCAATCAGAGGCTGCATTAGAGACAGCCAATTAGAGCCAGACTCAGCCATATATAAAGGCTGTCCAGGAAGGGCACAAGGAGTCTCTCCCTGGTGGTCAAAGGAGGAGGATAGGTGCCTCTGCTGGAAGGTAGCACCTTGGACAGAGCAGTGCTGGGGAAGGCCAGAAGGAGCTGGGGAGCTCTGGCCAAGGAAAACCGCAGGCTGCTGGCCTAGGCCAGGCAGGTCCATAGGGCTGAAGGGGAAGTGTCCCAGGGACAATAGCAGGGCAAGGGGAGAGAAGGAGGGCAGAGAGGCTCCTGCTAGAGGGTCCCTGGGTTGGGACCCCCCTTCCCCTTGTGCTGCACTGGGCTGAAGAGGAGTGTGGCCCGATCCAGGCTGTGGCTGGGTCCTGCGATAAGGGGCTAGACTTAGAGGCTGCAGCTGGCCCCTACAACAGGTGCAGATTGTGGACTGCTGATAACCCCAAACCCCTGGAAGGGGGTGAGACTGGAGCAGTGGGCACTGCTGGAGGGCAATGTCCTGAAGAGGATGCTGCTGAGCAGGGAGCAATGAGGGTCCCCAAAGCAGCAGAGCAGACAAGGGGCAAGGAAGGCACCATGCGGAAAAGGTGCTCCATGACTGGACAGAGCTAATTCCTGGAGGAACCAGCGGGAGGTGCTAGTGGTGGTGAGTTCTAACCCCATCACAGTAACACAAACAATTAATTCCTTTCCTGCTTTTTTCACAACATCAAGTAGCTTCATTGAATTGAAGCCTCAAAAAATTGGGTAAAAACTCATAAATATTCCTTTCCATGGAAATCTTTAGTAAAAGGTGAAAGATTTATACAATCTGAAGAGAAACCAAAGCATACCTTCAGCTCTGCAGAAGTGCTGCCAGGGCAAGACCATCACTTTATTACATCACTGTGACTATACTGATGGATGGCTAAACCCCCTTGTGCTGTTGCACTCCATATGCTTTATAGAAATATGCTTATGAATATGACATAACTAGAACATGCTTTACACTAAATACTCCTTGTATGGTGATATTAGAAAGCTTGCACTCTACTGAGTGTGTTCATACTATTTGTTTGTATGTGTGATGTTATTAGTGTAATATAATATCTCATTGAAAGGTGACAGGGCCAAAAGAGTTAATTAACTCACAGACTGACCTGACCCATGACCGAACTTTAGAGACTGGTTAGGAAGAGATGTAAATGAACAGCGCTTTGAAATGCAAGTCTGCATTGTTAGAGAGAGAAGGGGAGATGTTTGTTCAGGTCTTGTGATGTCAGCAAACAAGTCTTGTCTATGGCTATAGCTTTGATTCAAAGATCAAAAAAGGAATACTAACATTTAGGAAGACACTTGACTAAAATAGTATTGTTGTCTCTTTGAAGGTTGGGGTAACCTGTATCTGAACTGATCAATGGATAAATTACCTTGTGCTAATTGCCACAATGTTTGGGAGAAGGAAAGTGAAGCTGATTGTTTTCTCAGACCAAAAGGCTGCTGGAAATGTATAAAGACCTTGGGATATGATCCTTCTTCATCTCAGATCTGCTTTTGGCTTCAAGAAGGGGAAACCCTAAGCCACAAGGATTGAGATCCCCAGTCACTGACTAGAGTCACCCTGAATATGGATATTGGGCTATAACTTATGGACTATTGCCAGAAGGACTCTTGGCAACTACAAGCTCATCTCTGCTAGATATTTGAACCTCAAGAATTGAATTCAAGTCTCTATGTATATTGATCTTTTAACCAAAAAGAAAAGGAGTACTTGTGGCACCTTAGAGACTAACCAATTTATCTGAGCATAAGCTTTCGTGAGCTACAGCTCACTTCATCAGAGGCATACTGTTAGTCTCTAAGGTGCCACAAGTACTCCTTTTCTTTTTGCGAATACAGACTAACATGGCTGTTACTCTGAAACCGATCTTTTAACTAACACACTTTTCTTATTAACTAAACTAAAATGTATTAAAAAAGAATAGACTATAAGCCTGTATTTGGGGTAAGATCTAGGTTATTTGACCTGGATCTGGGACTTGGTCCTTTGGAGTGAGGAGAACCTTTTCTTTTATATGATGAAATAAGATTTTCAGAATTTATCACCATATGTTTGACGTGTGTCTGGATGGAGGCCTGAGGCTGGGTACTTTAAGGGAACTGTGTTTGGAAGTCTGAGTACCCAGGGAGGTGCTGTAGAAGCTGTTTTGGGCTGGCTGGGTAAAGCTAAGTATTGGAATATCCACTAGTGTCTGGGGTTTGTCTGCCCTGTTCTGTTTGCAGTGCACCCTGATTGAGTGACCTCAGCAGGCTCCCACAGGCAGCATCGTCGCAGCACGGATTATTTCTATATCTGGAGTTAGAGTAAGATATGAACATGTATCACCGATGTAAACATATTAAGTGGAAGCCATTAAGGGTGCGTCAGAATTGGTGACCTGTCAAGGGCTCTGTTTACTTGCAAACCTGCCTGTGTATGGTGGGCCAGGCCAGGAAGGATGGAGGCTGGGGTCTCTCAGGACTTGTGACCCTGTCACATGGTACTGGAATCCATCTTAAATCTGGTCTTTTTCCATTTAGAAGGAGGGTTGGGGACCCAGGAAGATTCCCGCTTGGTGCCAAAGCTATAAAAGCGGGTGGAACAGGACACCAGGGGCCAGTCATGAGAGCCCCTGCTTACCACCTAAAGATGTCGGCTGGAACTAACTAAGACTGTAGCAGGGGAAAGGATGGGGCCCAGACAAGGAGTCTCATCTGTGAAAGAAGCTTATCAGTTTTTTAATGTATTCAGCTTAGACTTGTGTGTTTTTGCTTTATTTTGCTTGGTGACATACTTTGTTCTGTCTGTTATTACTTGAAACAACTTAAATCCTACTTTTTATATTTAATAAAATTGCTTTTGTTTATTAGTAAACCCAGAGTAAGTGATTAATACCTGGGGAAAGCAAACAGCTGTGCATCTCTATCAGTGTCATAGAGGGTGGACAATTCATGAGTTTAACCTGTATAAACTTTATACAGAGTAAAACTGATTTATTTGGGGTTTGGATCCCATTGGAAACTGGGTGCTGGAGATAAGTGAAAACTGCTCAGCAGGTTACCTAAAGTCTGCAGCTTTGGGGGTGTGGTCCAGACCCGGGGTCTGTGTTGCAGCAGGTATGCATGTCTGGCTTAACAATGCAGGGTTCTGGAGTTCAAAGCTGGCAGGGAAAACAGACTCGGAGGTAATTTCAGCACATCAGGTGCCAGTCCCAAGGGGGTCTCTGTGACCAAACCTATCAAATCCCTGTTTCTACAGCCTATTGCTCTGGTCCAATTAAACTGCGAGTTTGCTCCTCGGAACTAGGGTCTCTGGGAGGAAACCCACCCCATGGACCAGGGAGTTGGAATGCAGGTTGCAATGCATTATGGGCATGCAAATGTGCATCCCAGGTAGGTCTGAGAGCACAGGGGAGCCCCGGCCTCCGAGCTGAGGCCACAGCCCCTGGAATGCAGCTCTGGGAGGGGCAGTGGCTCCCGGGGTCTCCACAGCTGCTCTGGGCACAGCTCCATACACCGGTTACCCGGGGCCACACAGGAGATGCCCCTGGGCTGGGACCCTGCAGGTGCTGGACTCTGAACCTCGGGTGGAGCAGGCGGGCTCGGGCCGCTGGTCACTCCTGTTTGCCTGCAGGAAAGGGCCAGTGAAAGGGCTGCTGAGCTGCCCAGGTGAGCCGCGGGGGCCAGATCGGCCTTTGCCTGGAGCCTGCAGGGGATCCTGCCCCACCCCCTGTGGTCAGTACAGCCTGCCCAGGGGCAGCAGAGAGCAGGTGGTTTTGTCCCCAGCCCTTGCCATCCCCGGGCTTTGCCGCCAGGGCTTGGCTTTGCCAGCCTGCAGCCACTGCATAGCTCGTTAACCTGCCTGTGGAGACCCACGTCCCCAGCCCCGCTCCTGCAAACCAGTGACGGGAGCCATTGGCCCTCCTTGGTAGGATGGGAAAAGCCAGAGACACACACAGCCTTTGCACAAGCAACACCCCCCGGCCGGGCCCGGCAAGGAGGCTGGAGCTGGGGGGCGGCGTGCTGACAACACACAACTGGGTTACAAACCACCCACCCCTCATCAGAGGGTAGCCCGGGGTGCGACCTGGTGTTGCACCCAACTGCTTGGCCTGTGCAGTAACAGGCACTCCGCCTTCAGCCCTTGTGACTTGCCTGTCTTCCTTTCCGAAGGCGGGGCCCTGGTGCCAGGTCCGTTAAATTCCTTAGAGCTCAGTGAGCAGCCGAAAGGCAAATCCACCCAGCCCAGTGCTCACGCACTCTGCTTGAGCTGAGCTCTGAGGACACTGCGGCTGCTGCCTTGAAGTGACTCTTCACAGGCTCACTGAGAACCTCCCCAGAAATGACTCAAACGTCTGCTTTCCTCCTCAGCAGACAGCATAAGGGATGTGGTTCCTACCTTCATACTGAACTTCCAAGTGCATAGAGCTCAGCACGCCCAACACAGCATCCACAATGCTGGGATGGGCTGCTCCCACGATCACCTGACAAGGAAAGGAACAAGCAGGGTGTTTATTCCTCACAGCTCTCCCCTCTGTAGCCCACTGAAATATTCACGTATTTGATCCTCAGGATACAGAGAAGTGCACACAGCACTGTGCTCTGAGAGACTCAAGGAAATGGCCTCTTGGGGCTGATTCTGCAACCATCATTCAGGATAGTGAGCACTTATTCTTGAATAGGACTCCTCATGTAAGTGCTCACCAGTGTAGTGGTGGTTGCCCAGTCTAGCCCTATGGTTCTAAGACTAAGGACTGCAGTTATTGGGGCAGCAAACTATTAATTACCATCATTTAATATTTGTAATATGGCAGTACCCAGAGACTCCAATCAGGATCAGGGCCCCACTGCTCTGGGGCTAGACAAAGAGGTAGAAAAGTCCCCTGCCCCAAGAGCTTACAGTGAAAGAAGACAAATGTTATACAAAGTGTGGGGAAAAGGGAGACAAACTCTTTAAAAATCCCCATAAAATCCTTTCCTCCTCTCAGGACTCCTCAAACCTGAGCATGCGGTTCATTGATCTCCAGCTAACTGAGGCATTAGAATAGCTTTGAGATTTTAACAGGGTGTGTGTCTCTGTCTCTCTCATATATATATGGTATGTAACAGGAGAGATCGAGAGAGACATTTTATGTTCAAAGATCAAGGATCCGTGGTCCTGCAGATTTGGGGAGGGTGGTGGCAACCCCCCCTTCCTTGATGACAAGGGACTGAAATTTCAAATGGAAGATTGTCAGAATTAAATTCAAGAGCAGCAGACTGCATCAGAGCTGCTACCTACCTCACAGCTTAGCTCTTACTCTGGGTAATTAACATATAGCTAAAACGTTTTATGTAAGTGCATATTTCCAGGCCAGGGAGAATTTAAGAAGGGTCAGAAGACCAGAACCCCATTCCCTCAATTTAAAAAAAAAAAAAAAAAAAAAAGGCACACCAAAGTGCAGGATTGAAAACAGTAGCACTAAAGACCATATAGTTCATTCTAAAACAAAAAGGCGTACTAGTGGCACCTTAGAGACTAACCAATTTATTTGAGCATAAGCTTTCGTGAGCTACAGCTTACTTCGTTGGATGAACGATGTAGCTCACAAAAACTTATGCTCAAATAAATTGGTTAGTCTCTAAGGTGCCACAAGTACGCCTTTTCTTTTTGCAAATACAGGCTAACACAGCTGCTACTCTGAAACCTATAGTTAATCCTGTATGCCATTCCCTTTGAAGTTCCCCGGAGTAAGGGCAGGACACGTCTTTAGAGGCATGTCCTCTCCTACAGCTGAGGTTATATTTTCATACTAGGCTTTCACAATAAGTAACAGACTGGAGGAGAAGGGGAATTATAAAATATCTTTCATACTCAATTTATTTAAAAGCAGCATATTAGATCCTGATGGAGCAGGGACTATGTAAACAACAGTAGCAGCCTTTATACACTCAGCACTTGCTCACACACAGCCTTGGAGTTTAGCATCTGTGTTACTGAGAGGGAAAAGTCTAAGGGGAGAATTGTTCATGATTTCATTATCCAAATCAGACAGAAAACAGCTCTGTGCACCTCTTTCCTTTTCAGTGTGTTCTCAGCCTCAGGAACTGCTGGGGAACTTGAAGAGCACACACTGTGCTGATGACATGCAACTGGGCACAAAAGGATCCTTGCTTCAGAATTCTCTTATCCAGTACTACCTCAACAAGGAACTTTCAGATTGGCTTATCCACACAGGGTATGCAGCCTTAGACATGTTAGGACATATCAGCTGAGTATATACTGGGTGTGCTTGTGGATGCAATAAGCTCTTCTCTGGGCTCCTTAATAAGGCAAGAACTGTAGCAGGATTTCCACTCACCTTTAGCCTCCAGCTTATGATAGATTCATTATGAAACAGAGTGTTCTGATAAAACTAAAGCATAGGCTAAAGTTTGATTACATCCCGTTCTGCTCACCTGCACAGTCCTGAGTGTCTGCAGAGACAGCTGTTGGGCTTTGGGGGATGTGCATGGCAGCAAAGCAATCAGGCCTTTGTATACCTGGTTCTGATACTTTGGATTGCCATGGCCTAAAGAGTCCAACAGAATTTGCACTTGTTCTTGAGTCTCTTCGGACTTGGAATTGGCCAAAAACTCAGCTATTGATCGCACACCTGTGTATAAGAAGATTTACTGAGTTGCATAGTTGGAAAGCCCAAGTGGTTACACATCTGAGGTTAGACAGAAACTTGGAAATTTTATTGAAATCCAGACTATCAAAAACACTGTCCCATTTTAATCAGTGCTGCTGGAGAGGTAGAGATGGGGAGTAATCTTCATTCTTGTGAGTTTATCAGTAGCTATTACACGGATTTTAAAATATAATAGGCCAAATTCTCAGCTGGTATAGAAGGGCAAAATGCTGCTGAAGTCAATTGAATGACATACATTTACACCAATAAAGAATCTGGCCCCCTGAGGTAAATGGTGCATAGAGAGTATCACTTTACTGATTCTATCCCACTCCTCTCACTGCTGAGGAAGTTGTCCAAACCTTGAGCATCTGTCACTGATTTTAGTGGTGGGTTCCCTTTTACAATGGGAAAAGCATTTATTTTTTTCCAGTCTTCAAAAACATCTGAAGAGATCTAGCTTTTCCTTTTCAGAAAAATTCCTGATTTCTCAATAGATATCAATCATAGAAAATTTTAGCCCCAAGAGGGAAAGTTTGGAGAGGTAGCAGTGGGTGAATACAGCAGGTTATAATGAAAACTCTTTTGCAACCTTAGCCACAGTAGTTGCCACCAGCATGACTGCTGTAATACATCAAAGGAAAAATACTGTACAAAAAGTATGCTCATTAAAAATGAGAAGGGGGATGAAATGTAACCACTCAGCAACGGCTGAGACTCTGAACTCCTTTCAACAAGAGAAAAAATAAAATAATCTTCCATCACTAGGACTCTCATAGAGTGAAAGGAACAGGTTCAGTTCTGTAAGGAGCCCTTGACGTTTGGAGGTCAGAGAGTACAGACTCGCCTAAATGGATGTAACCCCATTCCTTTGATAAAGAATGCAGATGGCATGGCACTTACCATAACTTTCACAAATGAGCTCCTTATACTTCCTGCCAGCGTTTGCTACGAGTTGGAGTAGCTTTATTGACTCCCTTTTGTCCTCTTCCTTCAGTTGGTTCAGCCCTAGTATTTCCAGGAGAGTCAGCACACCTCCAACCTCCAGAAATTCAATAAGATACTTGTGGCTACAGAGATGAGGGGAACAAAGCAAAAAATATACCACTTGGAACAAAATCTTCCTTCCTCAGATCTCCATATTACTGGGAACCTTCTTCCTACCTCCTTGCCTCCAGTTTGTGTCTAAGCTCCCGGACGGAGACGACAGCTACCAGAAGCTTGACTTGGAACCCAAATGTGAAGGCCCCACATGTCAGTATGATGTGCTCCCAATAGGCTACCAGGTGAGATATTTACCTCTGATTGTCCATATTTGGATACTGACCTACATGCACAGAGAACTTTGGGTCTCCATACACAGGGTGCTCACTGGATCCCTAACTAGTGTGTTAGCAATCAGACCACTCCTGGGAAACGAGGGACTCACTGAGCAATTGCATAGCATAGGCAACATCATAAAATATTTACAGTATTCTTGGGAAGCACAAAGAGTCCTGGCTTTGCCCAGCCTTGTGTGAAGTAACATATGCAGCACCTCCCACCTGCCCATGACTGATTTATCCATTTCTACAGAGCGCTGATCACCATGGTATCTGACCTCCCGAAACTGGGCTCTGCTGCCCAGGGGACACAATTCAAAACAGGTCCAACTGCACAGCCTACTAAGAGTGTGTGTGGGAGTCTCCAGGCATGAAGGAGGCTCACTGACTGTGGGGATCCAGAGACCTGCAGAGGAGATAGGAGAGGCTTGGCCAGTTATGGGTACATGCTGACAGCAGGGTGTTCAAAAACACAGATCATGGACTGTTGCCCTTTCCCAGACCATCCTTGTAGTAAAATATTAAGACTGGCCCCTCACCTCACAATCCTCACCCTGGGCTGGCACAACTCTGGGATGTTAAAGCCACCCAAATAATTCTTGTTGAAGTGACATAGAAATACTCACCTACTTGCAGCTGACAAAAAGATGCCAATGGACTTTAGCTGCTGATCTAGGTATATTCCATACATGTAGCTGTTTGACAATGTTAAGGAGCAAATACTGAGACAATTTTTCACATTAAACCTGGTCACTGCATCTGGTCTGGCTGGTAGCTTGGTGGCAATGTGTGGCATTACACCTGGGGAACCTGTCTTTGGGAAAGGGCTAGGATGACCAGATGTCCCGATTTTATAGGGACAGTCCTGATTTTTGGGTCTTTTTCACACATAGGCACCTATTACCCCCCACCTCCTGTCCCAATTTTTGACACTTGCTATCTGGTCAGCCTAGAAATGGCACAGGCCTTAATTTTCCAGGCTAGCTGGGTTGCAAACCACTAAGGAGGCAGCATGCTCATCCCCAGAGTGGGTGTGAAGTGACTCCCTGCCTGTAGCATTGATGGGCTTGGCAGGGAGTTTACATTTTGTCCTCAACTAGAAGGATGGGATGTCCTGATATAGGACCTGTGAGAGGGGAAGGAGAAAACAAGGGGAATCTTGTGTAATTTAAAACCCAATAATACCCTTGGTGTGGAACTTCCCTCAGATTCCAGCTTTTATGGGCCAAGCTCTTCTCCCTGAACGACTGGACTCAGGTATTTCCACAGAGAGGGGCTACCTTAAATCATATTGGGGGAAAAGAACATTTGGAAGAGAATCTTCCCCTCGATTGCCCCACCACCTCTTCTGGCATCCCAAAGAAGTAGATACGTGAGCCTCAGCCATGCTGTTAGGCGGGTCAGAAACAAGCTGGCTCCCTGTGAGAATTCCAGCTCCAACTCTGGTCCTGTCTTTCCTTGATTTGCCTTAATGAAATTGCCCAGAATGTGGCTACGAGCAGCTTTGCTAGCATTGTCCCATTCCTGCAAGAACCCCATCAGTCTGCTGATGGCTGCCTGCTCCTTTGTGGAAGTCATGATCAATACTGTCCTACAGGGGAGAGAGAGAGGTTATAGAAACCCTTAAAGATAAATGTAGGCTGTACAAATGAGTAACACCAGCCCTAATTATATTTTCTCCTTGTCTAATGCTTTGCAGCTAAAGATCATAAAGCACTTGACAAACATTGATTAATGTAATCTTAATCTTCCTTTATTCCCGTTATCTTCATTTTACATCTGGAGAAACTGAGGCATAAAGAAATTAACTGATTTACCCAAGGCCACATAGTAAATCTGGGGCAGAGCTGGGATTAGAATCCAGATCTCCTGATTGAGTCACAAGATCATCTCCCCAAGAGCAGTCTCCCTCCCAGATATGAATAAAGCACTTTAATGTTACAAATTTTCTTAATCTCAGATTCTTGCTAGCTTGAATATTTGATCACATGACAGGCCCTGCCAGAGGGTAAGGAGGATGAAATAAGAGCAGAGATGCACAGGATCTTGTCGATAAAAGGGTGGATTTGGGAAGCTTTTGCATTTTGAACCTTTTTGTCCTAGGTCATGTCGTATTATTTAATTTCTCTTCAAGTGCCGAGAGCTTTCAACGGCACATTTTTAAATAAATTCAGGGGGAGAAATGAAATAATAATCCAAGGAATAGGGCAGCTACAGAAAATCCCAACTGACTTTGTGACCTTCAATACAGTGATACCCATTTTGCTGAATTTCTTTGGCATATTTGGGCATTCTCTGTCTACCCCTTCCCCCCAAAATTTACAAATTTTCTGGTGTAATTAGTTCTGGTAAAAAGTGCAGACTGACAGCTCTGGAAGATAAAGATGGTTTAATCACATCGGTCCCAATCTTGCAAACACACATGCTTAACTTTAAACTTGTGAGTAGTCCCAATGTGGGGCTTAAAGTTAAGCAAGTGCATGGGTGTTTGTAGAATCGGAGCCAAAGGAGGTACAAGACAGGCAGAAATACTGCAAGCTTCTCTCCACACAGTCCTGTCAACACGCTTCATCTGTGTGGATGACAGAGAGTTCAGTCCTTGCCTCTTTCCGTTCTTGGCCCCTCTGCTGAGATTGAGGCCTTGTCTATGTGAGAAAGCTGCAATGGTTTAATTTAAGGTGTAATTTAAAAGCAAATTAGTTAAACCAATGCAAACCCTGTCTGGACACTTATTTCAGGGCTTCTCTCAGTTTAGTTTAAATTAGGTCTGTTTGGGTCCATGCCTATTTGCTATCAGTAAAGTGCCTAGCACTTGTCTACTAGGAACTTGACTGCACAAAAGGCACCGGATTGAAACCAATGACCTAAAGGTGAAATGCTCTGTAGTTAAGTGTATTAAAAAAATTAAAAACAAAAAAAACAATCACCCTAGAAAGTTGGATAAAGAAACAATTCTGCTGGGTTAAGAGGAGTTGGGATTTCATTAGGGAATTAACAGTCTGTGGTTTGTAGGAGTCTGTGTCCTTGGCAGAGTGTATTCAGGATCTCCTTTGAGGGAGGACAAGGTTTAAAATAAATCAGTTTTCCCAAAATAGTTGTGATTGGAAGTGTTATTAGCCATAACAAATGTTAGTGCTGATGGGAGACTGGCCTGTTAGGAGCCCTTTGTCGAAAGTCATATTTCACAGTCTCATGAGCTTTTTCCAGTGATTTACAGAATATTTGTGAAACATTATGTGCAAGGCTCAAGACAGACACTGAGAGAACAACTAGTGTGTTGAGGGAATGAGTATTTCACAGAGATGGTTTGCATCAAATTTACAGGCCCATAAAGAGCTCCTATGTCCTCTACAGAAATCTAGTTAAAAGAACTTAACAGTCTGAAGCATCCCAAAATTGATTCTAAATTAACATTTCCATATTTATGTTTGAGATGCTGATGGTGTGCTCTTATCCTGCTTTTATTAGGAAGCAGCAATAATCCTCACTGTTCAGAAACACCATCACCAGCCTCTGGACAGGAGGATTTGAGGAATAAAGGGTGCTTTCCTATTATCCAGCTGGGGAGAAGAGTTGGTCTGAAAATGATCACACAATACAACTAACTGAGGACATAATGGTACCAGACTGACTGTTATAATATTATGCACCTATATGGTGCTCTTCATCCAAAGATCTCCAAGTGCCCTATAAATAGGGGGTAAGTATTCTTATTATCCTCATTTTACAGATACAGAAACAAATTCACAGAGAGGGGGAAAGACTTGCCCCAAGCTCACACAGTAACTCAGTGGCAGAGTGAGAACAGAACCAAGTCTCCTCACTCCAAATTGTCCGGTCCAGCTACTCAATGAGCTGCCTCACTCATCTCGCTAGATCAGATAAGCTTAGAGGATTGGACACCAAGTCAGTACTTTGTTGGGAGGACTCTAAGGAAAACCCAGGTGATTTAGGAACTGTTGTTGGCTATTCACTAGGTAGCTGTGAGTGGCACCTTGAGTTTAGGAGGTGCAGCCCTGGATGAGTTGGGAGATGGGAAGGAAAAAGTGGTTTTAAGATATCTTTGCACCCACCAGATTCCAAGCCTTGCCCAGCCCCTGGCACAAGTTAGAGCCTGCTTGGCCCATCCACTTTTCGCCATGGTCCCCACCCCTGCTCGTATCTCTTCCCCCCGAGGTTCTGCCCCCCGGCCAGGCTGGCAGCTAGAGCCTGGCCCCAGTAGCCCAGGCAGCTGTGGAGAGCCATGGATCCTCCAGCTGCCCGGGGTAGCGGTGCCTGCCCAAGAGTTGCCCCTGGCCCATGGCCCCACTCCCCAGGCCCTCCGCCCAGGGCAGGTGGAGGGTCTGCGGCTCCCCACAGCTGTCTGGGCGGCTCTTACCATGGCGCAGCTCCAAGGCCCTGCCCTCAGGCTGGAGCTGGGTCGGAGCAAGAGCCACGCAGGCAGCTATGGGGAGCTGCAGACCCACCACCTGCCCTGGGCAGCGGGCCAAGGAGGCGGGGATACAGACCAGGGTCTGCTCTTGGGACCCCCTGACCCTGGGTAGGTAGAGGGTCCCAGGCTCCCTGGCCCTGCTCTGGCTTAGCTGTGGGTGGGGCTTTGGGGGGAAGAGATGGGGCAGGGACGGGACCGGGGGGGCGGGCCTTTGCCCCTCCACTTTTGGGAAGACTCTGCTGCCCCCCCACCAAACCCACAATCCTCACTGATCCAGCAGGCCCCTTCCTTCCTCCCTCCCTAAAGCTCTATGACCGTTGCTCCTTCTCCAGACCCCCTGCTGAAGCAGCCCCCTACTATTTTCTCTCCTTGGTCCCACTGACACCCCCAGCACCCTTTTGCCCCCAAACCCGGTACCTACTCTCCCTCTAACCCAGTTGGCGCCCAAATCCATAGCCGCTGACTTCGTGGGTGCTCCGGGGCTGGAGCACCCATGGGGAAAAATTGGTGGGTGCAGAGATCCCCGCCCTGCGCCCCCACCCCAGCTCACCTCTGCTCCGCCTCCTCCCCTGAGCGCACCGCGTCCCTGCTTCTCCCCCTAGCTCCCAGTGCTTGGCACTGCGAAACAGCTGTTTCGTGGCATCAAGTGCTGGGAGGAATGGGGGAGGAGGGGGAACGCAGCATGCTCTGGGAAGAGGCGGGGTGGGGCAGGAATTTGGGGAAGGGGTTGGAATGGGGGCAGGGCAGGGGTGGAGTCGGGGTGGGGCAGGGCCGGGGGCGAGCACCCACCGGCACCTGGAAAAGTTGGCGCCTATGCCCAAATCCATCTAATACTAGTCCCCTTGCTAGCTCTGCGAAACTCCATTTCCTCCAATGCTCACCCCACCCCAGCTGGGATGCCCCTACACCCTCTTCAGTTCCCCCATGGCTCCCAATAGCTCTTTGAGGAAGGGGCTGTGTGAGATCCTGGTCATTTCCTTTACCCGTGGTTGTCTTCTGGGGGTGATTGGCTGGCTCTCGCACCATGCTCATTATTCCATGAAGCACTGTGTCTCCTCCAGTCCTAAAAGAATCTCTCTGCCTTACTCCTACATAGCCAGGCCAATAGCAAACTAAGCCAGCAGGTCTCTGGCTTATTGGAATGGTTTGGCAGCACTTCCTTTCCCAGTGGGAAGGATGTCCCTGCGCTAGGAGTCCGAACATGGACAGAGTTGCCAGACTTCTGTCACCCTATCTGCCATGAACCCAGCCCTCATCCCACCCTCCCTTGCTGCCACCCAGCGAGCCCCAGCTCCATCCATCCAACCCGTCCTCACCCAACCCCACCCTGCCCACCTACCACCCACTCCTATTGACTCAGTCCTCCCCGCATCTGCCTGCACCCACCTACCCAACCCATCCTCACCTCCCCCACTCCATCCTTCCCCTACCCACCCCTATCTATGAAGAGAAATTCCATGTTTGAATAATAAGAGTATAGCAGTAGGGATGTATTACTGACCAGGATGGTGATGGTGATTGTGAAATGCTCAGGGAGATTAGATAGGGTATAAAAATAGAAAATTCACTAATAATGGGGGATTTCAACTATCCCCATATTGACTGGGTACATGTCACCTCAGGGTGGAATGCACAGTTGAAGTTTCTAGAGACCATTAATGACTGCTTCTGGAGCAGCTAGTTCTGGGACCCACAAGGGGAGAGGAAATTCTTGAGTTAGTCTTAAGTGGAGCAGAGGATCTGGGCCAAGAGATGAATACAGCTGAACTGCTTGGTAATAGCGACCATAATGTAATTAAATTTAACATCCTTGTGGGGGGAAATTACCAAAGAAGCCCACCACAGTAGCATTCAACTTCAGAAAAGTGTACTACATAAAAATGAGGAAGCTAGTTAAATGGAAATGAAAAGCAACAGTCACAAGAGTGAAATGCTTGCAAGCTGCATCGAAACTTTAAAAAAACCCACCCCACCATAATAGAGGCTCAAATTAAATGTATAACCTACATTAAAAAAAGTAGTGAGAGTATCAAAAATATACCAGCATGGCTAAACAACAGAGTAAAAGAGGCAGAGGCAAAAAGGCATCCTTTAAAAATCAGAAGTCAGATACTACTGAGGAAAATAGAAAGGAGCGTTAACTCTGGCAAGTCAAGTGTCAAAGTATAATTAGGCAGGCCAAAAAAGAATTTGAAGAGCAACTACCAAAAGGCTCACAAACTAACAGCAAATAATTTTTAAGTACATCAGAAGCAGGAAGCCTGCCAATCTGGGGATCATTGGACAATCAAGGTGCTGAAGGAGCTTTCAAGGAAGACAAGGTAATTGGAGAGAAGCTAAATGAATTATTTGCATCAGCTTTCACTGCAGAGGATGTCAGGGAGATTCCCAAACCTGACCCATTCTTTTTAGGTGACAAATCTGAGGAACCGTCCTAGATTGAGGTGTCAATAGAGGAGGTTCTGGAACAAACTGATAAATTTAACAGTGATAAGTCACCAGGACCAGATGGTATTCACCCAAGAGTTCTGAAGGAACTCAAATATGAAACTGCAAAACTACTAACTGTGTTTTGTAACGTATCATTTAAATCAGTGTACTAGACAACTGAAAGGTAGGTAATGTAATGCTGAGTTTTAAAAGGCTTCAGAGGCGATCCTGGCAATTACAGGCCAGTAAGCCTAACTTCAGTACCAGGCAAACCTGATTGAAACTATAGTAAAGAATAGAATTATCAGAAACTTAGATGAACACAATTTGTTGCAGAAGAGTCAACACTGCTTTTGTGAAGGGAAATCATGCCTTAACAATCTATTAGAGTTATTTGAGAGGGTCAACAAACACGTGGACAAGGGTGATCCACTGGGTATAGTGTACTTGGACTTTCAGAAAGCCTTTGACAAGCTCCCTCACGAAAGGCTTGCAAGCAAACTAAGCAGCTATTTGATAAAAGGGAAGGTTCTCTCATGGGTCTGTAATTGGTTAAAAGACAGGAAACAATGGGTAAGAATAAATGGTCAGTTTTCAGAATGGAGAGATGTAAACAGCGGTGCCCCCCAGGAGTCTGTAATGGGACCAGTACTGTTCAACATATTCATAAATGATCTGGAAAAAGGGGTAAACAGTGAGTTGGCAAATATAAAATTACTCAGGAAAGTTAAATCCAAAGCAGACTGCGAGGAGTTATAGAGGGATTTCACAAAACTGGGTGACTGGACAACAAAAAGGCAGATGAAATTCAATGTTGATAAAAGCAAAGTAATGCACATTGGAAAACATAATCCCAACTATACCTATAAAATAATGGGGTCTAAATTAGCTGTTATCACTCAAGAAAGAGATCATTGTGGATAGTTCTCTGAAAACATCTGCTCAATGTGCATCAGCAGTCAAAAAAGCGAACAGAATGCTAGAAACCATTAGGAGAGGGATAGATCATAAGACAGTAAATATCATGACACTATATACATCCACAGTACCCCCCCACACCTTGAAAACTGTGTGCAGTGCTAGTTGCCCCATCTCAAAAAAAGATATATTAGAAAGGGAAAAGGTGCAGAGAAGAGCAACAAAATGATTAAGGGCATGGAACATTCTCCATACAGGACACATTAAAAAGACAGGGACCGTTCAGCTTGGCAAAGAGACAACGAAGGGAAGTTACAAAGTTACAATAGAGGTCTACAAAATCATGATTTGTGTTGGGAAAGTGAATAAGGACGTGTTATGTACCCTTTAACATAACACAAGAATCAGGGGTCACTCAATGAAATTAATAGGCAGCAGGTCTAAAACACACAAAAGGAATTACTTCTTCACACAACGCAGTCAACTTGTGGAACTCGTTGCAGGGGATGTTGTGATGACCAAAACTGTAACTGGATTGAAACAAGAATTAGATAAATTCATGGAGGACAGGTCCATCAATGGTAATGAGCCAAGATAGTCAGGGATGCAACCCCATGCCTGGGGTGTCCCAAAGCCTCTGATTGCCAGAAGCTGGCAGTGGATGACAGGGGATGGATCACCTGATAACTGCTCTGTTCTGTTCATTCCCTCTGAAGCATTTGGCATTGGCCACCCTAAGGAGACAGGATACTGGGCTAGATGGATCATTGGGTCTGACCCAGTATGGCCATTCTTATATATCGAGCAACCCCCGCTGCCCTCCCCCACTGCCTGCATCCACCCCATCCTTGCCCTACTCCATTCCATCCTGCCACTCCCACCCCTACCTACCAACCCTCAGCCCCTGCATCTGCCTGCACCGACCCACCCCGCCTACCACCCCCCAGCCCTTCCCTCCCTGCCTGCACCCCCCCACCCCCCAAGCCCTTCCCTCCCTGCCTGTACCCCCCACCTACCACCCCTCAGCCTTTCCCTCCCTGCCTGCACCCCCCCGCCTACCACCCCCAGCCCTTCCCTCCCTGCCCGCACCTCCCTGCCTCCCACCCCCCAGCCCTTCCCTCTCTGCCTGTAACCCCCACCTACCAACCCCCAGCCCTTCCCTCCCCTCGCCTCCCACCCACAGCTCTTTCCTCCCTGCCTGCACCCCCCCAACCCACCACCCACAGCTCTTCCCTCCCTGTACCCCCCACCCACCAGCCCTTCCCTCTGCCAGCACCCCCCACCTACCAACCCCCAGCCCTTCCCCCCCCGCCTCCCACCCACAGCTCTTCCCTCCCTGCCTGCACCCCCACAACCTACCACCCACCAGCCCTTCCCTCTCTGCCAGCACCCACCACCTACCACCCCCAGCCCTTCCCTCCCTGCCTGCACCTCCCCGCCTACCACCCCCCAGCCCTTCCCTCCCTGCCCGTACCCCCCGCCTACCACCCCCCAGCCTTTCCCTCCCTGCCCGTACCCCCCGCCCACCACCCCCCAGCCTTTCCCTCCCTGCCCGTACCCCCCGCCCACTACCCCCCCACCTTCCACCCGCCTACCACCCCCCAGCCTTTCCCTCCCTGCCCGTACCCCCCCCCACTACCCCCCCACCTTCCACCTGCCTACCACCCCCCAGCCTTTCCCTCCCTGCCTGTACCCCCCGCCCACTACTCCCCCACCTTCCACCTGCCTACCACGCCCAGCCCTTCCCTCCCCGCCTGCCTGCACCCCCCGCCTACCACCCGCCAGCCCTTCCCTGGCTGCCGGCACCCCCCCAACTACCACCCCCACCCTGCACCCCCCCGCCTACCACCCCCCAGCCCTTCCCTCCCTGCCTGCTCCCCCTGCCTACCACCCCCCAGCCCTTCCCTCCCTGCCTGCTCCCCCTGCCTACCACCCCCCAGCCCTTCCCTCCCTGCCTGCTCCCCCTGCCTACCACCCCCCAGCCCTTCCCTCCCTGCCTGCACCCCCCGCCTACCACCCCCAACCCTTCCCTCCCTGCCTGCACCCCCCACCACCACCCCCCCCAACCCTTCCCTCCCTGCCTGCACCCCCCACCACCACCCCCCCCAGCCCTTCCCTCCCTGCCTGCACCCCCCCCCCCCAGCCCTTCCCTCCCTGCCTGCACCTCCCTGCCTCCCACCCCCCAGCCCTTCCCTCCCTGGCTGCCTGCACCCCCCCGCCTACCACCCCCAGCCCTTCCCTCCCTGGCTGCCTGCACCCCCCCGCCTACCACCCCCAGCCCTTCCCTCCCTGCCTGCCCCCCAGCGCTGGTGCGCCCTATAGAGGGGGTGTCGATTGGACGCGACTCCCTCTCACCTCCCCGCCAGCTCTTCAGATTGATTGACATCTCTGACGAACAAACCACAGGCCGTCCTCACCCAGCCTTCGACCAATGGAGAGCCTCATTCCGATCCGGTGGGCGGGGCGCTGGAGAGAGAGCGGTTGCTAGGGGCGCGGGTTCTCTTTGCCCGTGAGAGGCGCGTTGCTAGGATGTGAGGTCACAGGGCGTGGACCTTGAGCGCTCCGATTGGCTGGCGTCGCAGGAGAGGGCCGTCACTTCCGCTGTGGGGGGACGAGCGCTTCGGTCCGAGGGTGGGGCTGCGATCTCCTCAGCGCGTCCGAGCATGGGGGCCAGGGAGCTGGACTATACCATCGAGCTGCCGCCGGGTACGGGGCTGGCCGAGGGGTGGGGTCCCCAGGGTCCTCGCGGGCGTGGCGGGTCCGGGGGCGGCGCGTGTCCCAGGCCCTGCGGGGAGGAGTGAGGTCGGGGGGGGGACAGGGCGAGATCGAGGGAGTGGGTGTCTGATGCCCCGGGGGGAAGAGGTGGGGGGGACAGGGTGAGGTCGGGGGGGTGGGTGTCTGATGCCCCGGGGGGAAGAGGTGGGGGGGGACAGGGTGAGGTCGGGGGGGTGGGTGTCTGATGCCCCGGGGGGAAGAGGTGGGGGGGGACAGGGTGAGGTGGGGGGGTGGGTGTCTGATGCCCCGGGGGGAAGAGGTGGGGGGGGACAGGGTGAGGTCGGGGGGGTGGGTGTCTGATGCCCCGGGGGGAAGAGGTGGGGGGGGACAGGGTGAGGTCGGGGGGGTGGGTGTCTGATGCCCCGGGGGGAAGAGGTGCGGGGGGGCAGGGTGAGGTCGGGGGGGTGGGTGTCTGATGCCCCGGGGGAAGAGGTGGGGGGGGACAGGGTGAGGTCGGGGGGGTGGGTGTCTGATGCCCCGGGGGGAAGAGGTGGGGGGAGACAGGGTGAGGTCGGGGGGGTGGGTGTCTGATGCCCCGGGGGGAAGAGGTGGGGGGAGACAGGGTGAGGTCGTGGGGGTGGGTGTCTGATGCCCCGGGGGGAAGAGGTGGGGGGGACAGGGTGAGGTCGGGGGGGGTGGGTGTTTGAGGCCCAGGGGGGAAGAGGTGGGGGGGGACAGGGTGAGGTGAAGGGCGTGGGTGTCTGATGCCCCGGGGGGAAGAGGTGGGGGGGGGACAGGGTGAGGTGAGGGGCGTGGGTGTCTGATGCCCCGGGGGGAAGAGGTGGAGGGGGGACAGGGTGAGGTTGGGGGGGTGGGTGTCTGATGCCCCGGGGGGAAGAGGTGGAGGGGGGACAGGGTGAGGTCGGGGGGGTGGGTGTCTGATGCCCCGGGGGGAAGAGGTGGGGGGGGACAGGGTGAGGTGAAGGGCGTGGGTGTCTGATGCCCCGGGGGGAAGAGGTGGTGGGGGACAGGGTGAGGTGAGGGGCGTGGGTGTCTGATGCCCTGGGGGGAAGAGGGGGGGCAGGGTGAGGTGGGGGGGTGTCTGATGCCCTGGGGGGAAGAGGTGGGGGGGACAGGGCAAAGTGGAAGGGGTCTGATGCTGGGGGGGACAGGGTGAGGTGAGGGGGGGGTCTGATGTCCCAGGAGGAAGAGGTGAGGGGAGGCAGGTGTCTGATGCCCTGGGAGGAGGGGTGCGAGTGTTTGATGTCCCCAGGGGCTGTGGAGTGTTGTCCCTAGTAGCCTAGGGGGCTTAGTGTCAGGGGTGTTGCTGTTGCAGGATTTGCCCTTAACCCTTCTATCTTACATTCCTTTTAGCAAAATAATCCTGTTTGGATACTGGGTTGTGCTCCCTGGTGGCTTCAGGGAGAGCTGGGTTTACACAGGGCTCCCGCCTCCTTTAAATCACTTCCTCCGTTGTGCCTGGGAGTGTTAATCAGAAACAGTTATTTGTGGCAGAATGGTCTGTGTATGGAAACAACACTGGGCAGGGCCAGACTATCACCCTGTAAGCTTATTGCCATAGCCCAGGTCCTTCTCCAGCTGGTGTCTGTCACTCTCATTCCACTGCATCTGATATTAGGTTGGAAAATCTTTGCGGCAACTACCATCTCTTTTTATGTCTCTTTAAAGGACCGAGAGCTCTATTGGGGTGGCTTAAAAACAAGACAAAACTAATATCTTTGGGGCTTGTCTACACATAGAGTTATTCCTGATTAACTCCTCATGTAAACACTCTTATTTTGTTCCTTGTTCCTGTTCCTGTTTAGTTTAACGCACTTTCAAAGGATCAGAGCTAACTCCATGTGTAGACAAGCCTTAAGTAACCAACTGAGCTGGAAAGTTTTTTTTTTAATGCAAATGTAAACTTGTCCAAAAATCAGTGAGCCTGTTTCCCTCCACATACGGTGATGGAAAAACCTGCCATTTGCCACTGGTAAATGGATTTTTTTGAACCCTGAATTTTAGAAACATTTATAATGTGAGCTTCTAGTTTTTAGCATCTTTACCCCCTTATTTGTGTCCTACCTTGGCCTGTAGCCTTTTGTCTTTCTTTACACTAGAAGTTGTTCGGGGCAAGATTTGTCATTTATTTTTTGTACTGTGCCCAGTACAATAGGGCCCCAGTCTTGATTGTATTGTACCACAAATAATATGGCAATAATAGCTGATAGGCTACGGAAGGAATCCAGTTATCAGCACAATAGTAGCACTACAGGCTCGGGGGTGGGTTAAACCCACTATCCTTATTAACTAGTTTGGTTGCAATTTCGCTCTGACTCTAGTGGACTGAAGGGCAGTTTCATTTTTAAAAATCTTCTGGTTTATTTCAGACACTAGTCCAGAGAGGGGAAACACAAATAACCTGCCTGTGGTAATTCTGCTGGGGTGGGCTGGCTGCCGTGATAGACACCTGGCGAAATACAGCACCATCTACCATCAGAAGGTGAGTGGATCATTCATCTTTCTATGCCAATATAAAGCTGTAGCAAGGCTACCTGAGGAATTTTCTCCCCTGCACTCTGGTGAAAAGACCTTACCCCTTCTTATGACTCCAGAGAAGCCCTAGAAGAAAGTGTTGGGCTTATTTTTGTGTGAAAGCTCCTTGGATGTTCAAGTAGCATGTTGACATTCTCTGCACGCTGTCTTTAAGACCCTGGTTATGTGTACAACGAAGAGGCAGGAAGTGCTTCCTAAAAGGAATTATTTTTTGCCTTTTTTCAAAGTTTCTGAAGTCTTAAAGATTTGAAAACCAGTATAAATCTTTGTCCTCCGTTTATCCACAGAACATGTATAACATGGGCAGTGAGTACAGGCTGCATACATCTGTACAGACCTGGCAGGGCCAACTTTAAGGGTCAAAGGCAAGTTCAACCATGGCTTATTCAGCCTCTGGCCTTTCTTCTGAGACTAACAAGTGTGCTGGTTATTGATGGCTTTTGTGATCAGGTTGCCTGGCTACTGGGGATTGATTTAATGCCCCTAAACTCATTTCACACAATTTATGGAACAGCCATCAGATGGTAACAATGTTCAGTCATTACCAACCTGGACAGGATTTGGTATAGTGACCTAGAAATGGAAGTTTCTGACAGTGTCTGTCTCATTTTCAGTCCACTTTTAAAATATGTTGCTTTGCTGGTCTATGGAATGATGGAAAATGCATGGCTTTTGGACCTAATGGAATCTAGGCCCATTATTTCTCATCTCTTTCACAATATGTGAGAATGGACTTTGTTTTGGTTCCAAATTTGTTACAAAGATAGATGCCAAAGTTCTACTTGGAATACTACCCAGCATGACTGCCTCACATGCCCTCCTCTGAACTGTTAATGTTTAACCTGACATGAGATCATATATTAAAGTGTGTTCTAGTACAGAATGACTTGTGACTGGATGTCTCAGGATTGGTAACAGCATTTCACTGCTCAGTTGCAACTGGCCACAGCATTCCGCAACTGCTCAGTATCCTATATGAAATGCATTTGGTGTCTCAGTCCCGTTGCCAGAAAGGTAGGTGTCTGCATTCTAAAATACACAGTTTCATTTAGTCCTACCTAGTTCCCTTTTTAGCAATCCTAACAGAGACTCTAAGGATGGAATGAGCCATGGAGAATGAACGCCCTTCTGACCCTTATATGATTAATATTTAGCACTTTACAAGGATTAAGCCACACAACTGTGTCTGGGAGAAAAATTTCCATTGCCATTTTAATGGAAAATTGGGTTTTTGACTAATTTTTTACTCTGTGGATTTCTTTTATTACATCAAACACCCAAAACCAGAACATTTGATTTGCATGTGGTGCCATATGAGGGTTGTAGTTTTTATGTCATGTACTTATTTTCCTCTGTGGGCTGAACTCCCCAGCTAGACTGCACCTGCCGCATGCTGCTTTCCAGATAGATAGTTTCAGTGAAACCACTATCCCAGCTGTATTTATTCAGACACTGAGTAAAAGTTTCAAATCATAAGGTGTTGGAGGGTTGACGAGATGCGGGAGACTTTTGGGAGGGTTTGTCTTCTGGTGTGCTTAGCTGCAATTACTTGAGTGATTATGTTACCTTGGCTTTTTTATTATTATTTGTTTTTATTTCCCTAATTCCAAGATCTCTTAAATGAACTTTTTGAATCTTTACAAATGAAGCTGAAGCCATAGGGTGGTTATGGACTCAGAAACTGAAGGGGGAGGGTACACCTGATAATTATCATGGTTTTGTGTTCTGCGATGCCAAGTGGGAGACCCCAGCTCCCCTGCCAGCCTCATGCTTTGTGTGGGTGGGAAGCCCAGTGGAGGCAGCATGCTCAGCCAGTGGGAAAAGATGGATAATGCGGTACTTTTTATTGCCCAGGGGCCATCAGGCACCCCTGCTGGTCTACTGAGGATTGTTGACATGCTGCCGTGGGACACTTGGCAAGTCCTCCTTGGCCAGAAGGAGGATGGGCAGGATGCAGACCCTTGAGGGTAGGAAATCCAGGGGAAGTGAAGGGATGTGTAGGGTTCTAATAGGGATGTGGGTGGACCTTCCTTCCTCTAGGAAGTATGAATGCAAAACCCAGATGATTTTAAATCTATTAGAATAGGTGAAGATTTCTTCCTCCCTTCTCCCCAGTCTCCTCTGAACATAGCTGTTTTAATGCCTTTTCTCTGCATTTCTCAAGCAGAAATGCCAATAAATGCCTTTGCTGAGCTAATGTAAAAGATGGAGTGCTACTGCAACTAGCATTTATATAGAAACTTCTGTGGGGGCCCATTGCTTCAGCACCTGGGTGCCTGACATCATTAAAACCTACCATTAGTAAAGAGAATAGTCAGAGTAATACAGTGCATATATCCAAATGTGGGGGCTTCGCTATGTAGCCAAGCGCCCTAAGCTCTTTGGTACATGGTTCCGCTTATTAACAGTTCCTCAGTTACCAGCAAAAGCTGCCGTTATCCGTCAGTTGGTAATAAGTGGAAAGCAACTTTGCAGGGTTGCAGCCAGGGAATGAAACACTGGGATAGATCTTCCCTGCATGTGGGCAGGGCAGCAGCAGAGAGGGGGCTGCAGCACAGATGTGGGGGCTTTCTACAGGGAATGGGGCACGGAGGGTCTCTCTCCTTGAATTCTCTGTGGGTTGGGGTTCAGCATGTCCTAGTGCTTCCTTCCCTGGGTGCAGGGAGAGGTACTGTGCAGCTCTGGTGTCTGGGCTGCATCCCCCACTCCTTCCCTGCCCACAGCCCCTTACCTCCTGTGCTGTCCCTGGACACAGGTAGGTTTTCAGGGCACTGCCCTAGAAGGAAGCACAAGGACAGGGTGAGTGCTGGCTGGAGGCAAGTTTGCAGGGCTGCAGTGAGGGAAGGTATGTCCCAGCACTTCCTTCCCTGGCTGCAACCTTGCAAACCTGCCTCCAGTTGGGGTCTTTCTTCTAAAACATGTTAATAATCAGCATGGTATTACCAATATCCAAATCCCATTAACATTAAAGTCAATGGAACGCGATTGGTTCTTGGCCAAATGTTGCTATTAACCAGAAGTTGTCAATATCAAGGTGGCTTTTAAGTGGAATCTACTGTGACACCCCCATCCCTCCCCCATCTGATCAAATAGTTATAGGTTAGCAAGCTTCAAAAAAGGCCACCCATAAAAATGGCTTCTACAGAGGATCTTGGCTGGGATAAGTATTACCAGGTCCTGATGCTACTGGGCCCAAATGATCACCAGCCAGGGACAGGAGGAAATTCCTTCTCCTTCACCAATGTTGTGGATGATGTTATACTAAAGATGCACTAATGGTGAGCCAGCCCTGGCCAATTCCTGATTCAGGAAGAGGGGACCATTGCTCTTTCCCATAGGGCAAGTGCTATGAACACAGTGGCAGATTAGGATCCTGAAGGAGCTTGCCTTTCTATGTAACATACAGCCCTTGATGGGTGTCTCTCTGTTCCTCCCAGGGGTGCACAGTTATCCGCTACACAGCTCCATGGAAGATGGTGTTTTTCGCAGACAGCTTTGGCATCAGGTCCCTCCAGACCCAAGCTAGAAAGCTCCTGGAGCTGCTCTTTGACTATAAAATTGAAAAGAAACCCCTGCTGTTTCATGTGTTCAGCAATGGCGGGGTCATGCTTTACCGCTACATCCTAGAGCTTATCCACATGCACGGGCAATTCAGCAACCTCAAGGTGGTGGGCACCATTTTTGATAGCTCCCCGGGCAGAAGAAACTTGATGGGGACTCTGCGTGCCTTGGCAGTTGTCTTGGGATCAACTAACGTGCTGCTCAAGTATTGCCTCCTGCTTGTCTTCGCCATCCTGGTGGTGGTGCTGCGGATCCTGATGTATCCAGTGACTCGCTTCTTCCATGAGATCCATTATGATGCCCTGCTGAAGGGGCCTTCGAGGTGGCCCGAGCTCTACCTCTACTCCAAGGGTGACAGAATCATCCTGGCCAGTGACATAGAGCACATGATCGAGGCCCGGCGGCAGCACAATGTTGCAGTGAGAGCTGTGGACTTCTCAGACTCTGCTCATGTGAGTCACTTGCTGGCATATCCCTCCTATTACATGAGCCTCTGCACCTCTTTCATGTATGACTGCGCTGGATGCGCGTAGGGTTCACCAAGGCAGAGATAGCAAGTGCCTGTGTAAAGACCCCCAGCAGATGCTCCCTCTTCACTGGGATCACACCAGAAACAAACTGTGCTCTCTGTCTCTCTGTCTCTTTCTTCAGCATCTCTCTGCTCATAATAAAATCCTGATTCACCAAGGGCAAGTCATGCCTGACTAATCTAATTGCCTTCTGTGACAAGATAACTAGCCCTGTGGAAGAGGGGAAAGCGGTGGACATGTTGTTCCTTGACTTTAGCAAAGCTTTTGACACAGTCTCCCATAGTATTCTTGCCAGCAAGTTAAAGTAGTATGGGCTGGATGAATGGACTATAAGGTGGATAGAAAGTTGGCTAGATTGTCAGACTCAACGGGTAGTGATCAATGGCTCCATGTCTAGTTGGCAGCCAGTATCAAGTGGAGTGCCTTAAGGGTCGGTCCTCGGGCTGGTTTTGTTCAATATCTTCATAAATGATCTGGAGGATGGTGTGGATTGCACCCTCAGCAAGTTTGCAGATGACACTAAACTGGGAGGAGAGGTAGATATGCTGGAGAGTAGGGATAGGATACAGAGGGCCCTAGACAAATTAGAGGACTGGGCCAAAAGAAATCTGATGAGGTTCAACAAGGACAAGTGCAGAGTCCTGCACTTAGGACGGAAGAACCCCATGCACCGCTACAGACTAGGGACCGAATGGCTCGGCAGCAGTTCTGCAGAAAAGGACCTAAGGGTTACAGTGGACAAGAAGCTGGATATGAGTCAACAGTGTGCCCTTGTTGCCAAGAAGGCCAATGGCATTTTGGGATGTATGTGTAGGGGCATTGCCAGCAGATCGAGGGACGTGATCGTTCCCCTCTATTCAACATTGGTGAGGCCTCATCTGGAGTACTGTGTCCAGTTTTGGGCCCCACACTACAAGAAGGATGTGGAAAAATTGGAAAGAGTCCTGCGGAGGGCAACAAAAATGATTAGGAGACTGGAACACATGACGTATGAGGAGAGGCTGAGGGAACTGGGATTGTTTAGTCTGCGGAAGAGAAGAATGAGGCGGGATTTGATAGCTGCTTTCAACTACCTGAAAGGGGGTTCCAAAGAGGATGGCTCTAGACTGTTCTCAGCGGTAGCAGATGACAGAACAAGCAGTAATGGTCTCAAGTTGCATTGGGGGAGGTTTAGGTTGGATATTAGGAAAACCTTTTTCACTAGGAGGGTGGTGAAACAGTGGAATGCATTATGTAGGGCGATGGTGGAATCTCCTTCCTTAGAAGTTTTTAAGGTCAGGCTTGACAAAGCCCTGGCTGGGATGATTTAGTTGGGGATTGGTCCTGCTTTGATGAGGGGGTTGGACTAGATGACCTTCTGAGGTCTCTTCCAACCCTGATATTCTGTGATTCCACCACCCTTCCCCAGAGCTTGGAGACACAGAATTGCTGATTTCTAGGCATCTAGTACACAGCTGGATGTCTGAAGCCTCCAAATCGGTTGTTGGGCTGGTCGGAGGTGATGGTGCTAAGTAGAGTCAAGAGAGTCTAAATGAATATAACTTACATAATAGGGGTAAAATCCTGTCCCTGCTGAAGACAATGGGAGGGTTGCCAGGAGCTTTCATGGGGGTGGGCTTTCACCATAGGAGGCCAGAGAAAGGAGTGAATTAATGTGACTGGGGAGCACTACATCCCCCTTCTTATACCCTCTTTCCCCTTTCCCTGCTGCCCTCCACTTCGTAGTCCTGGGCGTGTAACTTACGTCACCATCCATGCTCCATCTTGTTACACTGGAGCAATTCTGTGATGTCCCTAGCAGCCAGGGCTCTCCGCTTAGCCTAGGTTTTGGTTTTTTTTTTTCTCTGCTGCTTCCTCCAGCCCACCGTTGAGTCTGCTGAAGCTCTGCAGTGTCACCTCATTCTCCCACTCCCCCCACTCTTCTATTTACACCCCTCTGCTCTCAGCTGTGCATATAGTCACATTGACGAGGACAGAATGAGACTCTTGGCAGAGTCTTTAATAGGGCAGACCAATGCAGGTCCCTCCCTGTCTGCGCCCTCAAGGCACTGCACCTCAGCCCTACTCCTAGCTGGAGATCAGCTACAGCAATCAAACACAGTGTCTCCGAAAGCCCAGTGTAGGTAACTGCACCCCAGTGTATCAGCCTGGTTCTATTTAATAGGGGCTGAGGCAGAATGGCCAAGGGGCTGCTCCCTTGCTGGATGGCTCAAATCCCTGTAGCTGAGTTAATTTAAAGCTTTATCTGTGAAATATCTAACATGTCTCAGTGTCTGGTCTTTGTTCCTCTCCCCTGACGCTTCCCTCTCATTGCTGAAATCATTGGGTGAGTAGCTGTGTGTTGCTGTGTAGATTTACCAGTCTGTTAAGGTGTGTGCCCAGGAGTGCAGGGCGGTCACTTTGAGTATCTGTAACCCCGAGTTCTATCTCACCTCCTGTGCCCAAATTTCCTGGGTCTTTCAGAAACTGCTTTCTCTTTGATCCTCTAGGGGAGAGCCTTCATTACCAACTAGCATCATTGCTCACATTCCAGAAGATTTGTTGACTAATCTACACACACGAACACTTCAGAGTGTGTTGCTTACTCCCTGTACAGACATGTTTGATGGGATGAGCCAAGCTAGAAAACATCCTGTTCGGGTTTTCTTCTGTGGAGGGGGAGTGAGGTGTTAAAGTAGGGGAAGGACTATACTACAATCTACGAAGGTTGAATTGGTTGAATTCTAACTGATCCGACTTTCTGTGTGTTTATGGATCTTGGCTTTTTGGGAGGGTAGGGGGTAGATTGAATTATAACCCTGGAAAAGCCTGCCACTTTCCAGCACAGCATGATCTAATCTGGGGCCTCTGAAATGATGCTTGTCCCGCGAAGGATCCAGTGCCCTGTGAACACCTGTACAGCTGCCTGAAGACACAGTTCGTCCCTGTGGTTTTCTGTGCAGCCTCCCCTCCTGCATACAGCAATCATGCTGACTATGGGATGTTCATGAGTTGTTCCCCCAGCAAGAGTCGCTTTGTAATGTCATTACTTTCCTCCTCTGCAACCCCACAAATGTGAATCAGAGCAGAGTAGTACCCTGTCATTTCACTGAGGGTCCAGTTGCAGGGTTGGGAGGAAATGCTTATTCAAATGCACTTGAAATGGGGATTTAGAAATGTATTAATACCGTTTATAATGTATTTTACAATCTGCCTCAGTTTGCAAGCAGAAACAACAGTCCAACTGCAGCTATTTTCAGCTTCCCAAACAGCTCAGAGAGGCCCTACAGTAGAACTGGGGAGTCCTTCTAAGTCTTCTTTTGACATGTATATGACTGTTTGCATGTTTCCTGAATCTCCTCTGTTAAACTGACCCCAAAAGCCTAATACTGTGATGAGGAATTAAAGATGAGAGAGGAAGATAAAATGTCAAACTTACAATGACTTTTAAGAGAGTCACCATTTCTGCCTGTCACCATGCTCTAGAGCAGGGGTCGGCAACCTGCTGCACGTGTGCTGATTTTACTGGCACGCTTCTGCCAGCCAGGGTCCCGGCCGCTGCCCCTGCTCAGCCTGCTGCTAGCCTGGGTGAATGGAACCCCAGGCCGGCAGCAGGCTGAGCGGGGCCGGCGGCCAGGACCCCAGCTGGCAGGAGCTGGCGGACGGAACCCCAGACCGGCGGTGGGCTGAGCCGCTCAGCTCGCCATCTGGGGTTTTGTCTGCCGATGTAGTGTATTAAATTTCTTCCTGTAGGAATGTGCTACTTGCGAAACACCAGGACTGTCAGCCGTAAGTAGTACACTGTAAGTAACGCATTCCTATGGGGAGAAATTTAATACAGTACACCAGGGAAGGGAAGGCTGTGCCTCCCCAAACAGCCTGCCCCCTATCCGCCCCCTCCTACTTCCCGCCCGCTGACCCATCCAAACCCGCCCCCACTCCTTGTCCCCTGACCACCCCCTCCCGGGACCCCCTGCCCCTGACTGCCTGCCTCAGAATCCTCCACCCATCCAACCCCCCGCTCTTTGTCTCCTGGCTGCCCGTGACTGCCCCGACCCCTACCCACGCCCCTGAGCGGCTCCCCGGCACTCCCACGCCTATCCAACCGTCCCTGTTCCCCATCCCCTTACCATGCCACTCAGAGCACCTGGACTGGCCGCCCTGTAATTAGTACACCATAAGTAGCGCATTCCTATGGGGAGCAATTTAATACACTACACCTGTCCCCGCTCATCCCGCTGACAGTCTGGAGTTCTCAAAATATGTTCTCTCCCCCCTTATCAAAAATTACACTACAATTAGCTTGAAAACTTGAAAACTTTGTATATTACAGTAATTGTTAAAAAATGTATAATAAAGACATAGGTTTTGATGAAGCAAAGTAGTTGTACTTATGTGCCTGTGCTTAATTTGTGTTTTCGATGATTTACCTTCTAAAAAAATCTCGCGTCTTGCACCCCCACAAAGGGCGTCTCACACCCCAGGTTAAGAACCACTGCGCTAAACTGATCTTAATTTTAATTTAATTTTAAATGACGCTTCTTAAACATTTTTAAAACCTTGTTTACTTTACATAGGACAATAGTTTAGTTACATAATATAGACTTAGAGAGAGAGACCTTCTAAAAATGTTAAAATGTATGACTGGCACGCGAAACCTTAAATTAGGCACGCCGCTTCTGAAAGGTTGCCGACCCCTAATGTAGAGTCTGTCCAGTGAATCCAGTCTAACACAAATACTAAAAACTCATTCCTTCTTCCTAATGGAGAAGCAGATTGTAGCATCACGTTTCCAGCTGTTGAGCTATTGGTGGAGATAAAAGCAGGGCCTGTCAGTACATTTTTCCCCTCTTCCCCCCTCTCCCTCCCCCCAGCATTGCAAGCAAACTACAGGTGCAATGGGAAGGAAGAATGCAGGGTCCAGTAGCAATGGAACACTCTAAAATCAATCTGGAGAGAACAACTTGCACTTTTAAAAAAGTATCAATATGTCATGGGTTGTTACCAATCCCTGAGATGGTAGGAGGGAAAATGAGGTTGCTTTTATGTGAACTATGAAGGAAAAGAACAACAAACTATGTAGCAACACAACCCTGTCCTTACATTTTGTGTATAAGCAGTGTGTGAATTAACTGGAAAGGTGACACTCAAGTGCTGACTTAATTGGATTAATTTTAATGAGCTTGTTACAATTTTTTTAATAGGTAGTTTTCTCCCAGCATTGGGGTATATTTTTCTGTGATTTGGATTATCTTCTCCCCCTTCAGAAGTCTTCAGCTCAGATTTTTCCTCCCATTCTGCTTGTGAAACTTGGACATAACTAAACCCTCCTGCCTGTATCCCGAACAATGTCTTCAGTGGAGTGTATAGACCGGAACATTTGTTTATGGTGTATTTTTAACTTTAGATGCCAAAAACAGTCAAGAAGCCGATCTGCATATGCAGTGTTCTTTTGGTAGCAAGCTGCTTTCTCTAGCATTCTTGTTCATCAGGGGAATCCACATAGCCAAGGCTGTATTTTTGTTTCTGAACATCAAACCAAAGAGTTGCAGAATTGTAAAAGCTCCCTCTTAAGGAGCAGAGATATTAAAGAAAGGTTATCAAACTATCACTTGCCTCAGCAGTGGCTTCTGGAGGCATAGCTTTTATAGAAACATGTAAGCGCATTCCACTGAGCACACCTCATGAATTAATACAATCACAGTGAGTGGGAAATGTAGTACGCAGATTTGACAACTGAACATTGTGGAGCATCTATTTGTGTGGCTATTCCACAACATGGCCAGCAGGTGGCAGCACTAAACCAACTATTTGGCTGCTCTATTGTCTATTAGAGAAAACTGCTGAAATCTATTTACATGAATTTCCATGATTAATGAGCCCTATTTAAAATTAAGGACTAATGTACACACCCACCTGCCCCCTTGAACATTAGGCAAATGCATATCAAGCCAGTTGAATTACAGAATAACCTGTAACCACAAAGTTTCAGTGGTGGGCTCATTTCCACACCCAATGAGGGACTGTAGTTTTAATTGTGGTCAAGTGTTGTATATTACTTGGTATACTATATTTTTTTCTCTTCCCCTCTTTTCTGCTATATAACACATGCCCCTTTTTTGCCCCCTTGTGTTTCTGGTTCCTGGTGTTTGAAACAGTGGGTTAATACACTGGCTATTTCTGACTGGAGAGGTACATTCAAATACTAATCGGATCACAGGTGAAAAATGTTTTTTAGTATAATCCCTCTTATTCCCCAGTGGGCATCTGTCTACCTTTCCAGGCTGCCGCACAGTGTGGTGCAGCTGGCCATCTGTGCTAGAGGGAAGCCCAACATTGGAATGGGAGGTCCAGATGCAGGCGTGTTTGCAGAGCTGGAAGATCCTGGCCCTAGACTGGTGTGGGGGTATTGCAGGTCAGGGCTAAGGGGTGAAGCCTTCACAGTAGAGGCCCTGGTCACAAGGGGGACTTAGGTGCCCAACTATCTCTTTAGGGGCCTAAAAACAACTGTTAGATGCCACTGGCATTCACAAAACCCTTGCTTAGCTACTGCCGAACCCTGCAGGCACCTAAATTTTCTCTGTGCCTAAGTTTCCACAGGTAAAGTCCCCTAGGCCCCTACATTTCTGCTAGTGGGCATGCATGCAGCCACTGGGGTCTTGCATGCGGCTGCTCCTGACCCATGCTTAAGTCCCATTGGGATTCCCAAAGCAGGAAGAGGAGAAGGTGGTGATGCCACTTAAAACTCCCTTGTGAAGCTGGCCCTAGCTGGTTTTACAAGATAAGGAGTAGTGAATGTCACGAGCTCCAAATTTACCTACAAACTAAAAAACAAAACAATTATTTTCACTAGACTTGATCCACCTGGTTTCAGAGTAACAGCCGTGTTAGCCCTGGTCTACACTAGGACTTTAGGTCGAATTTAGCAGCGTTAAATCGATGTAAACCTGCACCCGTCCACATGATGAAGCCCTTTATTTCGACTTAAAGGGCTCTTAAAATCGATTTCCTTACTCCACCCCTGACAAGTGGATTAGTGCTTAAATCGGCCTTGCCGGCTCGAATTTGGGGTACTGTGGACACAATTGGACGGTATTGGCTTCCGGGAGCTATCCCAGAGTGCTCCATTGTGACCGCTCTGGACAGCACTCTCAACTCAGATGCACTGGCCAGGTAGACAGGAAAAGAACCGCGAACTTTTGAATCTCATTTCCTGTTTGGCCAGCGTGGCAAGCTGCAGGTGACCATGCAGAGCTCATCAGCAGAGGTGACCATGATGGAGTCCCAGAATCGCGAAAGAGCTCCAGCATGGACCGAACGGGAGGTACGGGATCTGATCGCTGTTTGGGGAGAGGAATCTGTGCTCTCAGAACTCTGTTCCAGTTTTCGAAATGCCAAAATCTTTGTCAAAATCTCCCAGGGCATGAAGGACAGAGGCCATAACAGGGACCCGAAGCAGTGCCGTGTGAAACTGAAGGAGCTGAGGCAAGCCTACCAGAAAACCAGAGAGGCGAACGGCCGCTCCGGGTCAGAGCCCCAAACATGCCGCTTCTATGATGAGCTGCATGCCATTTTAGGGGGTTCAGCCACCACTACCCCAGCCATGTTGTTTGACTCCTTCAATGGAGATGGAGGCAACGCGAAAGCAGGTTTTGGGGATGAAGAAGATGATGATTGATGATGAGGTTGTAGATAGCTCACAGCAAGCAAGCGGAGAAACCGGTTTTCCTGACAGTCAGGAACTGTTTCTCACCCTGGACCTGGAGCCAGTACCCCCGAACCCACCCAAGGCTGCCTCCTGGACCCAGCAGGCGGAGAAGGGACCTCCGGTGAGTGTACCTTTTAAAATACTATACATGGTTTAAAAGCAAGCATGTGAAAGGATTACTTTGCCCTGGCATTCCCGGCTCTCCTGGATGTACTCCCAAAGCCTTTGCAAAAGGTTTCTGGGGAGGGCAACCTTATTGCATCCTTCATGGTAGGACACTTTACCACTCCAGGCCAGTAACACGTACTCGGGAATCATTGTACAACAAAGCATTGCAGTGTATGTTTGCTGGCGTTCAAACAACATCCGTTCTTTATCTCTCTGTGTTATCCTCAGGAGAGTGAGATATAATTCATGGTCACCTGGTTGAAATAGAGTGCTTTTCTTCAGGGGACACTCAGAGGAGCCCGTTCCTGCTGGGCTGTTTGCCTGTGGCTAAACAGAAATGTTCACCGCTGTTAGCCACGGGGAGGGTTGAGGGGGTAGCCACGCGGTGGGGGGAGGCAAAATGCGACCTTGTAACGAAAGCACATGTGCTATGTATGTAATGTTAACAGCGAGGTTTACCCTGAAAGAGTGTAGCCACTGTTTTATAAAATGTCTTTTTAAATACCGCTGTCCCTTTTTTTTTCTCCACCAGCTGCATGTGTTTCAATGATCACAGGATCTTCTCCTTCCCAGAGGCTAGTGAAGATTAGAAAAAAAAAAAAACGCACTTGAAATGTTTTCCGAGCTCATGCTGTCCTCCCGCACTGACAGAGCACAGACGAATGCGTGGAGGCAAATAATGTCAGAGTGCAGGAAAGCACAAAATGACCGGGAGGAGAGGTGGCGGGCTGAAGAGAGTAAGTGGCGGGCTGAAGAGAGGGCTGAAGCTCAAATGTGGCGGCAGCGTGATGAGAGGAGGCAGGATTCAATGCTGAGGCTGCTGGAGGACCAAACCAGTATGCTCCAGTGTATGGTTGAGCTGCAGCAAAGGCAGCTGGAGCACAGACTGCCACTACAGCCCCTGTGTAACCAACCGCCCTCCTCCCCAAGTTCCATAGCCTCCACACCCAGACGCCCAAGAACGCGGTGGAGGGGCCACCGGCCAACCAGCCACTCCGCCACAGAGGATTGCCCAAAAAAAAGAAGACTGGCATTCAATAAATTTTAAAGTTGTAAACTTTTAAAGTGCTGTGTGGCATTTTCCTTCCCTCCTCCACTACCCCTCCTGGGCTACCTTGGTAGTCATCCCCCTATTTGTGTGATGAATGAATAAAGAATGCATAAATGTTAAGCAACAATGACTTTATTGCCTCTGCAAGCGGTGATCGAAGGGAAGAGGGGAGGGTGGTTAGCTTACAGGGAAGTAGAGTGAACCAAGGGGCGGGGGGTTTCATCAAGGAGAAACAAACAGAACTTTCACACCGTAGCCTGGCCAGTCATGAAACTGGTTTTCAAAGCTTCTCTGATACGTACCGCACCCTCCTGTGCTCTTCTAACCACCCTGGTGTCTGGCTGCGCGTAACCAGCAGCCAGGCGATTTGCCTCAACCTCCCACCCCGCCATAAACGTCTCCCCCTTACTCTCACAGATATTGTGGAGCACACAGCAAGCAGTAATAACAGTGGGAATATTGGTTTCGCTGAGGTCTAAGCGAGTCAGTAAACTGCGCCAGCGCGCCTTTAAACGTCCAAATGCACATTCAACCACCATTCTGCACTTGCTCAGCCTGTAGTTGAACAGCTCCTGACTACTGTTCAGGCTGCCTGTGTACGGCTTCATGAGCCATGGCATTAATGGGTAGGCTGGGTCCCCAAGGATACGTATAGGCATTTCAACATCCCCAACAGTTATTTTCTGGTCTGGGAATAAAGTCCCTTCCTGCAGCTTTTGAAACAGACCAGAGTTCCTGAAGATGCGAGCGTCATGTACCTTTCCCGGCCATCCCACGTTGATGTTGGTGAAACATCCCTTGTGATCCACCAGAGCTTGCAGCACTATTGAAAAGTACCCCTTGCGGTTTATGTACTCGGCGGCTTGGTGCTCCGGTGCCAAGATAGGGATATGGGTTCCGTCTATGGCCCCACCACAGTTAGGGAATCCCATTGCAGCAAAGCCATCCACTCTGACCTGCACATTTCCCAGGGTCACTACCCTTGATATCAGCAGATCTTTGATTGCGTGGGCTACTTGCATCACAGCAGCCCCCACAGTAGATTTGCCCACTCCAAATTGATTCCCAGCTGACCGGTAGCTGTCTGGCGTTACAAGCTTCCACAGGGCTATCACCACTCACTTCTCAACTGTGAGGGCTGCTCTCATCTTCGTATTCATGCTCTTCAGGGTAGGGGAAAGCAAGTCACAAAGTTCCATGAAAGTGCCCTTACGCATGCGAAAGTTTCGCAGCCACTGGGAATTATCCCAGACCTGCAACACTATGCGGTCCCACCAGTCTGTGCTTGTTTCCCGAGCCCAGAATCGGCATTCCACAGCATGAACCTGCCCCATTAGCACCATGATGCATGCATTGGCAGGGCCCATGCTTTCAGAGAAATCTGTGTCCATGTCCTGATCACTCACGTGACCGCGCTGACGTCGCCTCCTTGCCCGGTATCACTCTGCCAGGTTCTGGTGCTGCATATACTGCTGGATAATGCGTGTGGTGTTTAATGTGCTCCTAATTGCCAAAGTGAGCTGAGCGGCCTCCATGCTTGCCTTGATATGGCATCCGCCGTTGCTCTGACGGAGGGAGGGGCGACTGACGACACAGCTTACAGGATTGGCTTCAGGGAGCGAAAATCAACAAAGGGGGTGTCTTTACATCAAGGAGTATTTCAGGCAGGACTTCACGGAGGGTTCCAATAAGAAATGGTGCACCTAAGTTATTGTTATTGGAACAAGGAGGTTAGCCTGGCCTCTGATTGATACATGGCTAGATTTACCTCGCTGCACCTTCCCTGTGAGTGACTGCAGTGTGACCTAGAGGAATGAGTCCCCTAGACGGGGGAAGGAGGCAAATGAGTACAAAAAAAATCTGGTCTATTTCTTGTTTTGATCCACTCCATCTATCTTTTACATCTTTGGCTGGCAGCAGACGGTGCAGAAGGACTGCATGCCATCCACATCTCATGGCTACTTGGCAGAAGATGGTACAATACGACTGCTAGCCATCCTCATCTCTTGCCTGCTCACCATAAGACGGTTCAATAGGACTGACTGCAGGACTAAAGAGAATGACCTGGTCAAGTCACTCCAAATTTAGTCCCTGCGCCCATGTCTGCCCAGGCGCTCCCAGCCGACGTGGCCAGGAGCACCTCGGACACAACAATGACAGCTACCAGTCATATTGCACCACCGGCTGCCAGAAGGTAATGGGTTGCTGCTACTGTGTAGCAATGCCGTACCATGTCTGCCAGCACCCAGGAGACATACGGTGACGGTGAGCTGAGCGGGCTCCATGCTTGCCGTGGTATGGCGTCTGCACAGGTAACTCAGGAAAAAAGGCACGAAACGATTGTCTGCCCTTGCTTTCACGGAGGGAGGGAGGGAACGGGGGCCTGACGATATGTACCCAGAACCACCCGCGACAATGTTTTAGCCCCATCAGGCATTGGGATCTCAACCCAGAATTCCAATGGGCAGCGGAGACTGCAGGAACTGTGGGATAGCTATCCACAGTGCAACGCTCTGGAAGTTGACTCTAGCCTCGGTACTGTGGAAGCTCTCTGCTGAGTTAATGCACTTGATGCACTTAGAGCATTTTCTGTGGGGACACACACACTTGAATATATAGAACCGATTTCTAAAAAAACGATTTCTATAAATTCGACCTTATTCCGTAGTGTAGACATACCCTTAGTCTGTATTCGCAAAAAGAAAAGGAGTACTTGTGGCACGTTAGAGACTAATCAATTTATTTGAACATAAGTTTTCGTGAGCTACAGCTCACTTCATTGGATGCATATTGTGGAAAGTCTTTGCTCAAATAAATTGGTTAGTCTCTAAGGTGCCGCAAGTATTCCTTTTCTTTTTGATCCACCTGCAGATCCAACCCATCAAATCAGGTCTGTGGTAGCAAGTGAGGGAGCCTGGAGCCCTCTAGAGGTTAATGACAGTAATGCAGATGGTCCAATTTTGATTAATTTCACAAGTGCACGCCTGCAGGTACATAAATCACAACAAGCTTGTCTCTGTTGTTAGGTTGGCTGTCTATTCAGCCAATCTTCCCTTGTGTGGCTTTTCCTTTATAGCCAGTAATGAAGTTAGAAAACCTGTCAACTGAAGAAAGTTTAGTGTGGTAAAAATGGATATATACTTTCATTGCAGTATGTAACCCACAGTGACCAGCTATATAAACTCTCAACCTTGACCAGTGTATTGCAAATTCTAGTCCTAAAGGGGATTGCTTCTGAGAGGACACTGACCCATTAGAGCACTTAGGGGTTCCGGGGTGGTTATTCCTTTTATACTCTGCAGACCAGGGTGATATTTCCCAGATTACCAGGGAAATAATGTCAAGCCAGACATTAGTGGCCATTGGTCCACACCAAAACTCACTGCAGAATTTGGCACAAATGGCCAGCCTCGCCCCACCAAGCCACAGAACTGGGACAGTAGGGGGCGTGCAGAACAGAATGGAAATGCAATGGCAAGAGCTGTTCTCTGGGAATTACCTATGTAAAAGGTTCTCCTAATGTGTGCTGCTGGCCTTTCACATTTGACGACCACCACATTCACCCAAGCTTTTGTGTGGGAGAGGTGGATGGGCGATTCAGTTCACATTTCTTTATTTGATGTGATGATGCGATGTCTAAATGTTAAAGCTCAGCTGAAGTTGGACAAAGGGAATTTCCATGGACCTAACTTAATATTCTACATTTACAATAATGGTATCATCCAATAACTAACAGACCCTGGAATTTATAACCATATATTGCATGCACAAACATTTTTTGAGATCACTGTTCTCATGGTTATCATTTTTTGATATAAGATCAAGATCCAGCAAAACACGTAAACATGTGCTTAACTGAAGGCATGTGAAGTCAAATTAAGCATGTGCATGAGTACTTTACTTGATCAGAACCTAAATCTCTGTCAATTTCCATGAAACCAGCAGAGCATGCGCTGTAGAGACTGTAGTAAGCATAAAAAATGGATTAAGTTTTGAAGTGGTGGAAAGATTGTTACAGAGGCAGGATTTAAAATAAGGCAAATAGGCAAGAGTTAAACTATGCACACAACTAGGAAAGGAATTTTGAAAGGTCTTCTGATGCGTTCCCTTCCTCTCCTCCAAACTGTCTTTTGTCTATTTATTTGGCCCGTAAACTCTGTGGACTGGGGCCTGGTCTTCACATGTGTCTGGAAAGCTCCATCCATGCCATTGGGGATATATAAATAATTTAAAAAAGATAAATCATGGAGGACCAAAAAACCTCCATAACCCGCCTCCCAACAAAACAAGGCCCTCCCGCTCACACACCTTGTCTCCCGTGGAGAGGATTAGAGAAAGAATGAGCCAAACATGGCAGATCTTCATCGCGTTGCTTAACACACAGCTGGAAGGTGCTCAGATACAGTGGTGAAGGAGGCAGGAGAACCCAGGTAGGAGAGAAATGCACTGTAAATAATGGCACTTTATGAAAAAGATGCCTGCCATTCCAAGAATCGAGCAACGGGTGGCAGCACTACACCTGTTCCTCCTCTCTGCGACAGTGTGACTGATGTTGATACTACTGTGTAATCAATTTTTCTGCAAGTCAGACGTAAAAGAAAGTTTGATAACATTCCTCCGGTGACTCTTGCGAGGTCATGTGCTTTCCCTTTGCATCTGAGTAGCTCCGTGGCAACAGAGCACTATAGATGTCATGTTTGCAGGCTGAAGCCGAAAAGGTTTATGAGAGGCAAATAAAACATAAGAGGGCCTTCTTTTCCAGGCCCACACGCTACCCGCATGTCCTGAGGACAACCACCTGCAGTGGGTGCTCTGTGCACTGCCTAACAGGAACTGTGCATAGGTTGCAAAAGTGGTAGGGCAGGTTTCGGGGGGGGGTGGGCTTTGAACTGGGTGAGAGTTGGGAAGCTTTCATGTCACACAGGTGATTGGGCCTGCATAGCCACCACAGAGAATAAGAAAGGTGGGGTTGTTCCAAAATAGGGGAGAAGACTGGGATTGTTTAACTTAGAGAAGACATGAATACAAGGGGCCAGGATAATAACGAATGCTCTGGAGATGGTCGATCAGGAGCTTGCATTCACCCAGCCTCATAGCACCAGAACAAGGGGATACTTTCATTGGAATTGAAATGTGGAAAATTTAAACTAATAAAAGGAAATACCTTTTCACACAATGCATAGTTAGTTTATGGAGCTCGCTGCCACAATATCTCACTGGGGTCCAGAGCTTGGGGTGCTTTTAAAAAGAGTTGGAGAGTTTAGATGGATAACAAGAGTTTTGATGATATGGATTAAAAATAACCAACAGTTTTGGCAGGGCTCTAAACCCTCTTGGTTCACGGCTCAAACCCACCTCTAACTATTGGGAGTTAGGATGAAGCTTTCCCTACAGGCAGATTACTCTATTACTGCCTGACACACGGTTTCTTGCGCTTTCTTCGGAGGCATCTGCTATTGATGATGTCAGAGACAGGATTCTGGACCAGGCAGATCACTAGTCTGAGTCAATCTGGCAATCCCTATGTTCGTAAGTGTATTCCTGTAAAAAGTGTCTTTTCAGAAATGAAAGGAGCGGGGAAAAAGTATCAAGAAGAATTACAAGTGCTGAGAAATAGGGAGATCCTGACTCCCTTTGGAGTAGCTGCGATATTTTTAAGGCTTCTCTGCACTTGAAAGTTATTTCAGGGTGTGGTTTTTGGCTTTAACTAATCAGGAATAATTTCCCACAGTTGGGCATCCACCCTATTTTGTTTATGCTGGTTTAAGGTATTTCCCTTTTGAATCAGTGCGTCCACCCAGTGCTGCACTATTTCAGAATAAATGCACAGTATTCTGAGCAGATAGACCGAAACTGGGGATAGTGGAGACACCAGGATTCTGCACCCAGAGAGAATTTGTCTCCAACAAACAAATCCCAAAACACGCAGCATCTCAGAGGTTCCTAGGTTCCTAGTGCAATATTAGGCTGGAGTCACCAGAGGGTGCTACAAATCCTAGTTTGACAAGCTCTGGAGCTTGGGGGGCGGGGGGAGGGGTCTGTTCTGTGCCTCAGTGAGGGGGCTGTGTTCAGAAGTAGTTGCAGTAAATTTGGCTCCCTTCCTGAGTCTCCCTGGTGAGAATCATTTCACAGGTGCAGAGCTGCTGACCAGAGCAAATCACCACAGTAGTGAGGGTCTCTGCAAAGACACAACAGGTGGGACATGTGAAGGTATTTAAGTGCCCAAGTCCCATTGAGATCCCTGGGAGTTAGGTGCCTAAATACTTTTGTGACTCTCCCAAGGAGAGAAGGGGATGACTTAGGATGGCAGAGGGTCTAGATTGGTACACAGGGGTGATTGTATGAAAGGGAACATGTCAGTTGCATATCAGGAAGAACTTATTTGCAGGTGTGTCTCCTGCACTGATGGTGTGCTGTACTGGGCTGGGCGGTATCACTTCAGGGAATGGGTGGGAACCTCATCGCCTAGCCCTGGAGTCCTGCACTAGCCCAGGGGAGCCCTTCACCCTGGCACAGAACAGGCGGTCTCCTTCTCTGTACGTGTCAGTAAGGATTTTGTCACTGCGTGGGTGCTTGTGTCCGTGTGTGTGTGTCCATGACACTGTATGTGTGCCGGCCTGCTTGCAGCGATGCACGTGAGTGTGTGGGTGTGGGTGTGCAGGTCTGGATGTGTGCAGGCTTCTGTGGGCGTGTGTGAGTGTGTGTGTGTGGAAGGCACACAGGAGCTCCAAGCTCATGTGGGGGCCCAGAAAACACATAGCTGCAGCCCCCTCCCTGGTGATGTTTTGAGATTCTCTAATGATCAGAGGTATTTTCAGTTTCATTTAAATAAACAGTAAGTTTCTAGCCCAGGCCTGGAATAGCAGAGGAGCCCTGACCTGTGGGGACAGAGCTGTGTGTATGGGGGAGGGCCCAGACAGGGCTGGGGGTGGGCCTGCGGGTGGGGATTGAGCCCTGGGAAGGCCAGGCCTGGAATAGCAGGGAGGCTGCAGGCTAGGACGAGATGCATCTAAACAGTAAACATTGGCCATACACCTCAGCGGACCATAGCAAACCGGAAGGGCTGAGGTTCCCCATGTCCCCAAAGTCCTGCCATGTGCTGGGACTGGGAGAGGAGATGCCATCATGCCTCAGCACCTCCACAGCCTCTGACCTCCTCCTTTGATTAACGAGCTGACAATAGCGTATTGATAAGGAATTAACCTTGAGCCCTGGCTGCCTGAGTGTCAATAGACCAGGAGCCAAGTACATGCATTGGATTGGAAATCTGTGTTTAGCCTCTCGGTGCCTCTGTGCACGTTGATGCGTGAACCCATGAAGCCAGGGTCTGGGGGCCAAGGGTTAGGGGATGGGACGAATTCCAGTCTGGCGTGATGTGCATGGGAATGAAGTCCTTCTCTCCCATCCCCCCAGCCGTCAGGGAGCTCCACAGACCCTGCCCAGGTACCCCCGCAAGGGGCTGGCTTGAGACACATGGCTCCTTACCCGCCGGAGGGTAGCCATGTTCTGTGATTGTAAAGTAGCTTCTGCCCCGGCAAATCCCCACATGGATACAAGCAAATACAACAGGGCCTGGCTTCACCCACCACTGAAGTGCAGCCACCTCTGAGGGTGAGACGCAGCAGCAGGTTAACAGTTGTGTAGAGACGCTGCCCGACATTTCAGAGCAGGCAGTGGTGACTCCTGTTCTCAGCTAGACGTGCAGGGGGATTTAGGAAGGCTGAAGGCAGTGCCTGGGGCATGGGGGATCTCTCGCCTGGGCTGAGCTTCGGGGTCTGCAGTGAGCATGGTCCTCGGGGCTGCCTCACTCTGCAGGGTGTCAGAGGCTGGCTGGGGATCAGACTTTTGGGTACGTCATGTACACTTTGTAGCTGGTTTCACCCCTCCCCACTCAGGGATCAGCAGTATTCCTTATGAAGTGCGAAGTATCTCCCCCATTTTAACCCCACATTCAAAACCTCAGCCCATCAGCCAATAAGAGCGACATGGGGCGCCCTTTGGAGCCCGGCTGTGCTGTCCCTGAATCAGCCAGAGGGGTCGCTGTGGAGTACACTGGACTGAGCTCACCCTGCAGAGCACCAAGGGTGGGCCGGGGAGCTGGTCCCTTTGTCCCATCAGCTCCAACACAAGCCCTCAGAGGTTCCCCCACAGAAGCCTCCTTCCGGTCCACGGGTGGCGGCGTTGTGTGTGCGTGGGCCGTGTGTCTGCATGGGTGGGTGCTGGGGGGGTGCACGGGGTGGGTTTATACGTGGTGGGTAGGTGGGTAGGTGTGTGGGTGTGTGCATGCTGGCTGGGAGATGTATGTGTGTGCTGTGCGGGTATCTGAGTGCTGAGCTCTGATGGTTGGTTAGTGTTTATAATATGGTGGGGCCTACAGGCCCCCACGGGGGTGGGTCTCTGTCTGCCGGGCCCTGTAGGAAGGGACAGCCTCACACAAGCTGCCCAGTCGCTGCCTGAGCACCGGGGTGACGAAGGCCTCGCCGTTTACCTCAGTGCGAGACGGGCGCTGGGCCCCATCCAGGCCGTGACTCCACTTGGAGGCTGGTTTGTTTAATTAAGTGTTTTGCCTAATGGGACTGCCTTATTTCCATAACAAACTGGCGGGCTGTCGGCTGCCCAGCTCCCTCATTCATTACTGTTAATTAGATATGGATCCCCCAGAAGGCGGCGCGGGGTGATGGACGAGCCCCCTGACACACACTGCTACACATTAGCATTTTCTCAATACATTCAATACATCACTGCCCTCCACTTTTTAAAGATATTTTAAATAAAATATCAGCAGCCCATTGGGGAGAGTCCTGCCCGCAGACGGGCCCCACGGCCCTCTCTTGCCCTGGAAGCAGTTGGCCCCTCAGATTGCCTCCCTTTGCAGCCCTTCTCCTGCCTGCTCTTTTCAGACCTCTCCCCACGCTCCCTTTCTTTCTGATCTCCCCTTCCTGCTTTGAATCATAGAATCATAGAATATCAGGGTTGGAAGGGACCTCAGGAGGTCATCTAGTCCAACCCCCTGCTCAAAGCAGGACCAATCCCCAATTTTTGCCCTGATCCCTAAATGGCCCCCTCAAGGATTGAACTCACAACCCTGGGTTTAGCAGGCCAATGCTCAAACCACTGAGCTATCCCTCCCTGGAGTAACTCCCAGCGGGTAAAGCGGCGCCTCACTGGGTTCCTCTGGCCACAAGACTCAGGGCCTCACCCCTGGGCCTCACGCCTGCCTTGGAAGGATCCACCTCTATGGGGCAGAGGAGCGCTCAGGCTTGAGACCCCCCTTGATTCTTGCTCTCTGCTGAGGGGTCTCCAAGGGGGACCTCCCTCCCACCAGGAGCTGGACTGAGAACCCATCAACTTGTTTCAGGTGGCAGCCGACCTGTGCCAGATGCCAGCAGATGGCCTGGAGGTTTCCCTTGCTCCCTCTGTAATTTCCTCAGGTCACACCGGCCCCTGCCACATCCCGCACCCCACGGGGAAGTGGGGCCTACTCTCTCCAGATAAAAACACAGAGCCATTTATAAGCCCAGACCAGAGGCAAGAAGGAAGGTTGCACCCACAAGCCCAGTGCTACCAGTGAACCCCAGCTGATGCCCAGAGCAGCTGACAGGTCAGCCAAGGCAGACAAGTCACTTGATGAACCACTGGAAGAAAGATGGGCAGACACCACAGTGATGGGGCAATTTAGTGTGTTTCTTAAAGCCCCAGCTCCTGGAGTCCTGTGATGATGTGAGAATCTCAGCTTGCTTTTTTTTGAAAAGTGAGTTTCTAACCCTCCTAGTTGTGGGGAAAAGCTTGAAAACATGACACAAATGACACCTCTGCCAACAGCCCAGAAATCAGACAATAAAGAAAACGACCCAGCATTTATTATTTTATGTGTGTCTCAAACCAATCTCATCAATTTGAGGGGGCCTGGCTCCTGATTTCTGTGTGCTTGGGGTGGGGGTGGAAATTCTGCAGGAGAACAACCTGAAAAGAATGGACTGGACTCCAGCAGGCTGGCTGGAAGGGCAGGGGAACTTTTCACAATCACGTGAAGCAAAATGCTACTGACAGAGACCAGCAGAGGAGCTAAGGGAGAACAACTCAGAGCCATGATGGCCTTAGCTCTCCTCTGTTGAGTCCCTTCCCCAGTATCCCTTCAAGCCCCCTTGGTTAGCAAAATGGAAAGGACTCGAACTGCCCTAGTCTGCTCCTCAGCTCTCTGGCCGTTTGCTTTTTGCCCAGAGGCCTGGTTTCCCTTCCTGTTTCTAGCCTGCTGCACTGTCTAGTTTGTGCGTGCCAGCCGCATGCTGCTGCAAACACCACAGAGGAAAGTTTGAACAGGAACAAACAATAAAATTAATAAAACCAGTCTATTTTAAATTAAATAAAAAGATCCTGAAAATGTGTCTATTCATATTGCACTAGGTGTGTGTCTGCCCTCTACTGGATAGAGTCAGACCAATCATTTGTGTGTCATAAGCCCTGTACTGCAAAGAGCAACTGAAGATTCTCCTTGCCCCCAGGGCCTGTGTTTTTGGAACAGGCCGATCAGCATTCTTGTCCCTGCTGTCTGGGAAGTTCTGAGTGGGCACAGACTTCAGCATAGCCACAGCTGAGACATCCCGGTTGACTATGGGTTTGTGACAATACTGCTCATTCACACTGCAAGTGACAGAAAGCCGCGCCCTTCACATGGCTGGTCAGTGGCCCCTTGTGTGACATGAGTTGAAGGGTCTCAGCCCAGTTCCCAGGTGTCCTCCTCATGCTGCGGCTCCTGTCCCTGCTCCGTGGAGAATGACAGAGCAATCTGGCTAAGGTATTTCATGACCCCCAGTACCATGGCCTCTGAGCACATTTACCCTCACACCCCTCTGAGAGGCAGGCCAGGGCTGCTAGCCCCTTCGGACAGATGGGGACCTGAGGCACCGAGAGGCTAAGTGACCACCCCAAGGTCACACAGAGAGTCTGTGACTGAGCAGGGAATTGACCCCCAGAGCCCCTGAGTCCCAGGTTGGTGCCCTACCCCCTGGGCTACCCTGGGCATTTCCAGGCTCTCCGTCCAGCTCCTCTGAACACTCCCCACACTCAGTTACGGAGCACCGCGTTCTCTGCTCCCAGGTCTGGACCTGCCCAGCCAGCTTGTTCTGCCACTGCCTCTTCTTCCCAAGGACACAGCCCGGCGACCACGCCCTCACCTGCGCAGTCACGGCTCCCCTCTGCCCCTCCATTACGCCTGCCAGACAGGGCTGGGCAGGTGCTTGGCAAACAGCGAGGCAATGCCACGGCTTCCCTCTGAGGTGGGTTTTGCAGCAGGGGAAGTCGAGGCACAGAGTGGTTAAAGTGACTTGCTCAAGGGCACCCAGCAAGTCAGCGTCAGGGCTGGGAATAGAACCCAGGAGTCCCAGCTTCCACTCCCTCTTGCCCTCCTGGAGCCGGGAACAGGACCCAGGAGTCCTGCTTCCCAATCCCACACTACACTAACCGCTGGATCTCACAGAGAGCCCCCACCTATCAGGTGAGGAACATGCACATTCAGGGCTTGACTCCTGGTGTGAACAGAGCCTCCAGCCAGCAGCCAACTCCCCCACTAGGCGAGGGAGCCAGGGACGGGGAGGTGAAGCCGGATCCCAGCGTGGGGGGCAGCGCTGTGCCTACTGGCTGGCATAGCCTAGGCCAGGGCGGAGCTCGGCCTCTGGCTTTCCCCCAGCTGCCGTGGCCCAGACAGGGGCTGCGTCAGTGGCAGCCGGGAACAGGGCGAGTGCTGGGGGGGGCTCGATCGACCCGTCTGCCCAATGTTTGTAAACTAGCAACTCTGGCGCCACCTGCATCCGCCCAAGTCAGCAGAGCCGGTGACCTCCAGCCCCTGCGGCCCAGCCTGCTCCCCACGGCCCTGGCACTTAGCCCCGGGGCGGGGGGTAACTCTACACCAGGACCTGTGGGCTCCTAATGCAGGCGTATAGATCTGTTTGGGCTGCCCCCTGCCGCCCCCCTCCCCCCGCTGGGCGCGGGGAAAAATGACAAAATAATGCAGCTGCTCTGACTTCATTACCAGGGCGTTTAACGAACCTGACACCCCATCCTTTGCTCTCCCCGGGCCGTATCGATGGGGTCAAAGGGCAGCCGGGACACGCACATGCTGGTCAATGATAATTGGGTTCTGGGCTCTCGGCTGGGAGCGGGACTCACGAGGGAGCCAACGCAGCGCTGCTTGCTGTGGTGTGCAGCCAGTGACGGCACGGCGAGGCTGGCCAGGCTGGGCGCCCACGCCTGGGGGGTGGATGGTGCCGGCTGGGCCGTGGTCAGGACAGGGACTCGCCCATGCCACGGGACAAAGGCTACTGGCTGGAGCAAGGGCCAGCGGCGATGCTGCATTAGCAGCTGGATTCCTCCAGGCTGGGAGGTGCCACCCCACGTCCATCATCCCCCGGGGGATCCCCGGTGCTTCCACCCGCATTGCCAGCCTCGCTGACCCCCTCACAGTGCCCCGTGCCCATGGCGCGAGGGACGAGCTGGCTCAGAGGAAGGAACGAGGTGTCAGGCTGAGAAGCAAGGGGGAGCCGATTGCCCTGCTGGGGCTCACGCTGCCTGGGGACCGCACTCCTCAGGGCCGCGGGGACTCCTGCAAACTGAACGCTGCCGTGCTGCCGGGGATTGAGCACATGGGTTGTGGCTGCCATCTTCAGGTGCCCAGCTACCCCTCCCACTGGGACCTGGGTTACTCACCTCCCTCTGATCCCACCCTGTGGGGTGCCTACCTCCCCCTGCTGGGACTATTGGGTTCACCTCCCTCTGATCCCGCCCCCTCCCTGGGATGCCCCCCCCCCCACTGGGACATGGGGTGCTCACCTCTCTCCAATCCCACCTGTGGGGTGCCCCCCACCGGCACTTGGGGTGCCCCACCAACTGGGACTTGGGGTGCCCACCTCCCTCCAATCCCTCCCTCGGGGTGCCCACCTCTCCTGTCCTGGATGCTGCTGAAGACTCAGCCGGTTGGCTCAGTAGCACTTAGGTCTGCCTTCGCTGCTAGGTGTCACCCTAGATCCAGCCCCACCCGCTCCTGGGAACAGGTCCCTGTGCGTGTGGGCGCACTGGGACCCCCCAACACACACACACACACGGTGGTGCAGGCTGGCATGGCTCCAGCAGGGGTGCCCCCCCCAGCGCAGGCTGAATCTGGCCAGATCACGTGATGCCACAGGTCAGAGGTTCAAGTACAAGTGAGAGAGGTTCCCTCAGCAGCTGGTTTACTAGCTCCAGTGCCCAACGGATTGGGGGTGCCCCCCCGGGCGTCTCGGAGCTAATGGGCCCGAGGGAGAGCACGGCACCCCCCTTGGGCGTCTCAGAGCTTTGAGCGTCTTCCCTGGAGTCAGAGTGAGAATGTTTTCAGCCAGACGCGTCGCTCAGAGCAGGGATCAGTCGCAGGGCTGGGACCCCAGGAGCCATGACAGGGCAGAGGTCACGCCAAGCCCTTTCCTGCCCAGCCCCAGTTAGCAGTTCCTGGCCCTTTGTCTGGTTGGAGGCCTCGCCGGTGTGGCTCCTGTTCATCGACTGGAAAATCCGGACTCCAGGCATCCGTTCCAGTGACAATGCTCTGCCTCACCACAACCCTCCCCTGCTCAGTGCAATGCCAGGCTTGCCTCCTAGCTAGCGGCTCGCTGCTCACCGTCGCCCTCTGGGGGCCAGTCCCGCCTGGGGCAGAAACGCCTCCCTGCAGACACGTCTTGCTCCTTTCGCTGCATGTCAGTGGCATGGGTGGGTCTGCCGCCCAGGGCCGCGTGCAGCGCCGAGGAGGGCTGCCAGCGACGGCTAGAGCCGGGGCTCATTGTCTAGTGGCAAGTCTGGCTGAGAACATTAGCAGGCCTGAGAGCCACTTCCAGCCACCCTGGGCTAGTGAGATGGTCGCTGTAATGGGGGGGGCTGCAGAGGCGTGCCTGGGACCTCCTGGGTACTGGCACAGAGGGGAAGGGGAAGGGGAAGGGGAAGGGATTTATTTTCTAGGCTTTCGGTTATGCTGCTCTTCCTGCAGCTGTGCAGTATGTCCCAAGCGGCCTATGGGCTGGCATTGCTACTCCCCTGTCCCGCCCTTCTCCCCCTGGCAACTTCCCTTGCCCCCGACCCTGGCCATCCCTCCTCCGCCCCCCCACACATGTCCTGGGGTGTTGTGTCATATCAGCAACTGCTCCAGGGACAGCAGCTAAAGCCACCATCACGCTGGCCTTAGTAACTCAGCGTGGTCATTGCAGGGGACTGGGAGGCAGGACTCCTGGGTTCTTTCCCAAGCTGGACGGGGGCGGGGAGGGCTGCTGTCTGCAATCAGTGCAGGGACTCAGCGCTCTAATCCTGACTCTGACACAGACCCCCTCCCTCTCTGTGCCTCAGTTTCTCTGCCAGTAAAGGACACAGACAGGGCAGATGGATTCTCTGCAGTTTCTACCGGAGACGGGACTGGCTCAGTCTTGCTGGGCTCCCAGCAGTTACTGAGCGAGATGTGCCAAATTCTGGGGCGGACGTCCCTCTCCCCAAGCCACTGAAAGGCGACATGAAAGCGCCGTACATGCCTAAGACAAATAACAACGCAACAGCCGGTCCCCCATTCCCCCCCCCGCTTGCTTCTGTGCCGTTGTCAGTAACACCCGCTCCCGCCAGCAGGTGTCAGCAACCCCCCACCCAGAACCCCCTGCCCCCGGCATTCGCCCTGCGGCCTCCCTCCCCCCGCAGTGCAGCCCGCCCCCGTGCGCATCGAGGGGCACCCAGGCGCCTCCTCCCGCCCCAGCATGCTCTGGTCCTCGAGCGCACATGGGCGACAGTGGGGTCCCGCTGCTCAGGGAGGAGTCCGGACTCCTGGGTTCCGTTCCCCAGCCGGCCACTTGCCTGTCCCGCTTCGCGCGTAAGCTCCTGGGGGGCAAGGCTCGGCTTCGTGTTCTGTTTGTACAGCGCCGAGGCCCCGGGGGCTCCGAGCCCCTACCCTGCTACGGGCAGCCAGCGCTGTGCTGGCCACGCACCAGACCCACCCAGGGACTTGTGGCTCCGTGCCCCCAGCTGTGAAATGGGGACAATGAGCCCCACACATCTCTCGGCAGCGGGCGGTGAAGAGTCTTCCCGGTTTACACGGTGCTTCGGGACCCCGCCACGGCCAGCGAGTGCGAATTCTCCAAGCGGGCGCCGGCCCAGGGGAAGGCCGTCTCCGCTCGCCCTGCGGTCGGTTCTCCAGCCCGCGGGGACGGGGAGGAAAACAGCCGCAGGGCTCCCGCTCGGCTCGGCGCGGCGCGGCGCAGGGGGGCCACGGCCCGCCAGCCACAGGGACCTGCCTGTCGCCCTCGAGCCTGCGAAGGTGAACGAGCCCCAGGGGCTCTTGTTACGGCTCGATACAGGTGCTAGGACAGGGCACCACTGCCCACCCCCTGGGTCTCGGGCACCGCGGGGGCTCGGCTTATCCCCTCTTGGCCGGCGAGGGGTCGGGCCAGGCATGAGCCTGGCCCCGCTGGGCTGCGGGGCGCAGCCTCCCCGCGCCGCCGTGCGCTCCGCCCGCCCCCGAGCGGGTTTGGTGGCGAGCGGGCGCCCGGCTCATCGCGCCCGCGGAGCTGGAGCCACCGGCCACGCCAGGGCGTGGGAGCGGGGGGCGCTGCTCAGCCGCGGGCCTCCCCGGCTCCGCCAGAGGTTCCCCGCGCACCGGGGGCAGCAGCGGCTGGCAGGGCCTGGCGGGGACTTTCCACGCGCTTTCTCGGGGCGACGCCCCCCTCGCCGGGCTCTATCGCCCCCCCCCCTCGCCGGGCTCTATCGCCCCGCCCCCCGCCGGGCTCTATCGCCCCGCCGGGCTCTATCGCCCCCGCGTGCGAACGGCTGGTCCTGAGGCCTGAGCAGCGGCCCGGGGCGTGTGTCCAGCCCAGCCCCGCCCGCGGCCCGGTCTGTCCGCCCGCTGCCGCCCCAGGCCCCGCCTCAGCGCTCCCTCGGGCCGGGCACAGGCCTCAGCCGCTCTGCGGGTCCGGCCTGCCGCGCCCCGGTCGTTACGGCGCCTGCCGCGCCCCGGTCGTTACGGCGAGCGCGGGCTGCCCTGCGTGGGACGCGGCGGGAAGGGGGCAGCCCTTTGGGTGCCCTCCAGGCTGCTCCTTAGCGCAGGAAATCGGAGCCGGCTCAGCGGCCCCCTCGCTTGGGAGCAGCCGGGCCGGGCCGGGCCGGGCCAAGCGTCAGCGCCCAGGTGCCGCGGGGGCTCAGGACCAGGAGGAAACCGCAGCCGCCGAGAAGGGCTGAGACGCAGCTGCCTGGATGTGGGGTCGGGAGCCGGGGGGGCTCCAGCTCCTTGGGGGAACTGTAGGGAGGGGGCTGCTGTTCCCAGGGGAGAGACCCGGCCCTCGCCTCCCTTTGAGTCCAATGGGAGCCTCCCATGGAGGCGGCCTGGCCCAGCTTAGCGGGGAGGGATAGCTCGGGGGGTTGAGCCTTGGCCTGCTAAACCCAGGACTGTCAGTTCAATCCCTGAGGGGGCCGTTTAGGGATCTGGGGCAAGAATTGGGGTTTGGCCCTGCTTTGAGCAGGGGCTGGGACTAGATACCTCCTGAGGTCCCTTCCAGCCCTGAGATTCTAGCGCGGGTCAGGACAGCTGGGTTTTATGCCCTACGCTCTCCTGCAGCGTGACCTGGGGCAAATCCCCTCCCTTTCCTACTTTGTGTCTGTTTAGACTGGAAGCTCTTTGGGGCAGGGACTGTCTCCTAGGGCCCTGATCTGAGCTGGGGCAGCAACTGCCATGTTCCTAAAGGCACAGAGCACACCACGAGGCGGCTGAGCCAGTTCCGGGACTTGCCTTTGCTTAGGACCGGGCTAGTGTAATGCGGCTGGAAGCTCAGTTCTGCGGTGTCTCTGGACGAGCCGAAAGCCAGAGTGGCTTCTCGCTGCACCAAGCGCCCCTTGTGTGGTGACGTCCCAGCACAGGGCATGGTATCAAAGGGAAACCCTGTTACGCTGCCTGGGAAATGCTGGGCCCTACTAACAGGACTCACGTTAACCTGCGTTAGGCCAAGCACCCCCTCCCCCGGCTCGCTCTCTGTATTGATCAGGCTCGCAAAGGTGCTCCGGCCACGCAGCATGGCACTAGGATCCATACCGCCGCTTGGCTCGTTCACCTCCCTCGTAGCAACAAATAAATAAATAAACGAGCAGCTTGGAAGGCTGAGGCAATTAGGAGTTTTAAAATCTTGTTTACTTGCAAAATAAAGTGCCCAGTTCATTGCTTGCCACGGGAGACGCGTCGCCCCTTCACTACTTATGTCTGGGGTGGGAGCGCCGGCCATATTTATGATCTGGCTAGTCAGCGGCTGGGTTTTAGATCAGTGTGTGAGGATCCCGGTAGCGGCTGCCTGCCTGCATGAGACGGGAATGAGAACGCTGGCGGTTGTGCGATAGGCCATTGCAGGGTTCCTTCACGGGGCAGGGCCCAGGCAGACGCAGGTACGGCTCTACGGTCTCCTGCCGACACCAGCCTGGGCACAGTGGCTGACAGGCCCTGCTAGGGTGCATGTCCCTGCCACCGGAGGGCAGGGCACCTGCCAACTGTGCCAAGCACGTCTCTTCTTGCAGGACGGCGCAGCGTACGCTCTCCTGGAGAATGGGCTCCAAAGGGGAAGCAGTTCAGCTCCCACTTCACCTGATCTTGTATGTCGTAACAGGTGCCCAGAGGCAATGGTGATGGGCACCCTGGAAATGCAAATAGGTAGCCAGCTCGTCTGCACGTCAGCAAAGGTGGCTGCCCCGTGTCTCCTGGGGCTCTGGTCCTTGCACTGACTCCTCACCAAACGTAGAGTTCCAGCCCATGGTCCCGGTTATTCCACCGCCACGGCATTCTAGCAGAGCAGTGTTCCACCAGGATGGTGACACTGGCAACCAGGATTGGGACGACAGGAGCGTCAAGCTGGGGGGGTTGACTTTGGAACTCACTGCCACAAGAGAGAAGTGACCACAGGCCTCACTGCATGCAGAACAAGCCGTAAAACTCAGCTCTGAGACCTAGCTTCCCCTGAATAAGATCTATGTACACACAGCATGGATACTAATCTGTCAGAGCTCTGTGACCCTACGAGCATCCCAGTGCCAGAAGGCAAGGGGCTCCCTGGTACCTAGCAATGCAGCTGGCCTCACCAGCTCAGTGTAACCCAGCTCCCTGGTGTATGTAAAAGGTGCCATGTAAGGTATCATATGTGAACTGGTAACACTGGGCATTAATATTACATGGCATATGTACAGATGACGTATAAAATTATAAAGATGTATGTTGGGTACTAGCCCATAGGGGAAACCAGGGGGTGGGAGGGCCCTCACCTTCTGAACAGTGGATCCCGGTGGCTACAGTCCATAAAGCTGGTCCGTGGAGCCCAGTATCTATATCCTTGGGCAGCATTGCCCAATATTCCCAGTGTGGGACAGTTGGACCTAATCTCGTGGGTGGTCACCCCACACTGTAATAGATGTGGGAAGTGTGGGAAGGGGTAGGGGGACCTGGGCCTCCCTACTCCATCAGGTCCCCCGACCCAGGGCCCTGTAAACCTGATTTCAGGTTCCAGTTCTGATCTCATTAAACACGTTCCCTGGGCTGCTTCTGACCGGGCACTCCAGCTCCGGCAGTTCCTCTTGGGGTGGCGACCGCCAGCCTCCCTCTGGCCCCGTGGGCTCCCGCTGTAGACGTGGTCTGCTCAGGCTCTGCAGTTGGGGGCTCTGGCAGTTTCCTGGCAGGGGCTGGTACTGTGTGTCTGCTCTTCTCCCCAGTCAGCGCAGACTCACCTGACCTGCATCCTTTTATGCAGCTGGAGCATGGCTAGCAGGGGTGGGGGGCATGGCCTCCTGAGCCCACAGCCAGGGCGTAACCCTTGCTGACCCAGTGCGGGGTTGATACACCCTGTCACAATGTTCCAGAAATATGTTCTTAAACAATGTGTTTGGCAGGTAGGGCTTAAAGCAACCCCTAGACAAAGGAATGCGGTTCCACCTGCTTGAATGTGTCTCCAGTGTAAACAGAGCAAGGAGAGACAATGGAAGTACATGTACATAAAACGTGAAACAAAGCCACCGAACGAGCAAGTGGAGGGAGACAGCTACCTAACCATCACAAACCAGGGCGGAGCCTGCCAAAATTAACCTGGTGGCAGCTCCCTGATGGCCACAGCAAGCTGAGCCCACCCCGGCTGCCTGACTCTGAAAACAAAAAGAAACACGGAGGCTACCAGCAGCCAGCGAAAGCAACTTTGGCAGCCTTCAGCTGCGGTGCCAACGAAGCCCAGCGCGTCGGGCTCTGTGCTGGAGCCTGGCGAAGGCCTGACCAGCCATGCTGGAAGAACGACTGTGGGGAGAAAACGACACTGAACCAACGGCTCGAGTTTATTAAGTCCAGTTTTTGGCTTTGCCACGTATTTCTCCTTTTGTTTGAAAGCATTTCGCTCCCCACTCTTTCTGCCTGGGATCCCGTAAACAGCTATTGTGAATACACTGAATCTTGTGCTATCGCACACCAATCTCAGAGCACTGTCAAACTGATGTGTAAACTCCCCAGCCAAACTCACAGGCTGGGGCCGTGCGCTGGCTCTTTAAAGGACCAGTGACCTCCATAAGGAGTTGAGAGTGCTACCGTGAGGCGGGCTGAGTACGTTGAGGAGCTGATTTTGGGGAGACTCAGGACTGGGAGGTGCTGGGGCCAGGACGAGGTCATGGCGCCATGAGCAGGCTTCTGGGGCCAGGGCACTGAGCCAACCCCGCACAGCACAGATGCACCCAGGGTTACAGGGCAGGTGTCGACAGATCCCCTTTCCTGCCTGGATGAACCCCCAAAGCGTCACAATGGCCTCCCACAGGCAGAGCAGACAGAGCATGAGCGACTGTTGTTATTGCTCGACAAACACCTCAATGCCCTGGGATGGGCGGTTTAAGGCCCTCACTTGGCTGCTAAACCCCATGCCCCGCACTCCAAAGGGGACCCTGGCGTGGCCCTTTCTCTTTGAGGGCCAACACCGTCAACGCTCGCTCGCATCCAGTGAAACATACACAGCCGCAAACCGGTTCTCTCTCCCTCTCAGGTATCTTGGAAATCCCCTGCCATGCAGTGGCCAGGCAGCATGGCCGGCACCAGCCCCAAAGCCCACGACAGCTGTGGCCGTATTTAGGAACCGGACCACGCTTACCTGACCTTGGCCTTGGCTCATTCTTGCTTGGTGCTGAGATGCTGGCTCTGAAATGGGCAGCAATGTCTCTGTTCCCTGCGATGCTGATGTCTGGGGCCAGTGTTCTGGCTTTTGAATCTAGGTCCATGAATGGACACGAGAACGTGTGGAGTGGGCCCTATATATGTCTGACGTGGCCTCCGTCCTGCTCACATGCTACGGGCCTGATCCTCTGAGGTGCTGAGGTGGCTCTTGAGGGCACCCAGCATTTAACGCGCTCCCCAAGTGTTTGCAAAGTTAACCCAGTCAGCCTCCCGTCAGCACAGCCATGTTGAAAACACGTGTTTCTCTCCCCCTTATTCTTTCCAACATGTAGTTTAATAGCAATAATGAGTAGTCTAGCCTGGGCTGAGTCACCACTGCCCTCTACTGCCTGGAATCAGAACTGATTGATTCTGTGTGTCCTATGCCCCATACTGCTACCAGTTCACAGTGCCGTGTCTTCAGTCTGCCTGCGAGGCGGGGCCTCTGCTGCTGGCTCTGACATGCTGTCACCACTATTGCTGTGATGTTGCTGGTGACCATAAGGTGCTGCAGGGTGACTGGTGAAGTCTAGGTTACACTTCATGTTGTTACTACACAAGCTGTGCAAGGGGCTGAGCGAATGTTATGCCAAGACTCCTCACCATTAGGTTTCTAAGCATTTGCATCCATAACCCTAACAGTCAACTTGGTTTTCTAATATGCCATTTTTTGGTCATGTTCTCTGTACTCTGTCATGTTGCCCCAGGCCAGTGGCTTCAAGCAACCCTACAATAACAAACCAGCATGTGCCGCTCTGTGTTGGTGAGCGATCAGCCACTCAAACCAGGGGCAGGGTGGGAGCGATCTTCGGCATGGCAAAATCCCAGCTTCAGGGGGGGTATTATTAACAGTGTGAAATTTACTAATGTGATTTAATTCCCTCGCTAACAGCCTTTCAGCATGTGGAGAAATGACAGGGTTCAGGCCTGCGTGTTCTCTCTTTGGCAGGCTGAGTCCTTCCTGCTCGTGTCCCCCCCGTCCCCAATCGCTCCTAACTAACCAACAAGGCAGCTTTATTTTCTCTCTCCTTTTGTTCCTTGCATAGTGACATAAGTCTCCCCATGACATGGGGCCATTCTTCATCCCCACAGGACATGATTGATCTCGGCCGATTACCATTTTCCATTTATCTGCACAGGAGTTAACCTCGTTTTCTTGGTAACCGCATTAGACATTTCATGAATCCTGACTTCTCGGGGAGTTTCTGGGAACGGGTGGGGAGCACAGGGAGGGATTAGATTCCAGGGGAAGGGGGCGGGGAGGAAGAGAGCTAATTGGCAGGAATTGACAACAGGATGAAAGGATCAGATTGGTGCCATGGCAGCTCTTCCCAGAAACCACCCCGCTGAGAAATCCTATGTTCACATTAGCTGCCTCCCAGCACCGCCCCTGCAGTTCTGGGCTAAGGGGACCACATGCCCACCCTGCCTCTGCCAGCCTTTCGCTCCCAGGTTAGAAGGCGGGCGACAGCCCAGAATGCAGGGTTCTGTCTTCCTGATGAGCGGTAACAATCCTGCGACGTTTTAAACCACATTCCATTGGCAACTGTTTAGTCCCTGCGCTTTGGTGTTGCGGCCCCAGAGTGGGCGTGGACCCCCAGCACCGTTGGCACCAAACCCAGAGAACCGGGCGCTAGCCTGGTACTCCTGAGACCTGGGTGCGGCACCCTATTGGGCCACAGGTGCTGGGTACGTCGCTTAGGCTCACAAACGCCTGCTGATTTCAATGGAACGGGGAAGCTGGCCTTAGCCTCCCTGTGCCTCATTCCCCAGCTATACCCTAGGGAGAAGAGCTGTGTTCTTATTCCAGGAATGTGCTGAGGATAAATGCGTTAGAGCACGCAAGGCACTCAGATATTACAGTAATGAGGCTACATAAACACCTTAGGTAGCCCTCTATAGCGTGAGCTAAAAGGAGCACGCTATCTGCTAGCACTAGTAGGCCATCACCCCTGCATGAGGTATCTACTGGAAAGGGGACACAGTGCACGTTACAAGTGTGATCTATTTGCAACCCACCCAAAAAATGACAGCTGGTTTGTGGTTAAAGTGCAATTCTGTCTCAAGCCAGCCTGGCCACCTGGGGATCAGGTCATTCATATGCATACAGAATTCCGAGCCCCTCCAGGGCCATGATCCAGGTTTATCACAAAATGTTGTGGCCTCAGGCTGGCGCATGAGCGCCGGAAAATGAGGCCGACTCATCCACGTTTCAGTGTTTGCTTTTTGGCACCTCACTCAAAGGTCATATCTGAAACTTTTCAGTGGTGATAATAAAAGCGTTGAGAAAAGTCTGAGATGGCTCAGGAGAAAGGGACAGGTCTCACGGGAGATGCTGTCTAATCTCAGGTAGGTCAGGGATTATATTTTCTCACGGGCGCCCAGCACTTAGCAGAACAGGGTCAGATCCGGTCGCCTGGTCACTCCTCCCGTACTAGAAATAAAAGTTCAGTGCATGGGCTGGGTAAAACCTGGACCTTAACTTTCACAATGACACTGATTTTCTTACATACCGCCAGAGCTCTCCATACGCCTGCTCCAGTTCTTCATTACTGGAGTCTGGAGGGTCTGGGCATCTGCACACAGTAGATTTTGCTGTGGAAAGTTCCCTTGGCACAAGCTAGGTAAGTTACCTGCAGCACAGAACATTGTTAAGGAAAAGATCACAGCTGGACTAAATATGCATCTCTTCTGCATGGGGGGCGTTGTTTGGAGTGAGAATTTATTATAGTCCCCTTTGACAAGCTGGGAAATCTTAACCATTAAAAAGCAATTTTTCCAATCTGAAACTTGCACATGGGAGCACACACGCACGGCAAATCAGGGAATCTGGACTCAAGAAGTAGTTTAAAAAAAAAAGATCAATGAAGTAGTCAAGCAAAGAGCAACTGCCAACTCCACTCGCAGGATATGAATATATAATGTGGATTTTGCACTGTTTGCAAATCTAAGGGGAACCGGTGCATTGTGCGCTGGGATGAGCTCAGAAGGAAAAATGCCCAGTTAGTAGTATGTGCAGATACATCCAGGCCCTCTGCATCAAGGAAAGGATGTATGTGGGGAACAGATATTTAACAACAGGCTCTTCAATCTAGCAGAGACAGGTCTCACATGATCCAATGGCAGGAAGCTGAAGCCAGACAAATTCAGACTGGAAATCAGGCATACGGTTTTGATGGAGAAAACGACTGGAGCAATTCACCAGGGCCGGGGTGGATTCTCCATCACTGACAACTTTTAAATCAAGGTTGGATCTGCTCTGGGAATTATTTTGAGGCTGGTCTGTGCTCTACAAGAGGTCAGACGAGCTCATCACAACGGTTCCTCCTGGCCTGGGAATCTATCAGTGTCTGACAGGTTTGAATGGGAAGCTGTCTGCTTATGATCATCTCCGTTCTGATTAGTCCAGAAAAAAGACAGGACGTGGCTGGAGAAGTGTCTATCTCCCATTGTACTGCTGACACCCATTGTCTCCCACCAAGGTCACCTCCCATTCCAATTGAGGAATGGCCACCTCGAGACTTTGCAGTATATTGCTAACATCCTCCGACCCCACAACTTGCGCGTGCCTGGGCCTAGGAGCAACAGCTGTCTCAGTGCTCAAAGCCCTCGGCCACAGGCCAATACCGGGTGCAGGAGCAAAGGTGCATCACAGTCACATCCCCACCCGCTCCAGAGAGCCAAGACGGAGAGAGGGAAGGAAGGCAAGACCGGGAAGATTTATACTCGTTTAATTAATGTCAAATGTAGTTTACAAACGGGAATGACAAGTACCTTTTTATATAATATACATTGACACACAATCATTGACACAACTGGAATATCACCTTGTGCAATTGGGATTCTTTGGGCAAAGAGAGTTAATTTCTTTTTTTGTTTTTTTTTTTGTTTAAGCTCATTGTGGAAGAGGAGAAAGCGATCGTTGGTTACAAAACGCGGCTGGCTCCTGAGAAGGCCAGAATGAGACTCTTCTCTCTCCATTCTCCCCTCAGATCCCCACCCTTCTTAAAAACAGGGACGGCTTTACATTAAAAAAAAAACATTACTGGTTACATATGGTTTTACAGATACGTACACAGCACATTGCTGCTCCACAACACACGAGAGAGAGCCTGGCTCTCAGTGCCTCCTTGCAAGGCAGAGCTCGGGCACTGGGGAACCTGCCCTCCCCACTTCCCCATTCCCAACTGCCTTTAAAAAAAAAAATCACTGCGCATTCTCCAGTTCCATTCACAGAGAGATCCCAGCTCTCGTACCAAGGGCACCCGCAGCTAGTGCTGGGCGAGGCGGCCCCCCCTTGCAGAGTTTATTATTCCAATTTAAAAACCAACCCTACTGACTGCCTTTCCCAGGGCTTAAGTGCTACAGGCAGGGCTACTTCCCAGCAGAACGAATGGCGTTCCAAGGCTTAACTGCACGTGCAGCCCCTCCCGCTGCTCTCACAGGCCTGTCTCTGCAGGGGAGAAACTTCCAAACTTGGAATGTTAGAAGAGTTTTCTCTCGCAGTCACAGATTCTTCATCTCCCAAAGACCGCCCAAGAAGGTACACATGTGCAGCATGTTAGCTACCAGGGAATGGCCACGGACGCCCGGGATAGACTCACAGGGGCAACAACTGTACTATAGGTAAAGGTTGCTGCCTTGAGAGCGTAAGGACCCAGGAAGCTCAGAGTTAAGTGATATCATCTTTGTTGGCGGAGGGGGAAGAGATATAATTCCATCAGGAGACAGATTTATTTTGTGCAACAGGGTCCTTTAGAAATCAAACAGCAAGACACTGACCAAAATGGCAGCTCCCAGGAGAAGACATCAGACACTCAGGCAGGGAAGTTGTGATAGAACTATCATCACTGAGAAAAGCTGCCTCGTCAAATATTCTGTTACTGCAAAACACAAACCATCTTTGCAGTGCTGGGGAGGAGTCTGGAGACCCTCTTGATGTCAGCACACCCTATAGTGGCCAGGTGGCCAACACCAAGAAATCCAGCAAGGAGGAGTTACCTTGGCTTCCAAAAGGCCTTCAAATGACCCCTGGAGGTGCAATATTCCTGTGTCTAGCTTATTCTGGTCTCTCACCTGGGTTCATGAAGTGAGACAGCTAGTGAGGCGGGGCTGCCTGGTGAACAACACCACAAGGGTAACTTCACCAACTTCCCTCCTCCCACATTTCAACTCTGGGCTACTGTCCTGCAAGGTCACCACCCTGGCAACAACAGCCACCAGTGAGAACCTTTAAACAACGTTCACGCAGCCTTGCAAAACTCAAGTGGCTCGAGAGGCGTACGTTGCTTTTTGGTAGGTAAAATCGTATTAGTTTCTTTGTTCCCAAGGTAATAGGGGAGCAGATGGCAACCCTCAGCTAGTGACAGCTGTGTGCGGCTGTGGACCTGGAAGCTAAGGACAACTGAGAGCTGCTGTAGGTGCTGCTGTGGAAGAAGCTAGGAGAAATCTCCTGGGATAAGGTCATTGGGGATCTCTGGCACTGACTGGAGTATCTGAATCTTTGCTCATCTTAGTCAGTTCGATGAGGCTGGGTTCTCCTTGCCAACTCAGTGGCCTGAGAGAGGGGCCCTAGCAACACCCTTTACTTAGATGCGGAAGTTACTTTGCATTGTTTTAGGAGGAGGAACGTGCACCATGTCCTAGGAACCCCGGCCCAGGCAGGCTCTGGAAGAGATCGGCGATCTAAAGCAACCTTCCACTGTAGCAAAGAGCTCATACGAGAAAGTCAGTGCAATTCTGAGGCCTCTCGTACTGGCAAAGCGGTAGAACAAGACAGCAGGATGGAAGGAGATGGTAAAAAAAAGGCAGCACAGCAGCCTCCCCAGAGAACACCTCTAGCAAGAGTCTTCCTTCCCTGCACTGTAGTCACCCCCTACTACTCAGCCCGCAACAGTCTCAGCCAGAAGGGAGAGCACAGACTGAAGCCTTGGCCCCGAGCCTGTGCCATGGCCCTGAGCCTGTGCCATGGCTCCACCTCTCCTGGGGGCATAGGAGGCGCTCTGGAGCAGAGAGAGCACCCTGGGCCATTGGGCAGTGAATTCCTTTCCAGTGGGAACAAAACAAGCCAGTGGCACGTTTTTGCTTGGACAAGGGCATGGCCTTTGGTTTTCGTGGGCAATGGTTGGGTTAACTGAAGCTTTGGGGTGCAGATTCCCAGCCACTGGAGACAGCTGCACTTGGCCAGGTTCATTCCTGTCTCCCAGCTAATCTCAACTCCTGCCCGTGCCCCAGATGGAAAAGAGGTGAAAGCACCTGAGCCAGACCTTTCCAGCTGCCCCCCCCGATGAGAAACTAAACGCCGCTGGCTTTCTGTGGGATAACGATTCTATGCGAAACAGCCCCATCAGCTACGACTAATGACAAAACCCATCTCCCCTACTCCCCATAAGTCTTGTAAGTTATGGGTGCTGCAACAGCCATTACTAAAAAGCTGTTAACTTCATATCTGACCGAGGAAATATACACCACAGAACATTAAACCATTTACATTATAGATATGTAGATATATACTTTTTTTAAACTAATGACTTTAATGCCAAAGCTTCGCAGAACCAAGAAAAATATGGATTTAATGTTCTCTGCTCATTTTTTTCTTCTTTAAAAAAAATACAACCAAAAAAAAGGGCAACTTATTAGTATGTAATGTTTGTGTCTATCCCATTTATACACAACATTGTAAACATATATAATCTATATTACATGTGCTTCATTTTCTGCCTGTGTGTTTTTTCTTTAAACCTTTTTTAATCACTAGAACACCACCAAAAAAAACCAACCAACCAAACAAAAAACAAACCCAAAAAACAAACAAAAACAAAAAAAACCCAACCAACCAAACTGAACAAAGAACACAAGTTACAGGTTATTTAACATCTTTCTGTCAAGGGTCCCTTCCCAGTCGTCTGGGGTTGGAGGCGTGAACAGCACAGTCCAAAGGAAGGGCTCACAAGCCATCCGCAATGCAAAGCCAGCTCTGGGGAGAGGGGAACACTGGTTTTAAAAAAGGGTTTGGTTTTGCCTGCAGTAGAGTCGCCAAAGGAGGTCCCAAAACGACAGACACGGAAGCCGAGGCTTCCCCGCGGCTCCTTTATCCTCGAGTCCATGTCTGGAGTCTATTGGTTTTAAACGTCTTTTTTTATCATCGTTTTCCCCCCTCGGTGTGATTAGCTGATCCGGGTAGCTGTGTCCCGCCCTCCAGCTGTGTCCTTCATAAGTAGATGCGCCTGAGGTCTCCAGGAGACGTGATGGTGTTACACTGGGGGCAGAGCTTCTTAGCACCCTGCAGCCAGCGGAGGAACAGAAAGAGAAATGTCAGCTAGGCGGACGCAGGACAACGGCGCGAATTTCCCCTCGGCTGTGATGCTGGGGATGACAATATGGAAGCAGGAAAAGCCAAGGCCTCCCAATACCCAGGACCCCTGCCATGAAGGAAACAGGACAGAGAGGGGATGCCCTCTGAGCAGCAGGTATGAGCCCTCTGAGGGGAATCAGGCACCCCCTTCCCCAACACAATCCCTGCTAACACGGTATGCACCTAGGAGGCCCCCGGCCACAGGCTCAAGGAAGAGGAGAATCCAGCCTGAGTGCATCTCATTCATGCTTTGACTCATCAGGGGCATTCATTCTGCATCCTTTTAACCCCCTGCCCACATGCCAGCTCTTCTCGAGAGTCCCCATCTACAGACGCTGCTTGGGCAGCACCAGCTCCGAGGAAACAGCCAGGAGGCTTGGAGCTGGATTAGCGCTCGGCAGAAAACTGAAATTCAGTGCAACAGTTAACCGATTCTCCTCCATCCCCTTCTTTACAGCACCAACTTTGGCTCCAACTGTCCCGCTCCATCCTTCCCACCCGACCGAGCTGTGCGCTGGCCCCTGGGTGTCAGATGTAGCCCACCCTGGGTGTAGCTCTGTCTTCACTGACCGCTGGCCCAGTGAGGGGAATATCAATTGCTTAGAGCCTTTGTGCTAATGGACCAGTAGAGGTGCATGCTTTTAGCACCAGAGGTCCTGGGTCTGACCCCCACATCTGCCAACCCAGCATGGGGCGTTGTGTTACACAGAATGATGCTCTCATGGCCACTGTGGCATTCACTGAACAGGATGACAGGGAGTGTGGGGAAAAACACTGGTCCTAAGGCTTCAGTGCTGCTCCTCTAAGCAGCAGGAGCAGCATGGGGAGTGCCAGCCCCAGGGAGCGTTCTTACTTTTCCCCTGACCCTTTAGAAGCCCCTTCATGGGATCAGGAGGGGATGGAGTGGCTGTCTGCAGCTTGCAACCTCCCTTGGGCTGCAGATAGCATCCCTAGGTCAGGGCTGCTCCAAGAAGAGTTAATGCCTCCTCCACCATCGCTCCTCACCTGCTGTGCAATGCTCCTGTGGATGCTGTTACACCTGGGCAGTGGGGGGCCAGCTCAGCATCATGGAGCCCCCAATGCCCTGCGGGGCTGGAAGTTCTCTCCCTGACACAGTGGCTCGGGGGCCTTTGGAGGCTGCACTCTTGCTTCCTAGGAGCCACCCAGCAAGGAAGATCGAGGCAATGTGGGGGTTCAGCTAGCTGCATTCCAGGACCTCTCAAACCCCGTGTTCAGAGCACAACACAATCCAAGTCTCGGAGCCCCAGAACTATACAGATCGAGGTCCTGTTCAAACGCCCCAGCCTGCCTCGGGCAGCCGATGGGAACAGGAATTCCAAGCCCTCTGCCCCACGCTACAGAGGAGTCTGTATCTGCTGCCACGGTGAACTGAAACAAGCAAACTTCAAACCCCGGCGAGGTAATGGAAGGATGACACCAGCACTGCATGAAATGAAACAATGGCTGGTGCGCCATCTGTCACGGATCCTGACAGGTAGAGGGTGTTAATAAGCCTCCGAATGGGGGGCAACCTAAGCTGCTCATCATTAGATTGGCAGGTGTGACAGACAGCTGACGAGAAAGAGACAAAGATGGCTCTGTGGCTACTGATCCTCCACTCCACGCAAGCAGGGCTGCAGTAGGCCTGGAAATCAGCCGTGCTGGCTTTGGACACTAACAGATGGCCTCAGAACACAACCTCCTGACTCCTGCGTCAAAGCAGCAAGCACAGGCTCCGTCTGAGCACCCCAACTCTTCTGCCTGCTGCTGTCAACCTGCTTCCCAGCCGTTCCTTTCCAGCCCAACTCCCCAGACAGCATGCCCGGCAACAGGCCCTGTGGAATCCGACAGGCACCCAGGGCTGTACGAAGCGGGGAATGCCAGCCGGCTGCTACGGCTCACACAGACTGACCCAGAGGAGGTAGATTCTCTCGGGAGGAAGAGCAGTGCTCCCAAGAGGCGCTTGTTTTGACCTCTGCAGCCAGGGCAGAAAGTTGGCGTTAGAGCAGTGCGCTCAGCAGGTTTGCAGGATCCGGGCTCCGTGGAAGGGCAGGTTCGGATCTGGCCATGCTACACTGACTGCTGCCAGTCGCAACTCTGATGACGAGAGAAGAGTTGGATGCTCTCTCCGACGCTACAATTAGCATCAGCTCTGCTCTGCACAACGAGCACCCACGGGGCAGGGAAACCCCAAACCCAAGTAGGAAACGCCTCTGACTTCCAGGACAAATTCAGGCTATGTCTACACTGGGTTTGTAGCCACTCGTGCAACCCGCTTAGTGAGGACAAATTACATCAGTGCAGAGGAATTTGGATCCTCGCAGCTTACCGCAGCGTTGAACAGGTGTAAGGTGTGTCTGCCCTAGGGGCTTGTACCTGTGCCACTAAGAACTCAGTGCAGACAAGGCCAAGTCAATTCTCCTCGCCCTCCTGGTGCAAGCTGCCGCTGACAGGCCTCCGACCACTGAGTCGCCTTGGTTTCTGCAGCGTAGAGGTAGCCGCGCTGGCCCCAGTACACTAGAGAGACACGGGCGGGGGAGGGAATACCAATCTCTCTCCCCAGCAGAAGTTGGTCCAATAAAAGATATTGGTCCAATTAAAAGATATAACCTCACCCGCTTGCCTCCTCGTTTTCTGCCATTTGTGACCTTCGGAAGGATCGGGTGTCAAGGGGTCATTTCAGAGGGGCTGAACTCTCACCAGGCCTCACGTGGGAGATGGAAATGCTTGGTGCCACTGAAGTCAGATCTAAAGCGTCACCAAAGCCCCGCCCCCCCAACCTGCCTTGGAGGCAAATAAAGCCACTAAAAACCCTCAAATCACCCAGAGCACAGGATACACTGTGCCCTTGTGGCTAGGGCAGTAGACTAGGAGTCAGGAGACCTGGGTTCTGGTCCCAGCTCTGCAGCGATCTCAGGCAAGTCATTTCCCCTCTCTCAGCCTCTGCTTCCCACCCTTTGTCTTGTCTCTGTAGAATTTAAGCGCTTCAGGGCAGGGCCTGTCTCTCATTATGCCTGTGGAGTGCATGGCACAAGGGGGTCCACAAGGCAAGTACCTTTACAGAGCCAAGCTGCTCTCTAGGCTCTGCCACCAACACCACGCTCTGGCGGGTAGGCTTAAAAATCAGTACACACACTTCAAGATGCCCAGGTTACAATCCAGCCTTTTGCGTCTCTCTCAGGACCTGCGCTCTGGATCCTAGAGCTGCCAAGAAGAGCCTGCTCTTGGGCTGAATGCTCGCCTACAAAGCACCCCCAAAGTTCTTGGGGGTCATGGCAGGTTGATATGAAGAGGAAGAGTGACCAATTTTTAAAGCTATTCTCTGTCATTTCAGGCTGGGGCCTGTCGCACTGCTGCTGAGATTCAGACACCTGGGGGCCCACACTGTGTGCATCAATACAATGTATTTCAATTCACATCCGACAGAACCACTGGCATGGCCGTGCAGATTCTCTGCTCGTGCAGGGGTTTCCTGCAGCCTCATGGCTGCCGGGCTCCCCACTGTCACAGGAGGGCAGGGTGTATGGTCTCTGCAGGTGCCAGAGGAGCAGAGAGGTTTGCGCACAGCGATCAGCGTTACACGGAGTGGTGGTTGGCAAGTTCTCAATTCCTGCCTGCAATGTGCCCCAGCAAGCAAAAGTGAGCATGCTAAGGATTCCAGATGTGGCTAGCTCCTGCACATCTGTCTCGACCCTTTCCTTCCCAGGAGCAGCTCATTAAGGAAGAGGCAATGAAATATTTGTCCAATCGCACCTCACCGCTGATTACACAAGGGAAGCGGATTCTTTCTGCAGCTCCCACCCCATGGAATGGCTTGGTGCTGTCACTCTGATGGGGGGGGAGAAAGCAGGGGTGAGAGGACAGTGCTCCACAGACACTAGGTGCTCTCATGCAGTGCTGAAGAGCCTCCACAGACACGCCCTGCAGCCTCACTGCAGTCAATGGGGCTGCCCGGCTCTGGCCAAATGCAGCCAGGGGAAGAACTTTAATGGACCTTTTCCTGCTCAGTTCGCCCTATTAGAGAGAGACCCCATCGCCTCTCTGCATGTGTCCCGAGAGATGGCGACCAGCACATCCTCCTGGAATACAGAGACAGGCCCCAGCGAGAGGCGGATTTCAAACTGGCAGGCTTCTCTGGAGGGACAGAGCATTGTCTGAGCAACACGTACACATAAAACTCCTAGGAAAGGGGATGAACAACTGGGGGCCCCACCTGAGAAAGGCAAGGGAAACCCTTTCCATCAAGTGCACCTGTATAACGGAGAAATTCCCATCACGCAGCCATACCCAGCCCTCACGGGGTCAACCCGGTTCACTGAACTCCAGAACTCGTTGAGAATAAAGACAAGGAAGGAAAAAGCAATTAAAACCCAAGATCACTTTGCTGTTCCAGCCTGAGCACAGAGAAGTCTCCCAGCTCCCCGCTGTTCTCCGGGATAACTGCACTAACTAGAGATCAGACAACTGAATGCTGGGAGCTTGAGAGTGACAGGGAAAATATTCTCGTCTGAAAGCAATCTGTGTATCGTGTGCGTGCATTTCAGCTCTCTCCACACACTGGACCCAGTATGCAGAGGGCCCAAAGTGCCTGGAAGTAGAACTCATCCTTCAGGCGGTCCCACTGCACTACTTGATGCCCACCAGAACACAGGACAGGGCAAGGGCTAGGAGTCTCTAAGAATTATTTGGGGACAGTTCTCTGGCCAGAATGGATCACAGTGGCCCCTCCTGGGGTTGGAATCTATGAATCTGTCCTTTCTCTACTTAGAAAAAGTATCTCAAACTCAATACCCTGCAAACTTAGGGGGGTTGATTTGAATCACTGGCTCCACACAGGCCCCTCGGTTCTATTTCCTTGGGGGTTTGTGCCTTCTGCTTCCAATGCAGATGGGATCTTGTGGGAACTGCCCTCCATGCACGAAATTTCAAGAATTTCATGAAGACAACTTTCAGCTACATAAGATGGCAGAAATCCAACCACAGATGGTGTCTGCCATTTTGACAGTTTCTTATTCAAAGATCTAGCCCTGATTAGCCCTTGATCTGAAACTTACTCTGGATCGGAACAGAGCCTCAAAGTGACGCAAACCAGAGAAATGGGAATAGCTGTTCCAGTGGCCCAAGGAAGGCTCAGACCACAGGCATGAGAATCCAGCCCTTCCAGGCAGGGTTGGTATTTCTCTTGTTCTCTCTTCAGGAACGTTCCTGCGTCAAGGCACATAGGTACAGACTACGTTGCTTCAGAGTCCAAACCAGCAAGCTGGGTCCCACCAAGAGAAACACCCTAGTGTGGATAATTTTATGAGGGGGGAGAATGTTGTTTCGCTGAGCTTGGATAGGACAGCTTGTTCTGGCTCACAGGGTGGGGCGTGCCGGAGTGTGAACAATGCCATCTTAACTACCTTCTGCAGCTTAGACTTTAAGCAGGCTGGCTGCACACACACAGCTGGAAGGCCCAGGGTCTCTAGGTCCCCCTAGTATCTATGTTTAGTGTTAAACAGTCCAGAGAAAAATAATGACTTTAGTCTCCTGGGAAGAGCTTATTTTTTTTTAAGCTGATGTCCCTGCACACATCAGCATGTGCGCTACATTCAGAACCCCACGTTCTAAGCGTGGAGTTGTATTTTAAGCACTAAAATCACTTACAACCTTGTTCCTTGCATTTGACCACATTTTTGGTGGTGTATAGTATTTATTACTATAGGCAATTAAGCTATTCTCACACACACATGTCCTGGCACAGGGACAATGAAAAAGTATTTGTTCCCCCCTTCTCACCTGCCAGCTGGGGTTACTAAACTTTTCCCTTGAAATAAAAATGGTGTGGAATAATAAGTCACACCTGTCGGCCGTTCCCCCCACCCCGTCCTTTTGCTCCTTTCATCATTGCTCCATGGAAAAGCCTTGATGTGTTATAGCAGCGTGTGCTGCAGAAAAGCATCTCAGCTTTTCCCTTATAAACCTCAGTTTTCAGTGGTTTATAAAACTCTGCTGCAAGAAGTTTGCTCCGGGGCTGAAACACGGTAGAGAAAAGGGGCTGGGATCAAGACGGGATTTATTTTTTCCCCTCCCGTCTTAATTAAAATTTGGCAAGTGATTGATCCACAATATGGGCTAATCACTTCGGGTAGTCTGAAAAATAAATTAACAAGAGCTGCGATGTTGAGAAGTTGTTAAGGCTCACTTGGTGCCAGGAAGGACTGGAGCTTTTTGTCTTAAAGCTACCTCTTAAAAAAAGAATTACACTACATTTGTTTTCAACCAGATAAGGCAGGAAACTTGAAGTTAGGGCTTAAGCTGTTCCTGCTATCCTGTTAGTCTGTGAACAGTGATCAGTTTCCAAACAGAATGCACTACCCAGACGCAAAGGAGATGAAGGCAAATAGGACTTACATAGCCACCCACAGCATTCAAAGCACCTCACCAAAGCTCAGAGAGAGAGCTGCAGGGAGACACCCAAAGTTATGAAGAGAGCACACTGCCAGAGGTGGGAACAGAACCCAGGATCCCCTGCTTCTGAACTAGACCATACTTCCGCCCCTGTGTGTGTATGTGTACACAAAATGTGCCCACACATTGTAGGCCATATTTCAAAGCGTACCATTCATCTGTGCTGGTGTTTTGTCATTTATTTCCACAGCAGTAGGGTATGCATGGTGCTTTGCAGACAAATATAAAGCTAGGTCCATGCCCCGAAGAGGATGGAAGAGGGGAGAGTTGCTACCCCATGAGGCTTCAGGAAAAATCCACAAAGGACGTGGCACAAGCCAGTGAAAGGCAGGAATGAGTTATAGTTTTCTGACTGTTACGCCAGCTTTGCAAATAGCCACCCGCAATACATGTATTTTGGGACACGCACTAGTTACCTGAGGAAGGTTACAAGGCTCAGTATTAACTAGTACCATCTACAAGAAAAATATGTATTAAATCTGAGAACATGGCTTTTCTGACAGATCTGTTCAGAAGGTACTGTTAAGGCGAGTTCCAGGAATCTGAAGATTTTTTAAAAGCTCATTTTTGGTCTTGCAGTGCCATCATTTACTTACATTCAAATATGCCTTAGTCTGAGAATTGCTAACCAGATGAGTGAATGAATATGCAAAGGAGGTGCTGGGTCTAGATGCACAGAACCCAGGATAAAAACGCTCTCCCATCCTGAATTACAACACAGCTACACCTCACACAGAGCTCATGTGCTGAGAGACAGAGAGTGGTCTTGGAACTCTAACTCATGTGAATGATAACTGGTAATCATTTAAGAACACCTAATTAGATGCTGAAAAGCCACAACCGAGGAAGGAGGGGATGGTTAAAGGGGGGAAGCGAAGGCAGCACTAAAGAAAGAAAAAGGAAGTTGATAGCAATGAATATAAATCAGATGTTAGAAATTGTAGAAAACTGATAAGGGAAGCAAAGGGACACTAAAAGAAAACTATGGCCAGCAGAATTAAGGACAATAAGTTTTAAAAATATATTAGGAACAATAAGAACAAAAGGAACATTAAGAACAAAAAGAATCCTAACAATGGAATTGGTCCATCACTAGATGGAAATATTAGAATTATCAATAATAATGCAGAAAAGGCAGAAGTATTTAATAAATATTTCAGATCTATATTTGGGGAAAAAACAGATGAAATAGTCTCATCTTATGGTGATAACATTCTTTCCATTCCACTAGTATCTCTGGAGGTGTTAAACAGAAGCTACTAAAGTTAAACATTTTATTATCAGCAGCTCCAAGTAATTTACAGCCAAGAGTTTTAAAAGATCTGGCTAAGGAGATAACTAGACTGTTAATGCTGATTTTCAGTAAGTGTTGGAGCACTCAGGAAGTTCCAGAACGCTAATGTTGTTCCAATTTTTAAAAGGGGTAAATGGGCTGACCCAGGTAATTAATCCTGGGCAAGAAAATGGAGCAGCTTATATGGAACTCAATTAATACAGAACTAAAGGAGAGTACCGTCATTAATGCAAATCAACATGGGTTTAAGGAAAATAGATCCTGTCGAATTAACTTGATATCTTTTTTTGACGAGATTACAAGTTTGGCTGATAAAGGTAATAATATTGATGTAATATACTTAGACTTCTGTAAGGCATTTGACTTGATGCTGCATGACATTTTGATTAAAAAACTAGAATGACATAAAATTAATATTGCACACATTGCATGGATTAAAAGCAAACTGATAGCTCTCAAAAATGAAACTTTGAATGGGGAATCGTCCTCAAGTGGGCCTGTTTGTAGTGAGGTCCTACAGAGATTGGTTCTTGGCCCTACGCTACTTAATATTTGTATCAATGAACTGGACAAAAAACACAAAATCATCAATGATAAAGTTTGCAGATGATACAAAAATTGGGGGAGTGGTAAATAATGAAGAGGACAGGTCACTGATTCAGAGCAATTTGGATCACTTGGTAAGCTGGGTACAAACAAATCATGTGTGGTTTAACACAGCTAAATGTAAATGTATCCATCTAGGAACAAATAATACTGGCCACACACATATGATGGGGGATTCTATCCCAGGAAGCAGTGACTCTGAAAAAGATTTGAAGGTCATGGTGGATAATCAGCTGAACATGAACTCTCAGTGTGACACTGTGGCCAAAAGGTCTGATGCAATTGTGGGATGCATAAAAAGGGGAATCTCGAGTAGGAGCAGAGAGGTTATTTTACCTCTTTATTGGGCACTGGTGTGACTGCTGCCGGAACACTGTGTCTAGTGCTGGTGCCCACAATTCAAGAAGGATGTTGATAAATTGGAGAGGGTTCAGAGAAGAGCCTTGAGAATGATTAATAGATTAGACAACCTCCCTTCTAGTGACAGACTCCAGGAGCTCAGTCTATTTAGCTTACCAAAGAGAAGGTTAAGGGATGACATGATCACTGTTTATAAGTACCTACATGTGGAACAAATATTTAATACTGGGCTCTTCAATCTAGCAGAGGAAGGTCTAACATGATCCAATGGCTGGAAGTTGAAGCCAGACAAATTCAGACTGGAAATCAGGTGTAAAATTTTTACCAGCGAGGGTAATTAACCACTGGAACAATTTACCAAGGGTCATGGTGGATTCTCGATCACTGACAATTTTTAACTCAAGTTTGGATGTCTTTCTAAAAGATCTGCTTGAGGAATTCTTTTGTGAAGTTCTCTGGCCTGTGCTACACAGGAGGTCTCGTCTGGCTTTAGAATATAGGAATACTTTACTTAGAAATTCTCGGGCTAGGATTTGCAAGATCCTGGACAGGCTTCCAGTGTGACTTTGGGAAAAATCACTTAATGTTTGTACCTTGGTCTTCCTGTCTGTAAACTGGGGACAACGATACCTCTTCCTTCCCTGACTTGTGAGTGTTGCAGTGATGAGCCCCAGAGAAAAGCCTATAAGTAAAAACTAGCCCACAAATATGGTCTGAAAAAACAAAACAAAAACTGCAGACAAATTAAGCCAGTAAAGGTTAGTCTGATTACACCGGAAACCCAAGTAGGACCACACTGGCCCTAGGATATGGACATGTGCTTCCCACATCACTGTCCCTCTCCCATGTACTCAAAACCATACAGTGGCCTGACAGCTGAGAAAACTCAGACCCAGGCGCATGCCAATTGCTGACTCTTGGGCCCCGGCTGGTTAGTTATGTGCAGGCAGTGGGGTGAACAGTTAAGATGGACACTTGTTTAAAATGCTCTGACCGTTCATATATGCACCGATGGTTTCTCCCCAACTCAGAGAGGCCTCTGCAAAGCAGCATCTAGCCTGGCATCTCCCATTAGCGTTAAGAGGCACTGACCAAATCCTTCAGTTTCTCACACTCAGGATGCACCCGTAAAGTACAGCTCTATTCTGGTGAGTAAGTAGGAAGGGCCCTTCTTACTAACCAGGCCTGCATCCTGTGAGTATGCAACCAGATCTGCTGGCTTGAATCACTAACGCAAGCTAACACAGCAATGGGACGGAGAGGGGGAGTTTGCGCTGGCTCAGGTCTCATTCACAGAACTGTTAGCTACATTCCAAATGCAGAACATTTGTGTCCATAATGACTCTCCAACCCCGGGAAAGTCTGTGGGATCAGCTGGTAGAAAGCCATACGCAGGTTTTCACTTATAAACTCAGCAGATCTGATCCGGAGTCAGGCACACACACAGCATGAAGCCCCATGATGCCATTTTCAAAGTGCCTCTTTTTCAGAGCAGCACCTATTAAGGGCCCAATCCTGAGGGCTGCCCTGGACACAAATAGAAGTCAATGGGTGCTCAGCCCTAGGACAGTCTGGCTCTAGAAAATCTTCAGACCCTATAAGTTTTTAAAATTATTTCACCCTCCCTGCTCCATGGGGACTGATGTGGCCAGCAAGTGCCTTCCTGCAAGACGTTTGAAGCTTTGTCTCCCACTTTGATCCCTTGTTTCTAAGGCCTTAATATATATAACATAAGAAAATGTAATCTAACATTAGGTCTCAGCTGTGCATATAAAAACACAGGCATAGAAAATCTGGACTTTTCACTAAGGGGGATGGCAGATCTCCAGACAGTTCAGAAGCGGCCGGAAGCCCAACACAACTCACCCCCCCATAACTCCTATTAACTCCAACAAATTGTTTATTGCACAACAGAAGAAAAATGTTGCCCCTCTCCCCCCATCAAATCTTTCCATGTGTGCTGCACGCGTAGGCTATTTCTGCTTTCCCTGCCACCCCCACGGGGAGCTGGCTTTATACCCAGGGAAAGGTAACAGCCGCAATTATTACACACACTATCCCACAGCTCCTCGCTTGTTAAAGAAAACAAGAGTCCCTTTTGTGCCCGAAATAAAAGGAGATACCTTAATTAGAACAGTGCAGGTTAGTGAGTATTAAACACTGAGCCCAGCTGCTGTATGCCATTAAATTCATAAAAAAAAAAGGGGGTGGGGGTGGGGGAGGGCAGTCTTAACGAGATTACACACATTGACTTTGATCAAGACACAAAAGCACCAAGGCGTTCCAGGGTTTTTATTGCTGTCTTCGGGCTACATTTTAATGGTTACATTAGAAACATGAGAATGCAGGCTGGGAGATTTGGGAGAAGGGAGAGAGCCCGAGCATGCCTCGTGAAAGGTCCTGGTTTAATCAACTGCGGACTACAGGAAGAGGGTAGGGCTGGGGAACAGATGAGCAGCAACTTATTAATTGCTTCCCCCACACAAGTGCCAGCACCTAACCCAACGTCCTGCTGGAATATTCCCTTCCTTCCTGCCTGGTGAGAGCCAGGCTCTGGGCGTGGCCAATACACAGCAAACCCAGTCCCCATTTACCCCACCACACAGCAGTGTGGGGAGGGAGGGGTGAGACCAAATTTAATCACTCCTCTCCTTGGAAAAGTGAGCGTTAACCCCTTAATGCCAGGAGCACAATCTTCTAGGGATTCAGTCTTATTGCAGGCCGCAGGATGCTGTGAAGTTGTCAGTGGAACAAAGGGGCTTGACAGAAATTGAAGAGTGCCTGAGCCTCTGAAGGGCTCACAATAGGAGCTGCTGGCCTAAAAGACCATCTTGGGATGGCGGGGAGCAGAGGGGTGAAGGAAACGGAGGAATAAAATCCAACATGGAATAGAAATGCTCTATTCTCCGTTTGCAACCAGCACTGAAGAATTGGATTATACCTAGGATCAGCGGTGCATACCCTCATCTGAACACCTTACTGCTACGTAGCTGTGCAAGAGTCTTTTGCAATGTGCTGCTAAATGCCTAAAAAAGCCTGGGTAATCTAAGTAGTGACAGGGGTGTAGCTGAATAGCTAGAAAATACAGCCCCAGGACAGTTGAGTTACTGAGGTTACTACTGATACCCAGTGCTGCAGGCATTTCACCATCCCAGTAACTTTTCTCAGCCAAAATATTTAACAGGCGGTATCTAAAGGCCCATCGCCAGGTTAGCTGAAGCTCCAAATTTACAGTGTGTTCTGTAAAAATAAGACGTTACAGGACCTAACAGCAGCAGCTTTTAGAAGAGTGCTAGTCCCCATACATCATTTGCCACCCAACCCTGTAGCATCCTGCTAATGCCGAAGCACCACAAAGTGAAAGTGACTAGCTCAAATCTCCATTGCCCAGGCTGAGTGAAATGAGAGTTATGGTCAACATCAGCAGGGGATAATAAAAGTCAGGGTTAGGAAAGGAAAGGGCATCACTTTAACAAAATATTAATTTCAACACAAGCGTGTCCCTTTGAAACTAACAAAAACGCAAATTCTGGGGGCACTGGGCCACCTCTTCTACACTTCCAATAGTGCCCAATTTTCCAGACAATCAACCACACTAGTTAAAAACTGCATGATGCTGTTTCAATTATTCAGAAGAGGGGAAGGAAATAGCACCGATGGGTGCTGCACAGGCCAGTGGATCCCAGCTAAGTGGCTCTAAACTGGGGTCCAAGCTGCAGCTGCACAGTGCAGGAAACTCCTTTGGAAGTCAACAGGAATTCCACACGTGGCGCTGTTCCAGCACTGAGCCCTCCCATCAGTGAGTAAAGAGTGAGCAGGACCACTCTTCAGGGAGGGTAACTCAAGCCCAGCTCCGCCCAATGAAATCAAACCGGAAGGACTTAAATCTGACCAGTGTGTTTAATAAAAGTTTGGGCACCCCACATACGCAGAACCCCACTGAGCCCATTTCCTATTAAGCAAGAACCTCTCCTGCAATGTAAGCACATGTCTGGGGAGAGGGAGAAGTCTACGAGTCAATGAGAAAGCAGCCGAGTGCCTCACCAGAGTCCGCAGCCAGCATTCTTCACAGTGCACGTGCCAGCACTGAATGGAAGTCAGGGGCATTGTGTAAGAGTCCTGAAGAGAAAAAGCGAAGACATTCTCGTCACATAAAAAGCTGGCTGATTCCCAGCCTACAACTAGGTCACCAGGGTATTCGCTTTGGGGAGGGGGCAGGAGAAGAGGGCAGTTACCCATAATAAATGCTTCCCATTCCTCCCATCTTAATAAGAACACAGCTCAGGAGTTGCTCCATATACAGTGAGCCAGGTGTGATGCATCAGACAGAAACAAAGCACAGAAATCAGGCAAACTCTCACTGACTTCAGGACTGAGTGAAAACTAAGCAGGGATCTAAACTTTAGCTCAAGAGTAACAGAGGTGGAAAGTCTCCTGTAGGCCATTTCTTTGCCTGACAGAAGTCCATAACCCACCTGGTGGTGACATGGCTCAGCCTGGTTAGCTAGAGCGGTACATCTACACTGCAATTTTATAGCCCCGTGAGTCTGAGTCAGTAGACCTGGGCCAGCCATGGTTATTCCATGGGTCTTTTATAGTAGGGAAGTTGTGCCCACGTACCATTATTCCAATGGAAAGGTCACCAGATTGTGCAAGAGCAGAGATAAGGGATAAGATTAACTCTCATCACAGCTGCCCACTCTGCTGGAATAGCTTAACTAGCTACCAAGAATACTGTAGTCAGTATTTCAGCAGCACCTATTCGCGCGCTAGTCTTTTCAAGTGATTTATTAATGAGGGCAGGAATCAACAACAGACAGTACGTCAGCCCTAGAATCAGAGATGGGAGTCTGCCTGATCCATCTTGCACCAGCCGTTTCACTGGCAACTCCATCCAAGCAACATTTTCTTCTTCTATTGACCCATGGGACAAACAGAGCTCGGAAATAAAACCAGACGAGAGAGGCAAAAATCTGCAGGCTCTGAGCCATTAGAGGGAGCTGCAGCCCTTCTTTAGGGAAGCCAAAGCGACAACACACATAAAACTAACAGGACACAGGCAATTTTTAAATGCATAGGCAAAATTCTTGCCTTCAAGCCACATGGAGGGTCTCAAATCATGCATTCTCCTCTCCTTAGGGATGTGCAACTCTGCACATGCAGGAAGAGGAAAACGCAGGCACTTGGGAGTCTGCATGGTCAGTTTGAAAGGGGAATGCTGTCCCATGAAGTTAGAAATTTCTGCTCCTAACACAGACTGCTACAAACACCAATGAAATGATATAACTGATACACACACACAGAAACACCTGGAAAGAAACTTGCAACTCATTTAGCCAGAAAAAAGGAAGATATTTTTTCTTTGTGTAAGGACAGGGATGGATTCACCTTACCAAACTAGTAGGATTCACCCCTTTCCCCCACCTCAGCAAAGACAAGTCAAAGGTACCGAGACGTTTTCTGATTCATTGCCACAACTGGAGTGCTACTCACCATGCAAATGAGACATTTATAGCGGTCTCCACGGGAAAGCTGCCTTTCTAACTCCCGGACACGAGCCTTTAACGCTTCAAATGTTGTCACTGCAGAGTCTTCTGTAATTCTGCAAGAGATGATGAAAGTCAGGGCTACGTGGTAATGCTTTACAAAAGTTAAATTCATGGTCCTTTTGGTAGGTGCAGAAGATGCAGTGACAAGGTCCAAAGAAACAAATTCAGCATATGCAAAGGACTATTTGAAATGGAGGGTTATTAAGAAGCCCATGGTTTGCATTCTTTATGCCAGAAGCTCTGGCAAACACACTGGCATGTAAAGCCTCTGCAGAGATCTGAAAAAGAGAAGGATTTTGGGTAGGTAACATTATACAGAACGTGTTTAAGCAGAAACTAAATGGTGGAAACAGGAGTCACGGCCCTTTACTCCCTTCTTTCCCTATCACTGCAAGAGGCCCCAGGTCAATGTCATCCCAACAAAGCTCAAAGTGCTGCTCTAGAGCTGGGAAGGTGTGTTTCTCTCAAGAGCAAAAAGTAGTCATATCACATGGTGGTGACAGCACTCTTTCCTTTCCACTAGTACCTAAGGAGGATGTTAAATAGAAGCTATTAACATAGACATTTTGAAATAAGCAGCCCAGATAACTTGCATCCAAGAGTTTTAAAAGACCTGGCTCAGAAGACAGCTAATGCTGATTTTCAATATATCTTGGAATACTGGAGAAGTTCCAGAAGACTGGAAGAAAGCTAATGATGTGCCAGTATTTAAAAAGGGTAAACGGACTGACCTGGGTAATTATAGGCCTGTCAGTCTGACATCGATCCTGAGCAAGAAAATGGAGCGGGTCATAAAGAACTTGATTAATAAAAAATTAAAGGACTTGACTAGAGGTGATTATAATTAATTCCAATCAATGTGGATTTATGGAAAAGAGATCCTGCCAAATTAACTGGATACCTTTTTTTGATGAGATTACAAGTTTGGTTGGTAAAGGTAATAGTGTTGATGTAATATATTTAGACTTCTGTACAGCATTTGACCTGGTGCTACATGACATTTTGATTAAAAAACTATAGAGATGTTTAACAGGGCACATGTTAAATGGATTAAAAGCTGGCTAACTGATAGATCTCAAAATGTAATTGTAAATGGGGAATCATCATCCAGCAGGTGTGTTTCCAGTGAAGTCCTGCAGGGATCAGTTCTTGGCCCTACACTATTTAACATTTTTATCAATGATCTGGAAGAAAACATAAAATCATCCTTGATAAAGTTTGCGATGACAACAATTGGGGGAAGTGGTAAATAATGAAGAGGACAGTTTACTAATACAGAGCAATCTGAATACCTTGGTAAACTGGGCACAAGCAAAATGTAAATTTTAATATGGCTAAACGTAAATATATACTTTTAGGAACAAAGACTGTAGGCCATGCTTACAAGATGGGGGACTCTATCCCAGGAAGCAGTGACTCTGAAAAAAGATTTGGGGGTCATGGTGGATAATCAGCTGAACATGAGCTCCCAGTGTGATGTTGTGTCCGAAAGGGCTAATGCCATCGTGGGATGCATAAACAGGGGAATCTCGAGGAGGAGGAGTAGAGAGATTATTTTACCTCTGTATTTGGCACTGGTGGAACAGTGTGTCCAGTTCTGGTACCACAATTGAAAAAGGAGGTTGATAAATTGGAGAGGGTTCACAGAAGAGCCCAGAGGATGATTAAAGGATTAGAAAAACCTGCCTTCTAACGATAGAACCAAGGAGCTCAGTCTATTTAGCTTAACAAGGAGAAGGTTAAGGGGTGACTTGATTACAGTCTCTAAGTACCTATATGGGGAACATATTTGATAATGGGCTCTTCTACCTAGCAGAGAAAGGCATGACCCGATGCTACGGCAGCAAGTTGAAGCAAGACAAATTCAGACTGGAAATAAGGAATAAATGTTTAACCATGACAGTAAGTAACCACTAGAACAATGTCCCAACTGTCGGGGCAGATTCTCCATCACTGTCAATGTTTAAATCAAGGTTGGATGTTTATTTTAACAGACCTGCTCTAGGAGTTATTCGGGGAAGTTCTATGGCCTGTCTTATGCAGGACGTCAGATTAGATTCTCAGGGGTTCTCAAACTTCATTGCACCGCAACCCCCTTCTGACAACAAAAATTATTACATGACCCCAGGAGGGGGGGAGTAAAGCCTGAGCCCTCCCGAGCCCTGCCACCCCAGGTGGCGGGGCCGGGGCCAAAGCCTGAGCCCCCCTGCCCCTAGCAGGGAGCCTGTAACCTGAGCCCTGTCAATCAGGGCTGAAGGGGCTCAGGCTTTGACTTTGGCCCTGGGCAGAGCAAGTCTTAAGCCAGCCCTGGAGACCCCATTAAAACGGGATTTGTGACCCACTCTGGGGTTCCGACCCACAGTTTGAGAACCCCTGGGCTAGGTGATCATAATGGTCTCTTCTGGCCTTGGAATGTCTGAATCTAAAAACAGGTGGACTGTCGCTGTTGGGATACTGGCCCTGGTAGCTCGGGACATGAATGCCACACGTTACACCAGGACAGACAGGACGCAACAGGTTTCTGATCAATGAAGTCTCACTTTTCAGATTACTGTCACTGAAAAGGAGACGGGATGGAGCGGAAAGCCAAAGCTGCAGACACCATATCAAGGAGCTAGATCTAAAAGCAGCTTTGCAAGCCCTGCTTGCCCATTTGCCTGGGGTCATTTTTGACAGGCAGCAATATATTGTCACACAGGCTCTGTCATGAGGACAGGCAAAGATGTGTTCATGATTCTGCCAGGCAGACAGAAAGAGTTAGTTGGCAACTGAGAAACAGGCAGACAGCAACAGCAACACTGAGAAAATGGGATGGAAGATGAGAGCTTCTGAGAAGGGTGGAGAGGAAGAGGAGAAACACAGGCCTTTCCACTGTGTAGACATAACTAAGCTCCTTTTGACTTTCCTCTTAAAACCTTTTATAAGATATTGCAGTGGGGCTGTGGATAGAAAAGGAGTTCACTGCTGAGGAACAGTGGAGCAGTTTATAATTCATTCTAAGTTAATTTCAGGTCAAATCTATGCAGCTTCCACGTCAGAAGAACGGCAAGAAAAACCCACAATCTGAGAATGCAGAATTTATTCTATGTACTCTAGTAACACCGGTATCAGAAGCCAGTCCCTGTCCCAAAGCACTTATTTAGCAAATTGTGAGCTAACAGGTGGACACAGCAAGTGGTTTGAGGCAGGGGCCATCGAAACCATCATGACTGGGATAGTAAGCAGCAGTCCCAGAACACCCACGTACTTGTTGCTTTGTGTATTAGTAATTACCATCTCTAGTCAAGGCTCTGGAAACATAACTTAGATGGCCATCTTTCTGTTGACTCCTTATAAGCAGAATGGAATCTAGCTAGTTTCTCCCACTGCCACGTTGGCTGGGCAGAGCCAACACGTTGAAAAACCCTGGGTGTGGCAGGAAAGCAAGCAGCTAGGAATTACAGTGGAAATGGATCTGGCAGTAAAGGAGCTTCAGAGTCACTTTTCTGAGCAAAACCAGAGCTCAAGAGGGTGTAGATGGAAGGGGTACTGTAGGCCTATGTGGGGTTAGGAACAATCAGTACAGAGCATTCTTTGGACACAATCCGTGCAGAGCTCTCACAGCTCCAATTCTAGCCTGCAATGCAGGATGGGCCACCAATGTTAAGGCTGCCAAGAGCCTTCTCACTTGCCCACCTGACCTGGGCACTGCTGCACTTGAATGCTGAAGGATACAGCGAGACGACGTTGGAGGCAAATTCTCCCCTCTATCTCATGGAAGGCATGAGGAGATTTCTGATGGCATTTGAGCTCTGCCAGAAACCAGATCCTCTCCAGGTAACCAAGCAGAGGTGGGTGACAGGGAAAACTTCAGTGCTAATTGAACTCTTCCATGTTCACATTAAAAGAGAGAGTGTTTCTCTCTCAGTCCCAGCCCAACCAGAGTCAGAGTTTGAAAGGGAAATTTACCAGTGCAACAACTGGAGGGGATAGCAAATGGCTTGTTTAAAGAAGTTGAAAGGGCTGATCCCATCAGCCAATTTTGGAAAGTCGCTGAGATAATTGCGCCTGTCCAGTAATAAATGAATAAAAGCAGAAAAGGATGCTGAATAGAGAGAGAAGCAACAGCACTCAGAACCCGCCTGATACAATGGCCAATCAATAGGAGGGCTGCAGATCAGGGCGCTAGTTAGGTGGAAAATTACTGCACGGCTGTGTGCGTCACGCTGGAAGGATCCTGGACAATCAATGTGGGAGCTATCGATTTAGTTATTATCACTTCATATGCTCCAGACATTGTTAAATATACATTTATTAACAAGGCTGGGGTGCATTCAGTAGAGAGGGAGTTTTAACAAGTGCAACCTCTCCTAGCTCTGATCAAAGCTCAGCCACTAGAGCCTTTAACCTCCCGATTCCTCCCCGTCAAGCTCTACCTCAGAGCAAACCCTAAGGATCTAGTCAGTGGATAAGACCCTGCCCCATCTCGTGACTCGAGAGAGAGTATTTGGCCAGAAGTGCCCATCTCGCGGTTGCGATTTTGGGAAAGCCTTCTGGAGCAGCAGAAACAAAGGACTCGAGGCTCAGGGTCCAAACAAAATGAGAGCTACTCACACTGCTGCTTCCAGAGAAAGGGAGGAAATGAGGTCCACGGGAGAACCTTAGTACGTAGGAAACTGAAGCGTCTTCCGAGGAGGGGTAAAGAGAGGAGTCACTTCCCATGTGCCTGGCTCCAGCAGCGGCCACGCCCCTCAGAACACCGGCTGTTCAACTGACGTATTTTACCATCAACCAGCTGCATGTATCCTAAAGCTAAGCATCACTCAACAGCAATTCTTCCTGCAACAGGCAAGCTGGGAACTCCATCAGACACCTACCACCCCTTACACGTGTTTGTCTGGAGCAGACTGGCTTGTGCAGTGCTTAAGAAGCAAGTAATACCAGGGATAGGGAGTCAGGCACTGAAGGGGCACTGAAGGGGCACTGCTGGGTGAAAGCAGGTCATGTACAATTGTCCTGCTGGCCACAGAAAGCAGAATAACTAGCAGACAGTGCACGGCACGGGAGGTCAGGACTCCTAGGTTCCAGCCACAGCTCTATTGCTGTGTGATACCGGGAGAGTCATCTGACCCTTCGGCGTGACAGTTCTAAAATTTCACCCACATGGACAACCAGGCTCCCCAACTTTGGTAAACTACTTAGAGATCTAGGATGTACTATTGCTACTGAAGCTGTGAGGGCATGCTGTCTAGGTACGGCCTCTGGCACCAGCATTTCACCTCGTCATCACTGCCCGCTGCTTTGCTGCCATGTCTCCCTTTGCCTCTCCCAGTGGTAGGGATTCAGCACACACTTGTCTCTTGCATCCTGTAGCCAATAAAGGCCAGGAGCACCATAAAGCTGGCTCACTCAGTTTCAAGATAGAGGGTCCTATGCTCACAATGTTTACAGGTGCACAGTATCTGCCCTTTGGCTGGAGAACCACAGCAATGTGACCTGTAGCAGGGGAAAGAGGCACCTAAAGCTTCGTTGAAGATGAAGCTTTGACCAAAGCCATTCATGGTCTAGTCACTAGATTTTGTGGTCAACCAGACAGCCATGCAGCCACCCACGGCCGAGGCGGCTGTGTCTGTTGCAAGACAGGAAGGAGTTTTACGAAACTGGGGATACAGAATTTGGGAGAGTACCTAAAAATAGCATCAGAAGTATATTTCTGGAGCTTGTTCACAGAAGTTTTTTTTCTACACTGAAAAAGAGACACACTCCTCCCCACTACTATTTAGCAAACCCCAACTGAACACCTGCTCTGTTCAGGTACTGGATAGCAGAAGGACAAGGATGCACTACGCAAGAGAAAATGATCCATGTGTAAGTCAATTAGCACCATTACTCAGCTATCATGGGTTAGGAGAGTCAAGTCGTCCCCCCCCCGAACCCCCAACCCGCCCTCCACATCCCGTGGTCATTTGTAAAACGTTTGCATGCATGCGATCTTCGTTTCTTCAAATTAAACCAAGCAATTCCCACCAGACGTCCCAGTGGGCAATCACAAGCAATTCCGTTAATTAAATTATCTCTGATTCTGCAGCCCTGGAATCTCTCAATATACCGAGGATTGAGTTCTCGACAAAATACTTGACCAAAAGAAAAAATAATGCTGATGTCAGCGTGACTCACTTCTGTTATCCCTTCGCAACAGGTTACGACAGACTGCCCTTTGGGAAAAGCGGCAAGAGATGTCAGATCAAGATGAGCTCAGGAATCAGAGCTGTGTGTAGGGGGAAAAGTCTTCACCCTGCAGGATGCCTACTGCAGCCATTCTGCAGGGATTCACTGCACAGGACAGTTACACATAACAGGCAGAGAAGAATGCCATTGCATTCAATTCCCTGTGTATTCAGAAGCCAGGCTGTGATGCAAACCACAACAACATGAGGGACAGGGAAGCCTTCGGCATGGCAGGCTCTGAAAGGGCTCCACCTCCCTTGGATTTCACTGAAGGAACTCTGTCATCAAGCGCTCTCCGTAAAACATCCCTCTGGTTTGTTTATTTCAGCTGGGTATAAATTTTCCCTTCTTCATAAATAGTCACACTGTACAGAACATTCCATAAATTTTTACAGCTCCGGTTTGTATGTACCTTGTACAAACATTTAGCGCTGATTAAATGCACCACCAATAAAATTTCATGAGCTACTTTTGACACTTGATATTCTGACCTTCCTTCTCTTCCTTACACATTTATTTGTGTTTTCATTGAGGGCAGGTGGGAGAATTTACCGTACTTCAAACAAACTCATGGGCAATTGTTTTTAAATAGACTATTCATTCTTCTCAAGAAGCTTATGGGACAGAAAACACACTTCATTTTCTCTCGCTAAGGGCAGGGGTCCCGTCACTAGCCTACAATGGAATAATTTTTGGGGAAGGGAATGGATTTGATTGAATAGAATCATGATGCAACCAACAAAACAATGCAAATCCACAAGCACATAGTTGTGACCTTCCTTCCTTGCCACAACCCCTTCTTTCCTACCACTCAGTTTACATCTGAACTAGCCTGCAAGTTCTGTGGAGCAGGGATGGTGTTTTATTAGTCCGTAAAGCCCCTGCATCGCTCTGGTGCTGTGTAAATAGTAAGGGAGGGACTTACTCAGAATCCAGGAATGGCACAGTGTGATGAGGTAGCTTTGTCTCTCACTCCCATCCTACGTCAGTCTCAATACCAGCCACAGTCCTGCACCATCTAAAGGTCACAGCCTACTTCATCTTCTGAACCGTGAAGTTCGGTTCTTGGGGACCACAGAGTAAAAAACATTTTAGCTGACAGGCTAGCCTGTCACCCGCATTCACCTTTGTCTGCGCTCTCACCAGCAGAGGCCCTGATCCTGCAATCCAATCCATTCGGGCAGAGCCATGCGGAGTCCTGCTGAAGTCTCTGGCGCTCTGCACAGGTGCTCGTGTGGACAGGACTGCGGGATTGGAGCCAAAGGTAAAACAGCGTGTGACCAACAGCCAGGCAAAAAGGAACCTTCTACAGTCATAAATACTTTTTTATCCAGAGGGCTTGAAAAGGGGGCAAATGTGATACAACCACACAGTTTAAGAGCCTCAGGACTTTGCAGGAATTCCAGTGTCAGACATCTGTGGCAGACTGACTACATGGCAACCCAGAAGGTGTGGGCTACCAGTGGGGCAGATAAACTGGGCTTTTATTTCACTGGATGAGCAGCCGAGACAGAAGGGGCCAGATCCTTCGCAGGTATAAATCTGCCTGTCACTGAGAATGCCAGTGTGCAAGTGACTCTTCTGGCAAGACGTCAATATTTTAGAAGCTAGCTTCCCCATTACCAAACTAAAAATCTCATTTATTGGGTTTGTTTATAAACTAGCCTCCCTTAAAAAGGCTGATTTATAATCCCGTAAAGGACTGTCACATGTATTGGCACGGAGGCTAATTTATTGTCCTCTAGGGGAAAAAAAAAAAAAAAAGAAGCCCTCTTGCCTTGATTAATGTATGTTTTTGTATTGTAAGATATTAAAGAATGCTGCTTCACCTGTAATTATAGAGGAAAGTTTATTTTGGCGAAGTGCCCTGGCTCCTGGTTGCCAAGTTATGAATAATACAATGTTCCATCTTCTAATTTCCATGTTCTAAGTTGTGGATTCAGAGTGGGGTGCATGCAAGGGCACACACATGTTGGGCCAAGGCTCTAGGAGTCACGAGTGCCTCTATTTTATACTTGCTTGCACAACTTGTTAATACCAGCAGCTGCTTGCCAAGCTTGGAGTTCGCTTCTGACTAATTTCATCTTGATACAAACCAAAAACATGGTCTCTTTTCTCCCCGTAGAGGAATTATTTCTCTTACACTTGCATGCACCATCGCAATATCACTGAGGGGGCTTACCATCGCGGGGAGGCATTCTAAGCTGCATTTAGTTGGGACCTGGGTATAGATTCCCCAAACAATTAAACTTTGGAAGAATTAATTATGCTTTCACACTCCCCCTGCACACAGAGCCCAACAACATCTTTACAGAAGCAGGGAGGAAATTCAGGCGCTGGCTGATTTCTTTGGCCTGCATTTCATCAGGACACGTGCCCAGCCCCAGTCGAAACGGAACCAGATGGCACTACTGAACATTCAGAATGCAAGGAGCCTCTGAATCGGCATGTTTAGAGCTGTCTGTAGGGCTACATAGTATCCACTGGCCACCGAGACTGATTTAAACAGGAGGTTAGAGAAATGCTGAGCCTACGCCAAAATTCTAAGTGCGCCATTTGAGTGATTACGGTTCTACATGAAATCTGGGAGATAGTCTGTAAATCTGAATAAGGATGACCTCTGGAGTCTATGTCCCCTGTTCCAAAGAGAAAATAAATGCAATCGCATTGCTTTACCGAAAAACCTGCGGCGATCAAAGAAAGGTCTTACCCCAGAAGACTATTTTGATGCAGCAAGATTCTCTATTGAAGCAGCAGTGGCCATTTTAGGAAGCGATTTTCTAGGCAAAATTCCCAAATATGGATAATTTTATATCTGAGACTTTAATATGTCAGGTCGCCTTTCAATGCATTACCCAGACCGGTGCTGCTAGAAGTATTTCTAGCAGGGTTCACACACGGGCTCCCTGTTGCAACACAGGGGAAGCCTCCAAGGACAGCCTGTGCCGTTTGAAAATGCAGCTCTCCCCTTTAATGCGGCACCGTGGCACACGGAGACGACAGGTTGCCGCAGACAGTATTCCATCTTGTTCTAAGGGGATATCTAACACCGGAGCTGGAGCAGGAACTTCCAGCCTGGGTAGACAGATGCGCGCTAGCTCGGATTGAGCTAAAATACCTTACAAATAGCAGTGTTGCTGCGACGGTGTGAGCGGTGGGATGAGCCAGCTGCCCTGAGCGCGCAGCTAGTGTTTCTGACAGGACTGCGCTTGGCATAGCTGCCCCGTCGCACTGTCCAGACATGCCTATTTCTAGTGCACTAGCATGTGGGTATATCTGCCAGAGCTGGAAATTGCACCACCACCTCCAGTGTAGACACACCCTAAGGATGAACCGATCTGGATTACAACGGGGCATGTCACGCAGAGATCTGTAGTCTAAACAGGCTGCGCTTCTATATTAGAGAATGAAGGTGGCCGTAATCTACAATCTTCCAGGCTGCTACAGTAGCATCGTGAATTCAAAGAGCTCTGCAGCTTTCTCAGGCCTTTAGCCTCTAGTTGATACATTTTGCAGAACTGCCAATTAATGATAATTGATTGGGAGTTACCAGGGCGTCACGATAACATCTCCCCAAGGTAGTTTCCTGGAATCACACAGCCTGCCCTGGAACGTTTACACTTAGGCTATTGAATGTCTCCTTGTGTGCTGAATGAATGGACCAGAATTGGTGGCATTTCAGCTAGCCAGCTAGCTCCCTTGCTGTGAACAGAAGGCTGCATAATGCCACTGAAGGGGCCAATTGTATTTACATTAGGTTTCCTTATATTGAATTTTAACCAAGTGTTAGGCAAAAAGAAACCAGAAACCATCAGAAAGAGACAAAGCTGAAGAGCAATAATGGTCCACCCATAGGGCCATTTCCCCCTCTGCTCCAACCACTCACTTCCCATTTGGGTTAATCTAGATTGTACCAGTCATAAATGTACTAGATGGTAAACTCCTGGCTCAGGGACTCTCTTTATGAGTCTGTCCAGTGCCCAGCATAATGGAGAGCATGACCGTGACCTCTGAATGCTACCATGGTAGCCGTTAAACAGCTTAGAGGGCCAGAAATCTATATTCTAAGCCTTTTATTTTCTGGAGTTAGTACACACAAAACTAAAGCACTATTTTATATAGCGGCCACATAAAAAATTGGTACATAACAGGTAAGCACAGCCAGGTCTGCTAATGAAGCAGGGCCTAGCTGACAATGTACTGCCCAGGACAGGGTGTTTGGTCACACGCTGCTGAAGCCTCCATCCTCCAGTGAGCTGAATGAATATGGGCACATTCTGATCAAACTCAGAATTCAGCCTATGATTAATAATAATTCTTATTCATTATTTGTATTACAGTAGGGCCTAGGCGCCCCAGTGTGTGAGGCAGCACACAAACTAAGAAGGCAGTCCTGCCCCGTCAAGCTTACAATCTAGGAGAAAACATTCAATCAAATCCTTGAAATACTGCAAACAATGCAATGGGGTCAAGAGGCCCTGATCAGAGGCATCATTAAGTGCAAAAGGCTGATTTTAGGGCCAACTCTCTCTGACAAGCTGCTCACACATCCAAGAGCAGAATTAAACTGCAAGAAGGCAGCTGTTTGTGTTTTATAAGCTAAAGTTTCTCTTACCTATGGAATAACCCCAATATTTCACAGGGAATCATCATCCATCTAACTGAAATACCCTCTAACGGCCCATCAGCCTCATATCCCTTTTGAAATAGCACAGCTGAGCACTTGCTGGGCCACGATTTATTTTTTACCTTCTCAGACATCTTGCTAACTCTATAGCTCAACAGTGACAGTCGAATTTCACACTGTGATAGCCCCCCATCGATTTCTCACTCTCGAGAAGCAACTCCGCAAATTAAAGTTAACAGCATTTCTGAAACTTTAAAAAAAAGAGGAGAGAGACGTGAAGGGCAAAGATGCCTGAACTGCACTTCTGACACAAAACATCCTTCCTTGATTAGTTGTGGCAGGAGGAATGTGTTGTGGCTGGGCATCACAACCTGGGGAATAGATGGCCAGCCCTCTGTGGAGAAAGAGGTGGTTAGGGACTATTTAGAAAAGCTGGACGTGCACAAGTCCATGGGGCCGGACGAGTTGCATCCGAGAGTGCTAAAGGAATTGGCGGCTGTGATTGCAGAGCCATTGGCCATTATCTTTGAAAACTCGTGGCGAACGGGGGAAGTCCCAGATGACTGGAAAAAGGCTAATGTAGTGCCAATCTTTAAAAAAGGGAAGAAGGAGGATCCTGGGAACTACAGGCCAGTCAGCCTCACTTCAGTCCCCGGAAAAATCATGGAGCAGGTCCTCAAAGAATCAATCCTGAAGCACTTACATGAGAGGAAAGTGATCAGGAACAGTCAGCATGGATTCACCAAGGGAAGGTCATGCCTGACTAATCTAATCGACTTCTATGATGAGATTACTGGTTCTGTGGATGAAGGGAAAGCAGTGGATGTATTGTTTCTTGACTTTAGCAAAGCTTTTGACACGGTCTCCCACAGTATTCTTGTCAGCAAGTTAAAGAAGTACGGGCTGGATGAATGCACTATAAGGTGGGTAGAAAGTTGGCTAGATTGTCGGGCTCAACGGGTAGTGATCAATGGCTCCATGTCTAGTTGGCAGCCGATGTTAAGTGGAGTGCCCCAGGGGTCGGTCCTGGGGCCGGTTTTGTTCAATATCTTCATAAATGATCTGGAGGATGGTGTGGATTGCACTCTCAGCAAATTTGCGGATGATACTAAACTGGGAGGAGGGGTAGATACGCTGGAGGGCAGGAATAGGATACAGAGGGACCTAGACAAATTGGAGGATTGGGCCAAAAGAAATCTGATGAGGTTCAATAAGGATAAGTGCAGGGTCCTGCACTTAGGACGGAAGAACCCAATGCACAGCTACAGACTAGGGACCAAATGGCTAGGCAGCAGTTCTGCGGAAAAGGACCTAGGGGTGACAGTGGACGAGAAGCTGGATATGAGTCAGCAGTGTGCCCTTGTTGCCAAGAAGGCCAATGGCATTTTGGGATGTATAAGTAGGAGCATAGCGAGCAGATCGAGGGACGTGATCGTCCCCCTCTATTCGTCATTGGTGAGGCCTCATCTGGAGTACTGTGTCCAGTTTTGGGCCCCACACTACAAGAAGGATGTTGATAAATTGGAAAGAGTCCAGAGAAGGGCAACAAAAATGATTAGGGGTCTGGAACACATGACTTATGAGGAGAGGCTGAGGGAACTGGGATTGTTTAGTCTGCAGAAGAGAAGAATGAGGGGGGATTTGATAGCTGCTTTCAACTACCTGAGAGGTGGTTCCAGAGAGGATGGTTCTAGACTATCCTCAGTGGTAGAAGAGGACAGGACAAGGAGTAATGGTCTCAAGTTGCAGTGGGGGAGGTTTAGGTTGGATATTAGGAAAAACTTTTTCACTAGGAGGGTGGTGAAACACTGGAATGCGTTGCCTAGGGAGGTGTTGGAATCTCCTTCCTTAGAAGTTTTTAAGGTCAGGCTTGACAAAGCCCTGGCTAGGATGATTTAATTGGGGATTGGTCCTGCTTTTGAGCAGGGGGTTGGACTAGATGACCTCCTGAGGTCCCTTCCAACCCTCATATTCTATGATTCTATGAATACAAGTGTCCCAGAGCCAGGCAGTGGACTCAGTGGAAAATGCATCTCTGGCCCCGGACTTACAGCCTGAGGCCTTTAGGATCTAAAGCATTATATAGTTCCTCCACCATGGGCACCTGCAGAACATGTGTATACAGAGGAGGTGTAACCAGGGAAGCAGATTCCCCATGTTCCTGGGTGCACCTAAAGTAAAGGGAGATACCAGGCTCACTGACAGCTCTGAGTTCCCTTGGTTAGTTTGCCTTGCTGAGTTTTATACCCCGCCAGGCTGCAGATGAATTGCTAACTAAAACTAACCAGGATTTGGATAGAGCTACGTTGGCATGGTGATTATTTTGTTTTAAACTATTACCTGTACAGGCAATTTCTCTTCATAGCTCGAAGACAAGGGGCTAAGTTAAGAATCTCAGCCCGGCTCTCTCCTCCCTGGCAAAATCATTCTGAACTTCAGCCCCACGGGATACGCTAACACAGATTAACGGCCCTACATGAACCCTGAAACCTATTCACCAGCCCTTCTGAAGAGCAACGTTACACAGTGCACTTATTATGTACTGGCGATGGCATTTCAAGGGAGAACCAGAACCTTTAAAAAAATCTACATGTAACCCCCCGAGACAGGTGCAGCACTCTGCCCAGTGACTGCAGGATTCAGCCGCAGCCCATCCCCACGCTGGTCACTGCTCGTTTTTGTCTTAACTTGCGTTTCAATCCTGCATTTGGCTGAGGGCAGGCAAATCCCTGGGGAACCAACCGCAGCACCGGGCCCTCCGAAGGTGCATTCTTCCAGGCAGGGACCTATTCTGTAGAGCCCCATGTGCACTACAGCACCAGCCCAGTGTTACTGTTACCTCTGCTTTTTCGCCTTGGCATCCAAAACCCATTAATGGTTCGACATCTACGGAGCTGGGGCTGGGAGAGATTATCCTGACGTGTGAATTCGTGGCATCTTCTCTCCAGTCCCCGGCAACGTGCTGATTTAAGCGCAGATCTGTCTTTTTAGGCCAGCGATAATCTTCCGACTTCACACCCTCCCTGCTCCCATCTCCAGCGCCATGTCTGAGAGGAGAGAAGCCCCCTGAAGAGAGCCATTGCTACTTCACATGCTGCTCTCAGCGATTAGACTCTTCAGGCCACACCAAGCCAACCCAGCACCTTCGTTTGCTTCAATTCCACTAGTTTTGCCAGGGCCGCCGAGCTCCCCCTGGAATCGGTGTTTTTTTAAAGCTGCTTCAGAAAGGTCGGGGGGCGGGAGGGGGGGGAAGAGCAATGAAAAGAAAACAAACGCCATGGCTTTTCTTCTCTAAAGCCCTCTCCTAAACACAACAAGCAGCTCGTCCAGCGGAGCATGATGAGCATGAAGTGTTATATAAAGAAGATAATTATAAAGGGATTTAATGCTTGGTGGGCTTAAGTCGCAAGGTTTATAGCAAAGGTAGCGCACTTGCTTAAACAGCCTGGTGCTCTGGTTTGCTGTTATGCGAGCAGCACTGAGGGCGCTAACTGGAAGCCAAAACAAGATTTGTTTTATGAAAAAAAGAGCACAGCCCCTTCCCAGCATGGATGGCAGCTCGAGTCCCACCTCCTTCCAGTTCTGTTCCATCCCTGATTAATGATGTTGTCTGCCTGATTTATGACCCACCCCAACAGATTAGAGTTTCCCCCTTCAACCTCCCCTCCGCTTCCCCCCCGCAAAAGGCAGAGCCACACTCCGCTGGAAATATTAGAGAATTATTAAATAAACATTCATACGTCATGTCTCTTCCCATACTGAGCTCATCGCAGTCAACACTCGGCAGCCTGGGCCTGTTTGCTTTCATGCTGACACCAAACAGCTGGAGTGATTCATGGAGAGGCTGGCTACAATGTTTCATGTCATATATCATGCTAGCAGCGCTCCCTGCCCTGACTGAGATAAACTGATCAACCACAACGGACTGGAATGAATTTATGACAACACAAAATTGAGGAAAACAAATGGGAGGTGACCCAGTGGGCCACTAACCCAGACTCTTTCGCTGGCCTGCAATCTAGTTTGGTGGCAGAAAGCAAAATTGAACATTGGCACTCTGAATTAAGATGTTGGCTTTTAACCCCTGGGAACCTTGATTTCAAAATGGTGCCAGGTTACTTGGGTAACGTCTTCGGAAGGAGGGGGAAGGGAGAAAAGAGGTCACAGCTTCTGCAGCTCACAGCTAGTCCTGACACACAACTACAAGTCCCAGCAGAGCATCCCCACTAGTGGAGGAGACCGGGCACATGTCTGAACGGTTACAGGAATCGATTACTCGCTCCAAGCCCAATGCAAAGCCCTGTCTCCAGTCCAACCAGAGGTGCGTTTCATTTGCTGAGGACTTAAGCCACCCTTCTCCCTACCCTATCCCCCTTTACTAATCCTTTAGAACTAAACAGAAAGTTAATGGAGTCAAGATTGGAAAGTCCCACTAAATCCCGATGCTCCGAGTGTATTAGTCCCCAGACCAATCCTAGTTCCATCTTGTCAACCAGTGGCTACCATCTGCCGTTCAAACACAGAGGATGCAAGGGGCTAGGTCACTGCTAAGGGAAACAATGGAGACCTGTCATGGTACATGGAGGTGGGGAAATCAGTGTGGACTTTCCTTGCATCTCTAGGCTTGTCAATTTGCTTGCAAGAGTGTCTTCTAAGGAAGCCTGAAGTGCAAATTCCATTAACTTTCAACCAAAGTACATCAGCGGCACGCCAAAACAAGGACAGTGTACTGTATCGTATTAGCTAATTAAAAAAATACTCTCCATGCCTAGACTTATTTTTGGAATGGGGGGAAGGAATGTCATTCTTATAACAGTAGGATCAATACATGGAATCACTACTAACTCTATTACCCATTGTTCGAAATGGAGAGCACAGCTGACACAGGTGATAAACCATGTGCTTCTAAACTTTTTAAAATGCTAATCAGATGCTACATGGAGCTTAACACACCAATCAATAACACCCAGATTTAAAAGCAAAAATTAAAGTTATGAACAACGGAGCAAAGTGCTTCGGCCTAGAACTTGCTGCAAGCACCATCCCAAACAAGAAAAATGAAACCAATTTAGCTCCAGATTAAGAAACAGGAACTGGAGATGAATCAATTTAGCCTGTTGGGCTGGGTCACCATATATCATGGCTCCTCAGCAGAGTGGGAAGCAGCCAGACAGTATGAAACACCTCCTCCCCCGCTTTCTGTAGGATTCTAGGTCTGATCGCTGTTATCAATTAATTTAACTCAAACCCCCCCAACACACACAAACATGCAGAGCATCCAGGCTCCTTAAACAGCAGGACAGAAACTATATCACACACACACGTCACAGGGGAAAAAAGGGAAAGGTGGGAATCCACCTCCAACACCATCTTACTGTCTGATCCTGACGGAAATAAAGGCCTTTAAATAAAAGCACCTCAGCACTTCTCGTTCCTTTAAATGAGGAATTTCTTGGGAAGAGTTAATAAGCCAGTAAAGCTTTACCTGTAATTTCTAAGGAGTTTTGCCTGCCTTCCAGCAGCTCCAGCAGGACTGGGAGTTGAACTGGGGCAGGGTTATGATGGGACAGGACGAATGCACATATTTCACAATGTAGTTATTCTACGTGTTGTCTGGAAAGTCCTTGGGGATCCTTCAAAAGACTCTAGACCAAGCTTTAATAACCTGATCAAGGAGGTAAGGTCAATTTGTCACTTGAGCTCAAGTGTTCTGGAAAGGGTCAAATCCTTTTAGCTTTTCAGCAGGAGTGGATTTGGGAGGGTAGAGTCGCTGACTCTAAGGAGAGCTTAGGAGGCCCTACGGAAGGATGGGCAACAAACCAAAGGAGGGGGAGACAGAGGCCAATGGATTATTGCTAAGGGATTCAACACCTCTGACACAAAACACAAGAGTAGCTACTTTGAAGCTAGGTCTCCTGTTGCAGTGTTGTCAAATCCCAAAATTCTATGTTTTTGGTTTCAACCCACTGATTGAGAAGCATGAAAACATCAGATCTACATAGAGTATGAGCAGTGTGGATCACCCATGTCTGGGACACATGGGTAGAGAGGTTTTAAAACAGAAAAAAAAAGGTCCCAAGACCAGAGGTCGGGCAGCAGAGAATTACCTCAGCTAACACCTAACCATGCACTAGTGCTTCTTAAAGCTTTAGCTGTTAGACGTCTCCAGTCTGTAGGGGACACAGAACCTGAAGTCAGGCCTGGGCAGGTCGATGAGGAGAAGGAACTGGATTTCAAACGAATCTGAGATAAAGTTATTTGGAATCTGCAAGCACAGAGATTTTCCCCACTGCTTCGGTCTCATTCAGAGTCGTTTTATTCCTTGCCTGATCAGTGCTGATTTTAGGCAATAATTGACTTTCTCTTTAAAAAGGGAATTAAAATGATCCACGACAGCAGTGGAGGAACTTGAGAGTACTAAGCTGGGATTTCCAGAGGCCCTCACATGGCCAGGTGCCCAACAGCCAGGGTTTCCCCACAAGCCTTTAGAAGAGGGTCGGAAGGGGCAAGCCACTCTGAGGTGGAGGGGGAGAAGGCATCCCCAAAAGAGAGAAATCTGAAACAAACAGTGCCAAGGGCATGACATGGCTCCATCCTAGGCCATGCGTACGTGCATGCTGTGGCTGGAAGTAGCTAGAGAAGAAGATGATCATCACACAGCTTAAATGCTGGGTCGTAGGCTCCTGAATCAGGGGCAGAAGGCTGCAGATGAAACATGCTCAGATCCTGGGAAATGGAGGTTCAGGGTGTCTCCTACTAGTGACCCTCTCTGGCTCACACAAGGACCAATGCTGACTGGCTCCATGGCGAAGAGTATTCAGCCTTTGTCCTCAAATAGCAGCCTTTGGGCTGGTGCGAGTCCTTCCCATGGATAGAAGGAGGATGGAATAAATAGGTACCAAGGCAGGGTCTGAGCGGGCAAGGAGAGAGAGCATAGGGGCTTCCTTTAGGAGAGGGATTCTGAAGAACACAGGGAGCTTACCAATAAAGCACACAGCCACCCCCCCTCCATACCACATGCCTGCTGGAGATCACTGCACTGAGCGCCAAGACACAGAGGTGGGGTGTTTCCTTTGTGGACGAGGAATTGCTACGGAGCATGAAAAACAGAAGGCCTCACCCCATGATGGTGGAACCCCCAGTTATCAGCCACTTCAGACAGCGGGAGCTAAGAGCGGAGATAATGCAATGCTGATGTTTGGGACGGAAGTAGCTTATTTCAGGGATAACTGCTTCAGTGGTCAAGGGTCCAAAATATGCCAGTGCGTGCCTCTTTGAGTTACCCTGACGCTCAGAGAGCTGGGGGCAGTTGCTTCACTTCCACAGAATGGGCAGGACTGTGCGCTTTATACTCACTTTTCGATGTCGCTGTTCTTACAGGTCTTTTGCAGAGCCTCCTGTTTACTGCTCTCCCCGTTACTCGTCGAGGGCATGTCTGTAGAGGGAAGGTACAGGGCATTTAATAAAAGGAAAGAGTCTAAATGTGTAACAGGTGCAGGAGCAAAGGACCCAGGAGTCACTTTCCCAGAACCAACACTGCCTGCCTGTTCCTGGCTGTCTGAAAGGCCCAAGATCCAAGAAGGAAAATGAAAATTCCACCCTTGCCTCGCTTCCAATGGACGGCCCCGTGGCATTTGCTGGTTATACCAGCTAAGATTTATTTCAGAAAAGGTTTGCTACAGCAGCCATGCAGACCGGGTTTCCAGCAAGGCAGGACTGGATGAAATTCCCCCCACAAGAGGGAAAAAAAAAAAAAGCCAAGATTTTCCAGTGACTGAGGGATTTTGGGCACCCAGCCAGAGATGCCTTAAAGAGTCCTGACTGAAATTGCTGAGCACCTGCCCTCTGCAAATCTGGCTCCTACAAGGTATCTTAAACGGGGCACTCAAAGTCACTAGCTACTTCTGAAAATCTCGGCCCAAGAGTCCACGCAGAGCAGCTCGTGATGTGTCTGGGTGACAAGTACTATAGAAATGCAAGCGAATACCAAGCACTAGTGCTGTTGTTTCTTCACCAGCCCTCTGACACGGCTACATTTAATTCGCTGTCTGTGGTAAGTCCTCCAATTTCCCTTATCTAAGGCAGTTTATTCTCTCTTCTCTTAGGAAGCTATGTGGGTGCTGTGTCACTTACAGGAAAGTGATTAAGAACGGAGAATATTTAATACACTTATTTATCATGCCCTTGGTGAGACCGTATTTCCTCACCCTTCTCTTCCCCTTCCCAGGTCCAAGCCCCACACTGGTTCGGTACTGTGCAGTTGCCCAAGCCCCTGGTTGAGGACTCTTATGAACAGAGGCCTGGGCGTCAGGTGCCCAGCATTCTATTCCCAGTTCTGCTACTGCGCTCCCTGGGTGACCGAGGGCAAGTCTCCTAATACCCCTCGCCCTCAATTCCCTCTTCCGGAAAGCAGGGATGACAGCACTTACCCAATGTTGTGATGTGCTTGGGGCTCTACAGCGGGAACGTGTCCAGTTTTATTACTGGCAGGCTGCTCACACTTCCCACTAGTTTGTTATTGTAGGGCTGGGTATGTGCCTGGGGTTTAAAAAAACCCCAAAGAGACCCAAATGAGTATCAACGTAAATCACAGCTCAAGTCATTTTCTTTGTTGCAGATCATTCTTGTGGGCAGCCTCCACCACGTATCCTCAGCTGGGACAGAAGCCAGGACCTTCCATGCTAAAAGCACAGGCCTCTGCCACTTGGGCTAACGGAAGAATTCCCCGGTAACAGCAACAGGAGGCACTATTCTCTTACGCTGACACCAGAGGTGACATTATTAATCTCCTTTATCCTTTTAAAAATGGGAAGGCAACAAAAAAGGGCAGCATTAACATGTGTCTGGGTCAAGCCACCAGCAACTGAACAGCGGCACTGGGGAGTGAAGCTCTGACAGCTGCTTAAGTGAATGGAGGAGGATGACCCAAGGCAGTGTGGTTTCTGCTGGGGAGGGAGAACTTCCATTACCATGTCCATTATTGCACAGACACTTCCTGACCAGCTGGGCAGGCTCCTCAGATACCATGCTACCAGACACTCCTACCACAGAGGGCAGTGCCCCCAGGACACCACCCTCACTATTGGACTGCTGGCCAGAAAACTCCCTGTTCTCTACAGATGTGGTTCCAGTCTGACCCTCAGTGCCAAGAGACAAGATATGGCTCCCAACACAAGAGACCCCACTAGTTACCAACTGGCATCCTGTGTCACCAGGCCAAGCAGTCACCAGCTGCTTTGTTCCTTTAATTCAGACGCTATTTTATGACATCATTCAGTTCAACAGGAAGTTGGTGTGGCCTAATGGTCAGAACCCAGGAGTGGGAGCCCAAAATGCCGGAGTTCTAATCCTGTCTCTGACTGACTCTCTCCAAGCCTTTGGGCACGTCTCCACCTTGGGGTCAGCCCCTCAAAGGCCTATGATGAGGAATATGTGCGGGGACCTCTGAGATCCTCAGAATAAAGGTGTTCTGCAAGTACCGAGTATTGTTAATGATACTGTTTGGGATCAAAGAACTATGTATACACAAGATCACTGTATGCTTCTAGTGACATGCAGTTACAACGACCACTACAGAGGTAAGTGGCTGCAACTCGAAAAAAGTGTAAGATAAAACCCCCCTCCCCCATCCAAACCTGCAAGAGAAGATCTTCATGTTCAGGATGGAACAGTAATTTATGGATCTAACACTCACCATCGCTGGCCCATTTGGAAAACTCTGGCGTTATTCGGGTACTGGGCGTGCCACCACTAGAAACAGAGAAGAGAACAATGTTGAAAGCAGGTCACGGAGAGTCCATGGCTCCTATAAGCTCACAAGCCTCACTGGCTTTTGTAGATTTCAACAGCTTAAATACAAACATTCCCTCCCACTTAAATCTGGGCATCAAAGCGAGGGACTAGCCTTCTCTAGAACTGGGCTTTGTGCTGGCAACTCCCGCTGGTCTAGTCCTAGCCCTTGCCCACATAGTCTGTGTTAAACCACTCAGTGGTTGTGATGTTGACTGAAGGCTTTGGATCCAAATTCCTTCCCTTGTAACCTAAAGCTGAGTTTTGCACCCCAGATTGCAGAAGCAAAAGGCTTAATGGCTAAAGGCTTCTCTCTATGTTACAACAGACTCTCCCTCTAAGAATAACTGCACCTTCTCACAGGCATGGCCTTATAATGCTTCAAATTTGGGACAACCATTGCACTAAAGCATGTAGAACTGGCAATCATGACCAGTCACTTGTGAGCCAACAGAATAAAGGAGGCAACAGCACAAGAGAATCTTTAAAGGAGCCTTGGTAATTATGAGCACTATGTGACATTTTCAGCTCTGTGAGCTAAGAGGGTTACATTAAAAGGGTAATCTAGCCTCCCGCTTCAAGGCATGAGCTAATAATTACACCCTGCATTTCTCCGGAGCCTTTGGCCAGAATTTCAAAGCACTTTGCAAATATTAAGTATCATCACCCCCATTTTACAGATGGGGCAAATGAGTCGGAGAAGGATTCAAGGACCACAAGGCAATACAGCGTCTGACTGCCAGAGCCACATATGGGAACGTGACCTCGGAGGTTCCAGGCTCCTGCTATAATCCCTAAACCACATCTCTCCACTACTGTGTGCAGGCACTGGCAAGGGATTCCCCCTCCCCCCCCATCACAATGCGCTCATCTGGTGAGGGGGAATGGTTCTACTTCACTCTGAAGCATAGCGATTGGCCACTGCTGAAGGCCCAATGGTCTGATCCACCATGGCGAACCCCGTGTTTCTACAGAGTGGAACCTAATTTCAAGCCACTGTTTGTGACAGGCTAAACAGTAAGAAAGCCTCATTCCACTGCTTCATCAATCACTTCAACCTTGACTTCACTGAGGATCACTCAGTCTAAGAGACAGAGGGGAAATTTAAGCCCTATCTCCATGCAGGGCAGAAGGCTAGAAAAACAACCCTACGTCCCTGTTAACAGTCATTTTGTTATTTGCCTGAAGCACTTCCCCAAGCGCCTGGCTCACATCGCGCTCTGGCTGCCTGCATTTCTCAGCCTGGAGCAAGCCAGGCAGTGCTTTCGGCTCCAAGCACAAAGGCCTGCCACACGAGGGAGCGGCGCAGACCTGCCCCAACTCCGTGCTGCATGCAGAGGGGTCCACTGGCCTGTTCTACACCACCCCGGGCAATCACATACACGGTGCTAGCTGACACGTACTGCACAGAGTGCTATGGCATGCAAGCGGCAGCCGCATTGACACAGATCTACTCAACTCTAGTCCTCTCCGGGGAGTGACAGAGCTCAGGGCCCCCGACCGTAAAAGGTCTGCCCAGAAAGGGATTGCAGCACCACAGTGTCTTCCCCACCAGAAGTTAGCAGCTGGCCAATGTTGCTCTCAGAGTAGGCAGCTACTGCAGGGGAGTGGGTGTGGCCAGAGTAGCTGGGGAATGTGCTTTGCAGGGACTTCTACGAATCCCTAACCATATCCTTATTTGCCCCTTCCTACAGCACGGGTGGGGAATTCAGCCCAAGCCACATGACTGTTTCCTTGGCTGGCTTTGCCTCTCCCTTGTCATGTCACATACACACTTAGCTGAACAGGGATTTCCCCTTCAACTCACACCCAGCCAGTTTGGTGAAAACCATTACAAAGCCCACGCGCTTACTTTAAGACGGCACCGCGGAGTGCCTCACGCTCTTTGGCTTCGCCCGGCTCTTCCCCAGTGCAAGGGATGATATCTGCCTCTGTGTACCTGAGCACAGAGGGTTAAGGAGCAATACAGCCTTGTCAAGGGCGAGGAGTGGGTGCTCTGCATTACGCCTGTTTCTCGGCACTGGGGCACTCAGCCAGCTAACTTTGGCTACAAAGGATACAGAGCGAGTTCATTCGGACAATCTACCTCAACAGCTAGCTTCCCGAAGCTTTGATTTCAAAGGCAACATGGTAACAAACTTAGACAGGAAGGTAACGCCCTGGGCCATGTGGAGAGATTCCTTTGATAGTAACATGTGGGAAGAGCTGTTATGAGAGAGAGAAACTCTCAATCTCTCTCTCTTTTTTTTTTTTTTTTTTTGAAGAATACCAACCTTGGCTTACAGACACTTTAGGGCTGGATCCTCTGCAGGCATCAGTCAGCACAGTGCCATTGCCTCTATTAGCGAGATGCTGACTCACAGCAGCTGGTGCAGGTTTAATTAAATTCCAGAATAGAGACAATAAGGCTCACCAACCCCCAATGTCAGAGTGTAAACACTGCCTTCAGGGGATTCAGATCGCATGGCTGCTCCCGCTCCTGCTAGATGCCTGCATTGAACAACTCCTGGAGATGCAAGGTACAGTCCAGTTGCTCTGGCCCCAGTTTCTGGATGGAGGAGCTCCAGTCCTAACCAAATAGTTGGAGCAGAGCAAGTGCGCCGGAAGAGGGGTGGGGGTGGGTAGACCATGGCCCCATTACCTTTTAGTGGCCTTAAGGGTGAGCAATGGGAGGGTGGGGGCGGAGAGGAGTGAGCAGGTGGTGGGATCTTGGGGGGGGGGGGGGGGGGAGGGGAAGGTGGCCTGGGAGCAGGGACAAGGCAGTGCAGGCGCGAGGCTTGGGGGAAGGGCCACGGTTCAGGTCCTGGTGGCCCCCTGCTTTTAGGGAGCTTCTGACACTCCTGGAGCAGAATGCATCTTGGGAAAATCTGAGAGCGGGAAAAAAAGAGATGGAAGTGTTGTGTCAGAGACATTAGGGAAAATAACCCAAAGGATCAAGTGTGTGATATTTTTCCTGTGTGCTTCACCTGCTGGGTCTGGGGTGAGAAATGATGACCAGGGGAGACTCTTTAATGGGAGTGAAAGGGAACTGCGAAGCAGATATGCATACTGGGGACTGCTCCTGGACCAAGGAACATCTGAGCTGCAGTGTGGGGAGCTGCTGGCATTTCTCACAGGGGCTGAACCTGGCTCGCTCAACGTTACACAGAGCAATGCTGTACCACGGTCTCAGAAACATCAGACACATGGCTATGGTTCCACTGAGTAAGAACCTCTCAAAAACGATACTGTGGTTTTCCGTATTCCAGCGTGTCATCTCCATCCACGTCGAGATCAGCGTCGCTATCCGGATTCTCCTTGCCACTGCACATAATGAATCCAGAACCTGGAGGAAATAAAATGGGTGGACTATATCACGAATCACTGCGCCGTAGCAAAACATCTCGCAGAGCAACAGCAGGAGATCCCTTGAAAGAAATCCTAGGACAGAGGCTAGGCTGTGTGGGCTATCCTTCAGAGTTCAGTCATGTGTTTTGAACGGATTAGCCGCAGGAACCAGTGCCACCGAATCCTCTGGATCTCTCTCATGGGACCTCTCTAGGAACAGGACAGTACATAAACATATCGGCAGGAAATGCTTTGACATTTCCTGGGTTTATGCTGTCCATCAGAAAGAAGGAGACAGTTTAATTTTCCATTATGCAGGGAATTTGAGAGAACCCTCATCATAACTTTACTTTTGTAGCAAGGAAAAAGAGGAGCTTGAGGGTTATCGGGGGGTGTCTCTCACTCGTGGCCGAAAGCTCAAGCACCAAAATAAGTTACTGGGTGTAGCTAAGTTTGTTCATCACGTGGTATTTCAGCCAAACATGAGGAGATAAGGCCAGTGGAAAATAGTGAATTGCACCTTCATCATGAGGACTATCTGTGGGGGCAGACACCAGGATAATAAAACACTCATTTCTGTAACGAGTGTTGTCCTCGGCTTAATTTTGTCCAATATTAAATGCTCATGAATGAGAATAAAACTACTTCTGGGAAGCAGATAAGGAACACACGAATGTTAAGGGCGCTAACCGGCGCTTCTTATGCAGGCAAAATCCCTGTTGAAGTATGAAGTGCTGCATAGGCCCAGATCCTGTGAAGTGTTAAGTGCCCCTGACTAACTCCCAGGGGAGCTGAGGATGCCCAGGCTCTCGCAAGATTGAGCCCCCTCACATACTTAGTAGAAAGTACTTCGGAAGCCACATAAGAAGTGCTAATCTTTAGGAGAGAGCCAACACAGGCAAGAAACATCTTCGAGCATTGTTGTTAATTGCTTTATGGGCATGCCAGGCAGGATCAGGTTCTCTTGAGCTAAATGTTGTACAAACACAGCAAGAGTGTTTACACCAAACAGTTACCATTCAACATCTCTGTTGACCAGTGGGGAAACCGAGGCACGGAATAATTACGTGACTTGCCCAGGGTCACACAGGGAGTCTGTTGCAGAGCTGGGAAATGAACCCAGATGCCCTGAGTCCCAACCACAAGGCCATCCTCCCTCCGTGTTGAAGGGCTGTACCAGAGTCAAAACATTTTGGTACCAGATCACTAACTCTGGCTCTTGTCAGCGTGTTCCTTAAGCCAATTTTAATTGGGCTTTGAGAGCAAACGCCTCTTGTGCGGTGTGAATGCGCCCAGTAAGAAAAGAGGTGGTGAGTTTCAGTTAGGGATATTGAATTTGGGGAGGATTATTAATTGCACCCCATAAAAACAGAAGTCCCTCCATCCCTCGAGTCACCCTCTTGACAATACAAGGGCCTGACTCTTCTCCCAGTCCAGTGTGCTCTCAACCCAGTTTATGCTGTCAATACCGGATCTGTGTCCCCCTCTCTGACCCCCCCCCCCAGTGGTGGAGCAGTATTTCTAGCTGGCTATATCCCCACTGGGAGCTAGACAGGATACAGATCTCTTTCCAAGGACACCACTCGAATGCAGTATGTCACTGTCGGCCTCTGAGAATGTACAAGGTATCAGTTAAGCTGCTAATAAAATTTGTTTATAAAGACTTGATATTTCTCTTCCCCTGTATAAAACGAGGGCCTTTAAGAAGTGGCACTTTTAGCACTCCATCAGTTTTCAGGATCACCTTTCCAGACTAACTCAACCAGCCCCTGCCCCCAAAGCAACGACCAGCTTTAAATTTTCACGAGAGCTGCCAAACTGCCATTATTGACACCTGGATAAGTGCAGCACCCAAACACCTGCTTCTGAAAGCAAGGCACAGCTTTGTGATAAGTGGCACAGCCTTCAGCAACATACGGGCCAGCCCTGCAGCCTGGCTGGGGCAGCACCTTTGCCAGCCAAGCCCATCGGATGTGTTTCAAGTACAGGCTGAGTCGTGCTGTATGCTGGCGGCCAAAGTACATCCTAAGCTTCCTTCTCTCATAGCAATGCCTCATCCACTAAATCTCGACTCTTTCAGTTCATCAGAATGTTTCGGAGAAGATTTAAAGTAATACGAGAGACCTGTCAGATGAGCTGGATGTTCTTTCAATGCTGCCTGAGAACTCACAGTGAGAGATGTAGTGGTAATTTACAAGCATGACATTAAACCTCCAGTAACACCATCTTCTGCACCTGGCATTACTGTAGCCCATCACTTCTCAAAGGCCATAAGCTTTGGACGTACAGGTCTTCATTTTTCTTTCGAAGAGGTGGGAAACACAAATCATGCAAAGCTGGAGCAGTGACTGGTCAGTCCCAGAAGTGATTTGAATGTTAGCCAGATAATGAATACTTGGAACAAGTACCTGAGGGCGGCGGTGGTGGTGTCAGGGGTCAATTGAGTGTAAAAGGGATTTCTCCTTTGTTTCCTCTATCTGCCCGTCCCTCTGCAAGGATACCACGCACAGGAAACAAGCAGGTTCTCATCTATTTGGTTTCTAAATCGTCCAAGCCAAATAGTCCAGTGGCTCATGGTCAGAGTTTAAGAGTACACAGCCTGGCTTCGGTGGTGTAGCTTACCAACATTAAGGCATCTGATTTCAGAACCTGAAACCCATCCTCAACGAACTCTCATTTATGCATGAGGAAATCTTTTTTAAGGCTAATAATGATGGCACTAACAACTCCTTTGCTAGCTCCCGACCCTGCCCAGCTTTGGAGAACACTAGCTCAGAAATGTTCTCTATCACATTCACAGTAAAGGTATTACCCCTCCCATGAAGCCTGCCCTGAAACACAGCCAGAGCTCATTCCCAGCTTCTGGCAGTCAGAGTCTACGGACACCAACCCTGTCCATCCTGGCTAAGAGCCACTGATGTACCTATCCTCCATGAACTACTCTAGTTCTCTTTTGAACCCTGTTATAGTCTTGGCTTTCACAACATCCTCTGGCAGCGAGTTCCACAGGTTGACTGTGTGTTATGTGAAGAAGTACTTCCTTTTGTTTTAAATCTGCGGCCTATTAATTTCATTGGGTGACACCTAGTTCTTGTGTTATGAGGAGTAAAAAACACTTCCTTATTTACCTACTCCACACCAGTCATCATTGTATAGACCTCTATCATATCCCCCCCTTAGTCGTCTCTTTAGTGCTAGTTGAGTTCAGACTAACCCCAAGAGACTAGTGATTTTGTATGCCTCAGTTTAGGGGCACGTACTCAGCGCTTCCTGCAAGTCAGACCCTTTAAGCCACATCAGCTTGGGTACCCAAAACTGCTACTCACTTTTGAAAACCTTGGTTTAATGGTACTAATGGGAGCAGTGCTGTCCAGATGCAGTGACGGGTAGCAGGGGCCGGCCAGCACCTCATGGGGAGGGGAGGAGGAGGACGGGTGTGGGAAGCCATGAAGGGGTGTTACGAAAGAAGATACTTTATTAAGATTGGACGTAGCTAGAAAGACACGCCAAGCAGGGCAGCCTCCTCAAACCAGGAGCCCGCTGTAAACATTCAGATGTGTAGCAGCACAGGGGCATTCAGCGAAGAGGCTGGAGGGCATGTTTTCCACACTGATCAGCTGAGGGCTCCCAGTGCTGGGCCTGGAGCAGCACACTCAGAGGTTAATCCCAGGTAACCCTGCCCTAGGCATTTTTCAAACACACAATCCTGACTTCACCTAATTTTACCAAACAAGAGACAGGATTTTTGTAACAAGAATGTGAGTGGTTATAGATTATGCATTGTCAACAAAATTGAGTCAGGAACTGTATTTCACGGTCTGTGGAACAAAAGCAAACCCCATACCTAGTGGGCAAGTCAAAATATAAGCAATGCTATTGATCAGTTTTAGAAATTCACAGGTTCCTGTTCTCCGAGGGAAAAACATGTTTCTGAGAGGTATCAAGATTGAACAACAAGACCATTGATCCTGGAATTGCCACTACACATAGGAGAATGCTAGAGAATAGGAGGCAACGCACAACCTGACCCGAGATCAACTTGTGAAACCGATGGCCCATCACACACATTTTCAAACATGTTTCACCCAAGGCAAGGTTAGTTTTAAGGCCAGTTCTGACAGGTCAGGGTTTGAAGCCAGAGTTTTAACTTCTCCCTCCTGATGTAACTTTTCTGGTGTTGCCTCCCTGCACAAAGCCAGCGAAAACACCCAAGCAGCTGTTCAAATATTTGACGTCTGAACTGCTTGACATTAATTATTCATCTCAGCTTCATTCAAACCAGATTTCTGGACAAGTGCTGTTATAAATGGATCAAGAGGACCACTAAATGCAAGGAAGGCCTGATAGAATCACACCTGCTTCTAACTCACTCAGTGTAAAAAGGGCTCAGAACTCCCACCTCCTGCTTAGCCTTTGCAATGGGCATGCTGCCATCCAGAAACAGGGAAAATATGCAACGGAGCGTGGGGATGGCTGCAGAGCATAGGGTATACTTGGTGACACTTTTAAAATCGAGGCTGTTGTACTAGAACAAAATGTGAAGCTCCAGGAGACACCACACCACGTCGTTACACCCAGCTGAGTTATGGCTCATTACAATGCGATGGAACATGAGAGGGGTTATTCTGGGCTGGCTTAGTTGTCTGTAGGCGACACAGTAATTCACGGTTATCGGCAAAGCCACCTACCGAGGTTTAACACCAATGCCTCTCTCCTCTTCACAGAGGAGACAGTTCTGAGGACTGAACTTTATGCCAACATGCTAATAAAGTCACGGCGGTCACCTGAAAGTTAAGGTGTAAGTTTGACCTGGGAATTCGTAAGAGGCCAGATCCTGCAGCCTTTACTTACATGAGAAGCCATGGATTATACAAGAAAGGAGAGTAGGATAAGGCCCAAAGTGCATTGTAATTACACTGCTTTCGGATTAAAAATGAACCCTGCCGCATCATTCCATTTTCTAGCTGAAGCATTCTTCTGCTTATGTTGTGTGTTCTGTCTGCAGCAGACACTCATATGCTGCCCTCTGTGATAACACTAACCCTCCAGGTGCTAAAGCAGTGCAATTCTCTGACAGTCTTAATCCCAGCTGCCTCTTTAAGGGTCAGACAAACAAGAGTGAGCAGGTAGGTCAGACACTGGGGCCATTAAGCCAAGAAAAAACAAAGTTACAGCTCTGTCTCCTATCCCCATTGCTCTTGTAGCCAGGTGCTCTGACAAGCAATTCCAGCACTGCTGTTGAGTGGCACCTTTATAAACCATGTGACAGTTTGGGAGACAAACTCTCCCATCAATCAGAATGTACCTATCAAGATCACTTCCCTAGAGTGTCTGCAGCCCTCCGGAATGCTGTATATAGCGTTACTTTGGCTGGCCTCAGAGTAATCGCCCTTAGCACAAGATCCAGTTATTTCTGCATATTCTAGGAGCTCAGAATAAGCAACACTGCCACTGAAATACGGATGCGAAGCTTTGCAATATGAAAGCAAGGAGGCCTATTTCGTACACGTCTTGGCTACCAGGCAGGCCACAGGCTCGAAGGAAAATGGAAGTGCTTCCCAGAGCCTCCTATACATGGAGATGGATACCTGGCAGAAAGTGCTCATTTCTTCTCACACAAGTTTCCACAGCACCCGTGCCTTCTCCCGAGCCTGGGGGCTGCCCCTCGTATCTGGAATGACTTTTCCAACGTTGTATGTCACATGGTCTTCCTCAAATCCCATCTCCCTCTACATGCCCTCAGAGTACAGCTCACCCTAGCATTTTCAGGGTATACAACTCAAGCTGTCTAAGATCCCAAGTCATTAACTGAATATCTGATTTAGATTACAGATTTAGAGAATAAAGAGATTTTACAAGGGACCTGAATTCAAGCTTGTGTGTTTCTCCTATAGGAGCTGACAACAGATGCTCAAAGTGACAGCGTATGCTGCTTCACTTGTTTGCAGTATCAGCAGCAGCTCTTGCAGGGAGGAACCCTGAATCTACTTGGAGGATGGCAAAGCTGGAAACGGAATGAAGCAAAGTTGTGCAGACGGAGATGACCACAACCCAGCACGGTAGGCAAAGCCCTCCTTGGCCCAGGCTCCACCGCTCAACTCAGTCCCAGCGGGTGAGCTCGTTTATTCAGTTTTAAGTATATTTGTTTGGTGTGCGCTACAAAAGCCAACCCAACAGGAGACACTAACCCTTCAGTTCTGTGCTCCCTGCCATGTTGCAGTTATTTGTATTCCTGTAGCGCCTAGCTGCCCTACTCAGGGACCACGACCTCACTCCGTTAGGCACTGTACGCAAAGAGAACAGAGACTGGACTCTAAAGGACCAAATCCCTCCTGGCATTATTCTCGCTTCCTGAAGGGTCCCACTTTTCATCTCCATTGCTCAGACCCTCAGCAAGCTGAGCTGATAGGGACTGCACTACCCAATTCTTAACTGACCAGAGGGACGGGAAAGGCAACAGCCCAAAGCATGAAACCAGGGTTGTAGGCTGGGATTGAGCTGGTGAGTGCTTGGGACACCCTCGTGAAGGATATCTGCGTTCTAGCTGCTGGGCTCCAAGGAGGGAGGGCTTGAACGCTTATCAGAAACATTATACAATTCTCAATTCCTCCTTCAAAAATAAAAACATTTTATAAGCGGGTCTGAATCCAAACAACTCTGTAGCGCTCAGGCCTGATGGGGGCTGAGTTGGCTGGAAGAGAAGCTTTTGTGCTGCTCACAGGTAATTTCCACAAATTCAGGAAGAAAAAGCCTCCCCTAAGTTTCTAAGACTGTAGGTTTTGTTAATTACCCCCAAACAACAACACCCACTGCAATAACTTGCCTCAGCAAAGCCTCCCCTTCTAGCACACGCACTATATTTTCTTAAAGAAATGTCACTCACCGGCTCCTTGGAGAGCAAAAACAAAGAAGGCAATAAAAGCATTTTATGCAGAGACACCGCCAGGCGCTCACAGGCTTCCTAAGAACAGCTCTACCCCGGGTTTATTTCCTCAGCTGCTGAAATAGCCCAAACTAGTGCTAAGAGAACAAGATGGGACAGATGTGGCTTTATTTTTAAACAGTACACTGGAAGGAAAGAGAACGCTTTCTCTTTCTCTTTTTACAGAGGGGAGCAGAAGAGGAGGCCATCCTAATCAGCCATCTTTCTCCAGACCAATAATGTTTCACCGGATCCAATTATCAGACAGTCAAACGGTTCCTCTACTCCCCTGTACCATAGGATTTAATATACAGGTATTCTGCTAGCAACTTTCACCAGGGGAAATGTTCATATCAAGATCATGGAAAGCTGTTTACAGGACAGAACTGTATTTCCAAGTGATGTCAGGAACCCAAATCCAGTTCACATGAAATTTCAATTTATCAGGGAAATGGACACAGAAGAGCACATCTGCACAGACCCAGATTTGAGTAGTCCAGTAGATGTGTCCCTCCCGATTTACCCCCGAGCTGGTAGGTAAGAGTGTGCAGTTTGGACACCAGACTGAAAATCAGTTTCCTAGAGACCTGTAGTGATCTTTACTAACAACCAGAAGAACAGATGGCTTTTATGAAAGTGCTGCATAGCATTATGGCCACTAACAACATTTGGTAGCAATACATGCCAATATAAGGGAAATAAAACACATGGGTCAGGACACGAGCTGATCACTGCAGGGGTTGGGAAGGAATTGTTTTCTCCCGCACACCACATTATGGCATTGGCTAGGAATATCGCAGGGATTTCTTTTATGCCTCCCTGTGAAGCATCAGCTGGAGGCTGCGGCTGGAGGCAGTGAAGTGGACACTCAGCCCAGTGGTCTGATCCAATATGGCAATTCCTACCTAGCTTCCTGGAGCTTTGTGCCTGTGTAACACACTGAGGGACAAGCCTGCAGCTTCGCATCTATTTGGAAAGCTGCAATTCAAACTCCACTGCTGCAATACAAAAGAAGAATCAGAACCATGGTCTTAGCAGCCATTGGCTTGATTTCCATGATCGAAGAAGGGTGGCTCTGAAAGCTTTAGTTCCCGTAGCGAGAGGGTGGAAACAAAAAAAGGGACGAGGGGAATTAAAGTAATCTTGAATCACTAAGCAGATTCACATCACTGGATCAATAAGCACCGCTGACAGGGATCACAGGAATGTCGCAACTTTGCCAATAATAAAGCAGCACAGAGGAGCCAAGAGAATGCCTTTTCTAAAGCAGCCGAGCATGAAGCAGCGAGGCTGGTGAACAGCTGAAAGCAACACCCCAGCTTACCAAGGCCACTGCCAGCCGCAGGCCCCATTGTCATTTGCTTTAAGTAATGATAGGCAGAGAGATTTTATTTGTGGGTGGAGGAGAGTGGGTGGAAACAGTCACGGGCTGAAATAACAAGGCCTAAATTTCATAAGCCAAACCCACATGCTCTACTCCAAACTAATTCTTTTCTAGGCCAGGAAGAAGAAAGAAAATCAGTGTTAATTTAATCAATTGATCAGCCTATTGATTGCGAAACTGGAGATGCTAGTTAGCCATGTGCAGTAATGCCCTCAAATCTGAAACCACAAAACACGCCATTGATTTCTTCACTTGCTGCTCCAAAAGAAAAAAACAAACAAACAACAAAAAAACCAAGATGCACTTTCAAAGGAAAAAGCAACTTCCCGGCCCAGGGAGAGGATGCAAGTGAATCAGACTACAAGCCAGGGAACAGGGATAGCGGTGTCTTGTGAGTTTCAAACTGAAATTAGTTACAGATGCAGTCACGGTGTCTTGTGTAAACTCTATCGATTGGGTAGCTGACAGCCTTAGAAGCCTCGATGCTAGGACAATCAATCGGACTGCAGTGTCACCTGCCACTTTGCTGAACAGTTGACAATGCAATTATCCAGTGTGGAGGCAGGGAGTTGGCGTGTGTCAAACGCAGTTAGCCACTTTCCGGGCACTACTCGATAATGCGTTTCACCGCCTAGCGTAAGAGACGACATGCAGAGACAGGAGCCGTTTAGAGCCACTGAGACCCGCACGCGCTTTTCCTTCAGAAAAATCTCACTGCCCCAGACTTAACAACTGTATTCTAAAATGCTATTAAAATCATGTCAATCAGCTACTTGGTGGTTAAGGCTGAAGTTTGACCCGAAAGTCCAAGAGGTAGGCTGCAGTTCTAGCAAAACTGCAGACGGTTTGAAAAATTATCAAATGACTATCTTAAAGCCTGGGAATTTCAAAGCAGGACTGGACAAAGCACTAGAAAAATGGATTGGAGGGAGCAACTCTGTGTGTGCAGCAGATGGGACCGGATGATCTTATACTGTATGTCTAACATCTAGGAAAATAAAAGTTTGAAGGGATGCTGTCAACTTGAAATCTAGTCAATTTCAACTACTGAGTAGTTTCAGGTGCTAGGCCTGCGCCTTGACTCTCCCTGCCAATTTTGGTAGTTTTACAACCACTTTTCCTTTTTATTTTTAATTAATTTTTCTCCCTCCCTTGTTGCTGTGTGACAGACCCACTCACACACAACAGGAGAACTGACTGCACTCAAAACACTGTCAAATGAGCCGAGCAAGTTGAAGGAGAGAATATTCCCCCTCCAAATCTCTTCCCAGCTACGGTGATCTTAGGTGTAACACACGACAGATAAATCATTAGACATTAGTGTTTAATTGATCATCTCCCTTTAAACAAACACTGTACAGCAGTTTGAGCGCAAAATTTAAGTTCTCTTAAATTTCCATAAAGACTCTTAAACTGAAACTTGTAATAAAAAAACAAAAAACAAACACCATCATAGTATAAACAGTCTATTGAGATGTAAACCCTCCCTATGCATTGGGTCATTGACCGAGAACCCCAAAATGAAGTTGACTAGTCTAGTTTCATTACAAAAATTGATGTAAACATACTGCATCGAATGCTGAAGAGTGCACTGGACTTTAATGTATTAGGATATGCTTCACTTTGGTTAGAAGAATTGGAAAAAAAGATTTTTAACTTTGCAGTGTCCCATTAAAAAATGCATCTAAGTACAGTCAGAGCACTGATCTCACACCTTTTGCATAGTGTGTTCCATAATGAGTGTTATTAATGTTTGTGAAGTGCTATGTAAGATCTAAATGCTATCGATATGATGATATATCAATTATTTTCCACTGCATGCATCCGATGAAGTGAGCTGTAGCTCATGAAAGCTTATGCTCAAATAAATTTGTTAGTCTCTAAGGTGCCACAAGTACTCCTTTTCTTTTTGTGGGTTATACAACACTCTGTGTGTAAGCTAGGGCTTTGGACAATTTCTAAGCACATCCTCCCCTTATCTCTCTGTCCTCCTCATTAAAACCAACCCTTTTAACACTACTGCCTGGCTACTTTATGGCAGAAATGGCCACTGAACAGACCTCTCCCTCAATTCCTACACACTAAGAAAACCCTTCCGGGAAAGCTTTACTCTTGCTTGTTAATTTCACTTCTATAACAAGGGTCCACAACAAACTGGTCCTTTTCTGCATTCTGAGATCAAGAACCACCTCATGGACAAAGTTCTGCCTCTCCCACTCAAGAGCAAATGTCCATGCAAGCAAGACTCAGACTTTTCCATCACTTGAGCAGCGCAAAGACAAATGTCATTTTACACAGCAGAGCTGGAGATGCGGTGTGAAGCTGTGTTAAGAACCGCGTCCCTGGAAAGAGCGCTCACTGGGGATGGGCACATATAAAGCACCAGTGCAGCACACAGAACTAGACAACAGATCCTTACCCAGAAGAACTTCAAGTCTTAGACAAAAGCAAAGATGACAAAAGTAGTTTGGGAGGCCAAGGGTTGTAACAGTGCAAGATTGTGAGAGTTGATTACATGTACATACCGTGTTAAGACATTTTAATTGAGGGGCAAAGCCAAAAGGGAGGCTGGCGATGGAAAAAAGTGACACAGAGAAGGACATTTCAAGCCGGGATCAGGAGGGAGGGGGAGATTAAAGACTTCATACCCCTCCCTGCACTCTTCTGCTGGAGACTCTTGCATCCGACTTCAGGTTCACTCTACTCTCTCAGTGGGTACCCTGTCTAGTCAATGCAGAAACAGGACTAACGATATTGGTTACTAATTCATTCATCCAGAGGGCTCTGAAGACACTACAGACACCTTCCATTTCCTGGCCAGTCTCCTGGGAAATTTCACTCTCTCGCCACTCACGCACGAGCAACGTCACTGCCAAGTCTCTCTAAATGTATTGCCCTGCTTCCTCTCTCTTTGGCTTGACCTTAACTGCAACTTTAACTCGTTGGGACAGATAGAGGGAGGCAGGGTTTTATCATCTTTGCAGGCTCTCCTGTATGCCGGGTTTGGTTTTGGTTGAGACAGAAGAAGCTGCTGATTGCTAGATGGGGTGTACGTCAGGAATTGGAGGTGCTAACCCTGGGGCTCTGCCAGATCTCTGTATGCATGACACAGGGGAAGTCACTGCTGCGTGGCTCAGTTTACTAATCTGTAAAACAGGAATGATAAGCACTTCAGTGAGATGTTGCGAAACTGAATGTTTTGAGATCTTGGGGTAAAAAATGCTTTGGAAGGGCAAGAGATCCATATTTTCTCCTCGATTTTGGAGCCTGTCTTCAGATTCCATTCTAATTTAAAACCATCAGTATGGAGCTACCAGACAGGCGCTGAGTGTTGTTCCATCATCTGCTTTATGGTTCACCTCAGTCCCCACATGCGTTCATTTGGGGTGCAAGATGATTTGGGCGGAGATCTCATCTTCATGTTTGTTTGCACTCTTCTAGTACAACGCACATTTAAATAAAGCACAGGCCGTGGAGAAGTCCACAGCTACTCTAACCGCGCTTCCCCTCGTTTCCAAACAAGCAGATCGGCCTTTGTTGCAGAAAGGCTGTCCTAACGACATTTGCCGAAGCATGTCTTGGTACTGCAAGGATTCACCAAGAGCTGACAGTGGGACTGCAGAAATCTGCTGGAAACTTTCAGGCATTTGTATTTTAATAAGTTCCACTTTTCAAGCAGCTGCACTGATTGCATGCGACACAAGAGCCAAAGCAAATGAGCACCCCGGAGTGACTTTGGTTTGTCACAGTATATCAGGCTTCATCAAGCCCCCTGCATACACTAACTGATGCTGTACTCAGGGAGGAGACCTGGACTGCCTGTGGGGGCGGGCTCTTCTCTTCTTAAGGACATTACTGGAGCTGGCTATAAATCCTGTGCCATCTCAGAAGGGGGGAAACAAAGAGAAAGTCAAGAATTAAATACGCCCTATGGGTTTCCCCTCAGAGTCTTGCAATCCGTCTTAGTCAGGTTCCTGTCTGGTTGATCTTCGTTAGAAAGTATCCTGTCCTGAAAATGCCTTGCTTACTGTTTTAATGAATTCAAAGGCTTCCCCTCTATGCTATTTTCTAGGCAACTGATCTGCTTGAGGAAAAGAAACCCATAAAAGCACTGGGTGAGCGGCTCACTACTGTGCCCACGGGAAGGGTGGGGGGAAATGGGCAGGTTGAGAGAACTTAGCTACAATTCTTCAATTCTTTCATATCTAAAGAGGACAGCAATCTCTGTTCTATCAGACAGGGCGGTTCGTAGTTTAAATGGTACTTGCTGCTAGCTTGCTTTTCCTGTCTCTGTCTCTCTCTCTTTGAAGTTGACTGGACAGCTTCCTCAAGCTGGCGTTATCACTCCCTCTAACCACTCTTGGCAGGCAATCTAATTCCCCCTGAAAAGGTCACCGCCATTTTAACTGCCTTTCAATCACATTAAGCACGCTGCCGCTCCTGCTCAGAGCACTGTGCCCGCAGCTCTCCTGGCTGAGGTGCGATCGATAAACTGACATACCGTCCCCCCTCCCTGGCCTGCATCCCCGATCGCTCCCCACCTTCCACCCTGATCCTTCCCCTCTTCTTGTGCTGAAGGAATGACAAGAGATGCCAACTGACCAAAATCCCCCCATAAATGTGATGCAGACAGGAACTGCTAACCCATCGCTCCCTGATCTACTTGCCCCATCTGCTACGAAAAGGGCGGGGGTACATCCATCTCCCACAGAGTTACAGGAACGGTGACTTCCCGAGGACCGTTTGCTCAGGCATCAGTCCAAGCACCTTTGAAGCTGCTACAAAGAACCAGCCTCCCTCAAGCTTCCCTTCATGCAATCATTACTGTTATCTCTCGCTCTCTCTCTTTTTTCCCCAGTTACCAGTTGTGTGTTCCACCCATCGATCCTTGTGTAAGACACTGTTTTAAGTCTGCTTGCCTTTTGACTGCGTTAAGCCGTTTAAGAGACGACAGCGGCTTCTATCAGTGCGAAGCTGATGCGATTCTTTTCAGATAAAGCACTTTTTTCCTCTCCCCCCCTCCTCCTTTCAAGTAACAGACACATACACACAAAAAGAGACACTGAATGTTTCAAAGAAAAAACCCCTTTTGAACTTCCCTTAGGAATTCTTTAAAGGGATAACTTTGCAGTGTAAACACTTGGGATAATGTGCATCCATTCTGGAGAGGAACAGAAGAACTGGTACAAATATGTTGAGCATTAAAAATCAGAGAGGGAAACACTCAATGCTTTCACTCGCTGAGCTTCGGCTGCTGCCTAAATACAGACTGGCTTGAAGCTTATTAGACACAGATTGCATGAAATAATCCCTTGTAACAAAGAGCAACAGAAATGGAAGATGTAAATGACTAATGCAAGAACCTTTCCCCATTGATCAGAGTTATGTAAATGGATGGGTAGTCAATGCTAGGATATTTCAAAACAAGTTTTCGTCCCACGACACTCCTGATATTGGGCAAAATCTCTAGCCACGGTATCCCACATTGCACTTCAGGAACACGTGTTCCGACACCATTACTGCTAGGGGGAGGTGGTGTTATACCTCTTCAACAGTTTCACTAAGATGACTTCTATTTAATCTCTCACTTACAATAAGGACCTGATTAAAAGCAGCATCTGGCAGATGTTGCACATTTGTGGATTTCCCTCCACTACTCTGAGGCTGCAGAGGGAGGGGACAAAAGGAGAAAGAAGATAGCCCTCCCTGTTCAAGGCAGATTCCTAGTTTAAACAAAGATCTCTCCCTGAAAGCACCACACAACCTATACCATGTCCCATTACTGCGATATCTGACCCGGCCCCTGGGAGAAGAAAAAGAACTAGAATCCTATTTAATTGTTAACATACAAGATGACAGTACCAGGTTTTAGCGAACAGATTTAGTGATGACAATTGCCAGTGTTTTACAAAAGGTGAAGGCAGCTACAAATACTAACGAATCCTGATATGAAATGCCTACCCCACTCTCCGAGGCCAGGAAGCCAGCATGCTGATTGTAACACATAACAATCATGTTATGTTATGTTATCTGTTATCTTCTCCTGGGCTTCGGCTTGTTTTTTCCACCTGTTGTTTCTGGACATACGCTCAGCTCTTTGGGGGTGGGGACGGTCTTTATTCCATGTGTGCCCAGTGTCACAAGGGGGCGGGGAGGAGAGAAGAGGGGTGTTCAGTCACACTTGCTTTCTGGTACTTTCTGCAAAAAGTAGAAAAATCTGGACTAGGAACATAAGATCGGCCATTCTGGGTCAGACCAATGGTTCATCCAGCCCAGTCTCCTGTTTACTGACAGTGGCCAGTGCCAGGTGCCCCAGAAGGAATGAACAGAACAGGGCAGTTATCAAGTGATCCAGCCCCTGTCGTCCAGTCCCAGCTTCTGGCAGGCAGAGGTTTAGGGACACCCGGGGCATGGTTTTGCATCCCTGACCTTCTTGGCTAATAGCCATTGATGGACCTGTCCTCCATGAATTTATCAAATACCTTTTTTGAACCCCGTTATAGTTTTGCCCTTCACAGCATCCCCTGGCAACGAGCTCCATAGGCAGGCTGGCTGCACTGTGTCAAGCAGTACTGCCTTTTGTGTAAAACCTGCTGCCTATTAATTCCGTTGGGTGACTCGTCTTGGGTTACGTGAAGGGGTAAATAACAATTCCCTAGTCACTGTCTCCACCCCAGTCATGATTTTATAAGACCTCTGTCCTATCCTCTCTTCGTCTCTCTCTGTCCAAAGCGGAATAGTCCCCGTTTTTTTAAAAACTCTCCTCATATGAGAGTTCCAGGCCCTTCTCTGCACCTTCCCCAATTCTAATCTCTCTCTTTGGAGATGGGGCGAGCAGTATTCAAGGTGTGGGTCTACCATGGATTACGATATATTCCGTCTTGTCTCTCCCTTTCCTCATGGTTTCTAACGCTAGTTAGCTTTTTTGGCTGCCACTGCCCATTGCGCTGATCTTTTCAGAGAGTTCTCCATAGTGACTCCAACATCTTTCTTGAGAGGCAATGGCTAATTGAGACCCCATCATTTGTACGTCTAGTTGGGATTATGTTTTCCACTGCACATTACTTTACATTTATCAACACTGAATTTCATCTGCCATTTTGTTGCCCAGTCACCCCATTTTGTCAGAGTCATTTGTATCTTTTTGCAGTCAGTTTTGGACTTAACTATCTTGAGTAATTTTATCCCATGTGCAAATTTTGCCACCTCACCATTCGCCCCATTTTCCAGATAATTTATGAATACGTTGAACAGCACAGGTCCCAGTACAGATCCCTGGGGGACCCCACTATTTACCTCTCTCCATTGTGAAAACATTGTCCTACCCTTTGTTTCTCATCTTTTAATCGGTTACTGTTCTATAAAAGGACCTTCCCTCTTATCCCATGGCTCCTACTTTGCGTAAGAGCCTTTGATGAAAGACCTTGTCAAAGGCTTGCTGAAAGTCCAAGTACTCTGTATCCACTGGATCACAACTGTCCATGTGCTTGTTGACCCCCCTCAAAGAATTCTAATAGATTTGTAAAGGGAAATCATGCCTCACCAAAGCAGTGTTGACTCTTCCACAACATACTGTGTTCATCTGTGTGTCTGATCATTTTGTTCTTTGCTATAGTTTCAACCAATTTGCCTGGGAATGAAGTTAGGCTTACTGGGTTCTAATTGCCAGGATTGTCTTTGGAGTCTTTTTTAAAAATACACGTTACATCAGCTACCCTCCAGTCATCTGGTACACAGGCTGATTTAAGTGATAGTAGTTCTGCAATTTCATATTTGAGTTTCTTCAGAACTCTTGGGTGAATACCATCTGGTCCTGGTGATTTATTACTTTTTAATTTATCAGTTTGTTCCAAACCCTCCTCTACTGACACCTCAATCTGGGACAGTTCCTCAGATGTGTTACCTAAAAAGAATGGCTCGGATGTGGGGATCTCCCTCCTATCCTCTGCAGTGAAGGCTGATGCAAAGAATTCCTTTAGCTTCTCTGCAATGGCCTGGTCTTCCATAAGTGCTCTGTTAGCACCTCGATCAGCCAGTAGCCCCACTGACTGTTTAGCAGGATTCCTGCTTCTGATGTACTCAAACAATTTTCTTGCTGTTATATTTTTGTCCTTAGATAGTTGCTCTTCAAATTCTTTCCTGGCCTGCCTTATTATACTTTTACACTTGACTTGCCAGAGTTTATGCTCTTGTACATCTGAAGAGCGTGATCACTGATGTGATTTTTGTACATTCTGACCAAAAAAATAAAAGGCTACCGATTGTTCCCAGTTTGGGGACGGTATCTCCACCCCGCCTGCTAGATCTGAGCTGGAACTGTGCAATAACTATGGATTGTTCCCGGTTTGGGGACGGTATCGCCACCCCGCCTGCTAGATCTGAGCTGGAACTGTGCAATAACTATGGATTGTTCCCGGTTTGGGGATGGTATCGTCACCCCGCCTGCTAGATCTGAGCTGGAACTGTGCAATAACTATGGATTGTTCCCGGTTTGGGGATGGTATCGCCACCCCGCCTGCTAGATCTGAGCTGGAACTGTGCAATAACTATGGATTGTTCCCGGTTTGGGGATGGTATCGCCACCCCGCCTGCTAGATCTGAGCTGGAACTGTGCAATAACTATGGATTGTTCCCGGTTTGGGGATGGTATCGCCACCCCGCCTGCTAGATCTGAGCTGGAACTGTGCAATAACTATGGATTGTTCCCAGTTTGGGGATGGTATCGCCACCCTGCCTGCTAGATCTGAGCTGGAACTGTGCAATAACTATGGATTGTTCCCGGTTTGGGGATGGTATCGCCACCCCGCCTGCTAGATCTGAGCTGGAACTGCGCAATAAACACTGGCCACAGTCTCCTACCCCCCTCGGGCTGTGACATCTCCTCAGAGCAACACACGCTATTAAAAGGGAAATTGATGAGACACAGGGACAGCTATTCTCCCTCCAGTTTTATGCATTTCTCCATGTCATCTCTCTAGACACTAGCGACATCTATGTAGCCTAAAAAGGCCTTTGATTTCCACATCACTGCTCCTTCTCAGCCAAGGGAATTGGGCCAAATATGGGGTCTGGAGTGGGAAGGGTTAATAATGGTACCACCAATTCTGCATGAAGCAGTTTTTATCATTGCAGGGCATCTCCAAAATGCTGCACCACACTGCTGGGATACAAATTAAGAGCCCTTTGTCCCAGAAAGAAGGAGTCGACATTAACATAGGGAGAGAAAAATGCGAGTTACATTTAGTTCCCCTGAAACCAGACAGAGCAGGTCTATCAAAGGAAGCCTCAGCACACTGGCAGTCAGAGGACAGGCATGCAAGGGGAGCTTGGAGCCCAGACAGAAGGGAAAGGCTTACAACACTTGTAACTTGTTTCAGGCTAAGAAAAACACCGCCCCCGTCCACATTCAGGGACTGGGCCAAGCCAGGAGTTCCCATTGCCTAGAACAGGGATAACCAGCTGGCAGGCATGTTCTGGGGAAGTCTAGGCAGAGTTCTAGGGATTCTAGGCAGAGAACTGGTGGTAAAACATTCCCCTGTTGAATGGAGAACACATTTCCCTAGGGGAATGAGCCACTGGTGTTTGGCTTGCCCTGTCTAGTACACATAGAGAGAGCTGAGTACTCTTCATGAGAGATACACAAAGACAGACCGACCCTAGGTGGGCGCTGCTGAGTCCGATGAGAGAGGAAGTATGCTGCGTTGTAGGGATCCCCGCCCCTCTTTGACTGGGGAATTCTTTCAGCCATGGAAGATCAGAGGTTTCTCCTTCTCAAAGGGCAGAGAGAGGAAACATCAGATTGGAAAGTCTCCTGTACTCAGCCTGGCCTTTTGGTAAGAACTAGGTCAGTCTGGATAGCTGGCTAGACTATCAGGGAAATGGAGTCCACAATTGATGGGTCCATTGGTGACTACTGTGATCCTATGAAGTATTCCCAGCTTGATTCCCCCCACATCATCTAGTGACAATCCCCCAGCCACCTTCTGTGCACTTTTACCATCCAGCATTCCCCCACTCCCCGCCCAAGACAGGTGGCAAGGTTCTCCAGACAGCAGAAGGAAACCCTGCATTCACTCGGAGGATCAACTGCAACATGGGACGTGACGATTATATCTGTGTTTGGAAGCGTCCATGCACGCTAGGAGCAGCCCTCTACAGGGGTAAGGGCATGGCCCTCGTTGCCGCTATGGGTTGGCTAACCTCTAACCAAGTCATACAATGGAGCTATTGCATTCTCAAGAATCCTGTGCAGCTGACCCATTTAAAAAGACAACAATGAGCAAGGACCCTGCACATTCATGAAGTTTAATCATATGGGCTGTAGAGCTCTCTCGCAACCTGCAGCATCTTTTGAAATACCCGTCCCCGCGACTGGGCTGGGACTGAAAGGTTAATACGACACTCCAGTTAATTAGCTAGAAGGACTGTGAATATTATCGGAGTGAGGTGACCCAGCGATAGCGTCAGGGGCCGAGCGACGGATTCTACCCTGCTCCCCAGAAAAGCCCATAGGAGCCAGAGCGGTTGAAGAGGAGAGGTCACGCAAGCACAGAGGGGCAGGAAATAGGGCAGACTGGTCATTGTTCATTTGAAGTAAGAGGATAATCAATACTGTAGCACTGATTAGACCACAGGAACTGGCCAGCATCCCGTGCCCTGTACTACCGATGCCAATAGTTATGTTAATGAACAAAATCTAATGGTCTGCACTGCATTTCTAGTGCGCCATGTGTAGGCCTGTGAGCAAGCAAATGAAGCTGTGGGTTTGCAATAATTATTTCCAGGAGTGTGGAGCATTGCCTTCGCTAGAAACACCGAGAAGCTGCCCCATGCTGCTACTTAACTTCTGTGTTCCGGAGCATCTGCTCCTCTATTCCCGAGTTACAGCTGAATTCCAGAGGAAGGCAAGAGTAGCTCAGGAGTGCCAGGGCATCACTTAACAGCTTGGGCATGTAACTCTGACTCGTTCCCTTGGGAGTCTCTCCCCTCGAGACATTTTAAATTAAAATCCAAGCTGATGCATGAAGAGCTAGCATCCCCTCCTCTTCATCGGATGGACAGAGCCAGCAGTTTTGCTCTCGTTAGGGCTGCATGCGTGAGACTCTCTCTCCTTAGCGCCAGCAGTTCACGCCAGAGAAGAGTTTAGTAAATCCTGCTGTTGGAGGCCAGAGGGCTGAGTGGAAGAAAGAGGCCAGGTTCCCAGCTACAATTACATTCACCAGTAAAGCTCACATGAGGTCAAATTTTGCTATAATTCTCTCTCTCCTCTGTAACTGGTTTCCCTGTCACTGGGGAAGGAACAGAAGAAGGAGGGAAAATAAAATGTGTTTGTCTGGGAGCCCTGAGGGCCTGCAGCGCTGGAGGTACACAGCAGGTTGCTGGATTCTCATTTATCAACCTTAAAAGGGATGGAGTGATAAATGCATAACCGGCCCTTTAATATTTTATGCAGGTGCTAAAGCGACTTCGCTGTCACCTTCAATACATCACCAGCGGCTGATAAACCAGCTTTCGTCATTCCAGGCTGGGAATTTTTACAATTTCATTTCTTTCTCTCCCCCACCCTTCAAATAAATCCGTGTATTTTTTAATGTGTGCAAACAAGGAATTGATTCCTTCCCAAATGATCTCCCCCTCTACCTGCTCCCAATCTCTCCTCCTATGCGGCTACATTTCCTGAATACGAAGTAAAGCAATTCTTCCGTACTTAAGGTCAGTATAAAATGTTACCCTTAGTTTCCCAGGTGTGGTAAGATCTGAAATCAATCCTGTGTAGTGCTGGCAAAACTTGAAGTTCCCACCCATCTTGAAAGGTAACACTGTGGATGTTTACGCAGCTTGAACCCCTCCCTCTAAAGAGAAGTGACTGATTCAATGCTCTATTTTAAAGCACAGCACAACTGTCCTCTATGCATCTCAGATGTGCCTCAAGTCAGGGTGCCCGAAACGCCACCCGTACCTCGGAATCCCCCCTCCAGGAGGGTGGTGGCACGTATCCTCTTCTGCCCGCACCACTCGTATTCCTCGAAGCGATTGCCGTTCTCATTCTCGATGTCCACAGAGTCATCCTCAGTCATGCACGAGCCTTCTCTCTGTGCCGGGCAGAGGGTGCAGAGACTAAGACACCCTAAATTCCCATGGGGGTCAGGACCTCTCCCACGGGGAGCTAGATCAGCAGTGGGTAGCAGCATCTGCTTCCCCACAACAAGCCTGATCCTGAAAGGTGACGGGAGCTGAGAGTGCTCAGGACCTCTTAGGATCAGGAAAACAAGCAGCCTGGTTCCCATTTTACATAGGGACACTTAAGCTCTAGTTTCCAGGACAATCCTGGCGTGTGTCCAAATGCAACCTGTCTGGCACATCACAACTCGTAAGCTGCTGCCCCTGAACTGAAATAGCACCCTCCCTTGGTCCAGGAGCACAGGGTGGATCCCTCAGCAGGGCCGAAAGCGGAAGGATTTCTCAGGACACCTGGCTCATGAAGGCTGGTCAGAAAACAGTTCTTTTAAAACACGCTTCACTTGGGACGTTCTTGTGGGGTGTTTGTAAAGCGCCCATGACTGGCACAAACAGGAAACTGCAGAAAGCCAAAAGCACCTGCTCTCCCCCTTGCAGCACATCTATGGAGTTTACTCCTCTCTCCTCCTCAGTCTTTGGGAAGGCTAATGAAGAGACAGGGCTTACTGTCCCATGGGAAGGTGGCAGAGGAGTTTTTAGAGACCCTAACTCCTGGTGTGCAATGCTCAATTGGCATTTTTAACAAATCTATTTTAAAAGGGCAACATCAAAATGGCTGTAAAGGCAGAGAACAGAAAAGAAGAACTCTTCCTGTGTTAGGGAGGAATCTTAACACATTACACAAGGCTTCAGGTAGCCAAATACCTGCAGAGTTTGGTCTATTAAGCTGGAGTTCATTAACACGGCTTGGGGGACATGAAAAAACAAAGCTTCTAGCATGAGGCACACAGGAACCTATATGGAGCAGTCTTCCAGGCATGAGGTGACTGCAGCTCCCAGACAGTGCACCCTGTGCCCTGGCCTTTAACCCAGCAGGGTTGGTTTCTGCCCTGGGTGGGAAGGGCAACTGCAGAGAGAGTAGGGAGAAGGGAATGGCAGCAGAAGGTCCTGCTGCGCCTCTACCTTTGCAAGGCATTGTTCCACATGTCTACTCATCTCCTCCTCGGATCCTGACAGAGGCCGGCTGCAGAGGGGACATACCTGCCCTTCGTCTTGCTTCCTCCGTTTCATTTTCCCAATCCGAGCTGCATGGAGAAACCGGGGAGAGAAGAAAAACACATCACCTTTATAATCGCTAGAGTGAGCCTCTCTCACCTGCCTTCTCCCCCAGCAATAAACGCCTTAGCAGAGGCTGTGTGGACACAGGAACACTGATTCATTGACTTTAGGACAACCAGGAGGGACAATTATGATCACGCAGCCTGATTTCCTGAATAGCACAGACCAGAGAATTTCCCCCCACACTTCCTGCATCATGCCCATATCCAGGAGCTCAGATGGAGTATGTTTTTTAGAAAGACATCCAGACTTGATGTAACCACTATGTGATGGAGATTCTACCATGCCCCTAGTTCTTCCAGTGGCAATCACCCTGACTTATGTTAGAGAACTAAAGCACTGGAGGGTCACATCAGAAACCAGGTATACATAAGTTGTGTGAGTAGCCTGCTATGTATAGATAACAGTATGGAAAAAACAAGGGCGTGAGGGTGATGGGTAAAATGGACAATGCTGCAAAGACAGATAAAACTGAGAAAAAAACAACAGGGGAATACCTAGGCCGAAGTAGTAAGCCACACAGATAACAATATAAGTGAAGAAATGTGTGATCAAGATGTGCCAAGGAAACGTAACCCATTCAGGAGAAGGAGTGTGGGGTGACAATGCAGCATACATACGGCACGGAATGTACCAGGTATGGATAAGGATGAAAAGTTAGGTAACCTGAGGATGGCGTATGTGTGATGGTAAGTAAGCATGGCAGGGTATAAAAGAATGTGGACTGTTGAGGACAGATGGAGCAATACAGGACCTCCACAAGACTGGACCAGCGTGCCTCGGAGGAGGACAGCAACATTCTACCAGTGTCCCAAGGTGGGGTAACTGATCACTGCCTCGTCCTGCTCTGTTTCACTTATGCTTGACTGAAGTGGTGATAGTATCCCCAAATTCCTTTAATTAAGCTTTAAAACTGATGAATTTAATAACTAGGTGTGGACTGTGCTTTTTGCCCAACAGTTATAAATGCACACCTTGTTTTCTAGCCTGGACTATCCGGTGGTTGGACCTTGTTGGGCCTTTTTTCTGATAGCAGGGGGTTCTTTGATCTATCAGATATTTCCTCTTCATGCAGGTACTTGCTCAGAACCCTACAAGACTTGAGATTTAGTTGCCGGAGATGTCCTGCTTAAGTTACACAACCATCACTTTCAACATCTCAAGCTCCCATGCATGCCTGAATATTCCCTTCCTAGAACGTCAGATACAGATAGGCACAACATGCGCAGGGCGGGCAGGCTGGTTTTGGATCAAAGAAAGGAATTCTGCAGTCCAGGAGAGGGCCTTTAGTCTCCCTGGTTCTTAATCTGATTTGCATTTGTGTTATTTTTATTGAAAGTACATCCAAGCCATGTAGTGAAAAATTGGAAGCTACACTCTCCGCACAAGAGAGCAATCTCGGGGAAAGACACAGAGTCATGCTGATTAGGAAAAGCAGCCGAGAGAGCCTGTTACTTAATTCAATCTCTGGTTAATCTGAGCCATCGTTAAACGTGATCAAAACATCTGGAACCAAATCATTTGCATTAAAAAGAACTTCTGTCCTTTATTATGATGGCTTTAGGCAGGTATTACTAGATAACTCAATCACTGGCTGGAGAAAAGTCTCTGTTTAATTAACAAGGAAGGTCAAAATTCTGAACACGAGACAAGTAAGAGCCTAAGGAAAGCCCATGTGGTAATGAGAGATGACACCACTGAAAAGTTGTGTTATTCAGAGATTGGTATTGACATTGTAAGCACTACCATGTGCTCCAAAAGCGGCAATGTTCATGCCAGTGTCTGGATGGATAGCAGTATCCATGGTTTACTACAATCAAAGCGAGAAGGGGAAGGTGCTGCAGAGCTAGCTAGGTGATGGACAACAAAGCAGGGAGACAACAGACCTAGAATTGTCACCCGTCCAGAGCATCCACCTCACAGAATGAGCTAAACTAAGATTTACTTCCCCGGTGTGGCTGATTCCTGATCTTTCTAGTAGCGGTTTCTTCATTTGCCTGGACAAACTTACTGCTATATCAGGGTGCAGCACTTACAGAGCTCTGGCCCAGAAATACTCACTGCACTCCACATGTTAGGACAGAATCAGAGTCCCTCAAACCTATTCCCTGGGAAAAACTTCCCAAAGATACTCTCCTTGCTCCTGGCATTGCTAGAGGAGATTGTGCCAAGTCAGCTGCCGCTCCTAGAGTACCATATAGCAGCCTGGAAACGAAAATGGAAGGCCTCCAGGGACCTGATCCTGTTTACAACAAGGATGTTCCCTAACCTAACACACACTGGTTTCAGCAAACATCTAAAATCCATCCACCCCTGCCTGCTCCAGAATCCTTTCCATCTGCTACAGTGGGGTGTATCTCATGTTGGCTAAGGGGTATTGACAGGCTAACAACATGCCTGCCTCCCAATATAAGCTTCAGAGGCTTCAACGTTTCTGGGGTGGGCGGGGGGGGAACACTCCTCGAGTTTCAGCATCTGTTTTGTCTGCCCTAAACCAGATGTTTCACTCAATGGTTATCACCTCCTTCCTCTCAAGAGAAACTAGTATTTTAAAGTCAGCTTTGCCCAGAGAAGTGACTCTAATAAGGCACCACAGGGCCTTATTTATGATCTCAATAAGTCCAGATCAACTCTGCTCCATCCCTAAATAAATCAGTGTTTTTTCTAACTGCCTGCTTTGCAAACTCCACCTGGGGTCTGAGAGTCAAGCGGGGCATGCTCTAGCTCACACTTCATCACCCGTAAGAGAGATTTTTGCAATCCTGGTTAGGTTTTTTGGGACGATATTCCACGCAGATTAGAATCCAGCTCCCTCTCCCATAGCTCTGCAGAGGCAAAACAGTTAATAGGGATAGAAAGAAATAGCATGAACTTAGCATAGTCAGAAGATGTGACTACACATGCAGATTAGTTAAGGGAAGATAATCAGCAGTCATATATAAAGAAATGCACTCCAAATGAGATCCCCAAATCACAAAGCACTGTGTACATACTGGTGTCATTCCTCTGTCCCATCCACCTTCACTTTTTAAAAAACAGTAGGGAAACTGAGGCAGGGAAGAGTTAAAAGCAGCCTTGCAAGTTTCCTGTGGCCCAATCACCAGAGGGAAACAAATCTGTTTGCTGGGCAAGTTAAAAGTTATTAAATATCACTCTTTTTCATTGCCACCATTATCCAACCGGGACACTAACAATACACCTAACAGGCAGGCAGGCAGTTTGCGTGTCTGGGCTGTTAAATTAACCCAGCCTTGTCAAGCAGACATGAGAGAGTGACTTGGGGCAGGTGGAGTCAGTAACAAGACTGGGAACCGAACCTAGGTCTCTCCCAGCTCTCAACAGACTGCACCCGCCCCAGTCTGCCTCACTCCCTAGCAGAGACAAGCGCTCTTTTCCTTTACATTATAGTGCCATGAGTGAAACAGCCACTGGAGGAAAGAGGTGTTGAAACCAAATTCCTCTGCCATTTCCGTTCTGTGGTCATTAGCAGCGGCGTGGTGCTTTTGGAAGCGAACGGTGCCCCTGGTGAGGGCTGAAAGCAAAAGGGAATGCTGCATCCTCGAAAGCACATACCAGGCAGCATTTCCTATACACGCCACGGAGCTCAGCTATCACTTCCAATCAGCGCAGAAGGGACAGCGCGGCCCCAAAGGCAGGGGGTGATTGTGGAGCTGTCCCGAAGGGGAACGGCTCAAAAGAACACGCAAGTGAGACCACAGTATTGTTAATTAGTGCTGATAGATGCAATCATTTCTAATTAGCTCACTAATCCCTCTCCCCTGTGCTCCTGTCGCAAGAGCAAAGAGGGGGGGCCAGGGTTTTTTCCTGTCCCTAAGCCAGTAAGATAAAAGCACCAAAATCCTGCGGTAAGCAAGAGCAGAATGGAGGATTTAACTCGAGAGCGCCTGAGTGCTATTGAGAAGGTGTGTTCTAGACAAGAAGTGGCCTCATTTCAATCTCTCATTGAACAAAGCCTCTCCGGTTATTATTCAAGACTTCTGCCAAGAAGTGAGGAGTTCACAAATTTTTATTAGTATTAATAATTATTATCAGGCCATCAGAGGGCTTGTCAGCACCATCGTGGCCTCACTTTTAACGGATGTGCTTGATCAGCATTACCCCAGACTAGACCACTCGCGCTGCTGCTGCACGTGCTCTCGCCTGTCCGGCACTAAAGACCCACTCGGCTTGCCCTTTCACGGCGGGCGTAAGCAGCACCTCAGTACCGCCACGCTCGCAAGGGAGCCAGCGGACACATCCAGGAGCAGAGACAATGGCCCATCTGCCATTCGTTCTCCGGTGGACTAGGACTGCCCAGCTGCTGGGCTGGGAGCCTGTCCCAAGAAGACAATTCCTGCCATGTAGGTCCCAGAAGTGATGGAGCTTCAGCAGTTTGGGGGTTAGCAGGCCACAGCACATGGGCAAGCAAGTGGAATAGCGAAGGAACTGAAGCCTCAGCCCCTGCTAGAGAGGGGGCGAGGTCAGGCCTTTGGATCAGCCCGCAGAGGCAACACAAGCAGGTGAAGTTGCTTTTCTCTTCTGCTACCGGTCACTCTGGACTGGACCAGCGGAGATGCTGCTGCCAGTGTGGAAAGGGGAACCAAAGACCACTGCTTGCTAATATCAGCTCTGGGCACAGACAAAGGCCCCTGGCAGAGTGCTGGATTCCAAACTACTGTTGCTATCATTGCTCAGTTCATGCCCCTCCCACGCGTACATCAGACCCCCACCTCACTTCACGCTACTGGAGCATGCCCCCCAGCACCTCCTTCAAACCTGCTTTCACCTTGGTGATCAATGATAGTGAGGGAGGCTGGGCAGGTGAATTTCCATCTTTCTGTAACACGGTCTCCCAGATCAGTGGCTGCTCCTTTCCTGGCCTAAACATTCCTAGTCACTTCTGATCACATCTCCCACAAAGCATCTCAGCTGGAGGGTGAAGCGAATGACCTGGTTTTAATTTTCACTGCTACCTTTGTAAGATCCTTAGTATCAGAGAACATCCTGTAACCAGGGCCGTGTGTGTGTGTGTATATTATATTACATATTACATCATCAATATATACTTATTACACACAATATCAATATAACATTATATCGTATATGTATTTCTACCAGGTACATGGCCTGAACTGGCCTATGTCTTTCTATATCGTGTTCACTTCTGCTAAGTATACCATAACACTTTACAAAGCTGATGTCAGCTTTGGCATTAGAAAAGTTGTCCAAGGCAAAATATATTAACCTTCTGCGCCAGTACAAGCTGGGGAGGGGCTTTCACAGACCAGCACCTGGAATGCTAGTATCCAAAATAAAGATAAGGAAGGTACAGAACAACAAGCTAAGTAACACAGATGAACTGGTGGGTTGGATTTTAGCGATGTGTAAAGCGTTTTGTAACTTGTAGAATTATCCTATAAATATTACCAGCTGAAACGTGTAACTTTGGGAGCATACCTGTATAAGGTGAATTTAACAATGCTGCATGAGATAGCTTCTCAGAAGCTGGTATTGTATTGAACCTTTCTTCCTGTACTATACGATTATTGACTTTTAGCAATAAACCGGAGGATACTCGTTATTTGGTTTCTTGTATATATTCCATAACAAATCAAAGTGCAGTCAAGCAATTGAGTACAGAATTTATCAACCACCAGGGGAAGTTCTAGCTTATCTGAGAAGCCAAAGTGATGAGCACTACGTAAAACACTAAAATACAAAGTGCCAAAAAAGATCAATGGTACTTTGGGTGGTCTGGCGGTTCACTGAGTGCAGACCTAATAAGCAGCAGCTACTTAGGACACACTACTACAGCCCAAACAAACTAAGTACAGATATTGTCATTTTAAAAGAAATCCTATATTCTCTCCCTTAGTTTCACTGAGCTGTCATTTTTTGCCCTGACTATGGAAGCAAGAACTGCTAACGGCAGCTTCAGTCCTGCAACACTGTTCAGTGGCCCTCCATGCAGGCGCAGAAGACCATGCACACAAAGCCCAACTGGCTTCAACAGGCATCCATCAGCACAGAGTCAATAACAGGTTTTGGGTCAGTGTCAGCATAGGACTCAGCCAGACTCCCAGACTTACCTGGAGAGGGAGCTGTAAATGAGACACAGATATGAGCCTATCCACCTTTTACAGCTCTCCTGAGGTTTTTACAAAGATCCTAGAATAATAGGGCTGGAAAGGACCCCAAGAGGTCATCTAGCCCAGCACCCTGAACGGAGGCAAGACCAAGTAAACCTAGACCAGTCCTGACAGGTGTTTGTCCAACCTTAAACACCTCAAATGATAGGGATTCCATAACCTCCTTTGGAAGCCTATATCTATCCTTATAATTAGGAAAGTGTCCCTGATATCGAATCTTAATCTTCTTTATTGCAGATTAAACCCATTATTTCTTGTCCTACCTTCATGTTCAATAGCAGTAAAAAAACAAAAACACATTTAAAATATTTTGGTGTATTAGCTGGCAACGCGGCTGGAAACACTTTGGTGAGACTCACACAAAACTCTCTGGGGCCCAGAGCAGCCATCGGGAAGAATGCTTGATCCAGGAGAACATGGACAGCAGTGGTAGCGGTAAAGCCAGCTCAGGAACAGGAGAAAGCAAGAGAACGGAGAGTTCTCCAGATGGTCAGAATTTAAACTGTTTGGGATCTTGTATACATTCTGAAGGACGCATAATCCCATCTACAAAAAGTGTGCACGAGACCCTCCCAAACAACACAACATGAGTTTAGCACAGGTGAAAGATGCTGGACTGGTGCTCAAAAATCAATCGGAAACTTTAGTACAGAATGTAGATTTCCACTTGGTGTCTCCCACATGAAGCATATTAAACTTGGGTTCCAGAACCTGCATCAGCTTCCATCCTGCTTGCAATTCAAAGGGTTTGACCTATAGAACTAAACTTCTGGACTATCAGGAGTTTTAGGTTAGGCCCCAATCTACTCCAACTGTAAACTCTATCATAATTTCATCAGGGATCAACTATGTTGCTACCAGGTCTATAGCTGCAGTCTAGATTTACCCTTAGAAGCCATATTTCTCTCCTGTTACTCTTCTTTGATAGCTGATATTGATAACAGACTGATTAAAGAGCAATAAGTCACCAGAACCGGATATGTATCTAAGAGTTCTGAAGGGATGTAGGAATAAGATGTCTGAGCCGTTAACAGAAAACAAACGCTCATTAAAATCAGCTACTGTGCTGGAGGACAGCAAATCTTTTATCCCTCTCTGTAAGAGAAAGTCACTATAGATGATCCTGGAATTAGATCAGTGAGCCTTACCTTAGCATCAAGGTACAAACTGGTTGCAATAACAACAATTAAAAATAATTTAAAAACATCTAGATGAATACAGTACAATAGGGACACATTAGTACGGTTTCTGCACAGGAAACATCGGACTTTCTAACCTATTAGAATTCTTTGAAGCGTCAGGAAAATGATGAAGAAAGGAAAACCAGATGACAATATATTTGGATTTTCAAAAAGCTTCTGACCAAGTCCCACATAAGAAGCTAATAAGGAAACTAACTTGGAGTTTAGATGCTAAATTGTCGTATGGTGAGAAGTCAAGTTCTCTTATGGATTAGAAATTGGCCAAGAGATGGAAAACAGATTAATAAATGGTAAACATTCAACATGTTTAAAAGTTCTCTATTAGGACTAGTGTTTAGATATGTATTCATCAATGATCTGGAAAAGGGAATGAATTGTAAGGTGGTAAAATATCACAAAAACATTTGTTAATACAAGAGAAGACTGCGCAACTCTAGAGGGAAATATGATAGCAGGTGACATTCAGTGTTGACAAATGCAAGGTAATGCACAGTGGAAGGAATAAACTGAACTACTCATGTACACAGCTGGGTTCTAAGCTAACCAGCTACTTGGGAAAAGGACCTGGGCATCACTGTAAACCTTTGCTCAATCCCCAGCAATGGTTAAAGCAAACAATATTAGGATGTATAAAGAATGACCAAAATTATAATACCATTATATAAATCAACGAGACACCTTCACGTGGAATACTGTGTTCAATTCTTGTCACGATGCCCCAAAAAGGATAGAGCAGTAATAAAGGAGATTCAGAGAAAAAGTGACAAAAATAATCTACAAGTCTAACCACCCCGTTTTAAATGATCAGCCAAGTTCATATAAACAAGCCAGTAGCAGAGCGCACTACAATTTAAGAGCTCCAGGCTCCTTATCCTATACTTAGACTATACTGCAGCCCTACCTTGGGGCAAAACCCTGGCTCTACTGAAGACAACAGCATAATTCTCGTTTCGTCAGTAGTCTTGTACTAGAGATAATATCATCATAACCACACAGCTTGGCTCAAAAATTTTGAGTACTTATAAGATGCAAAATTTAGGGGTGCTAAAATATATCTCGTAGCAAAAACTTCCAATGCTTATTCTCAGTCCACAGGTAATTTGTGTGGCAAGAACGGTTGATGGAATTCCATCTGAGACTCCCATGCATGGGAAAGAGGCATTTTCCATCACTGAACACTTATCGGATTTATTTTTTGTGTTGAAAAAATTTGAAAATGTTCATGCTTCCCCTGGATTCAGTTGACAATGAGAGCAAGTGCACAGGACTCTTAAAACAAAAAAATGACTCTGGGTTTTGAAATAAAGTTTAAAGATTTTGCTTAACACGCTTTTCGTTTCTTTAGCGCAATGCTAAGGTTCAATATTACAGATTATACGTATATACTAGTACCAAAATAGAGTTTCAGTTAGGATCTTCTGTTATTTTGTTGAAATCCTCTATTTGCTTAGAAGCAGCACAAGGTAATTCAATGTAAAAACTACATCAATGCAGCTTTGTGGGTGTATTTTTGAACCATCAAAAGTCAAGAAATTCCAAGTTAAAAATCTCCCAGGAACTGTAAATTGGCTGCATCATCTATATTTAAGCAAGTTTAATAGTAAACATCAATATAAAATTACACATTCAAATATTACTATTGCTATGTGAATAGTAACTTTTGAATTTTCTGACCTTAGTGAATTCAAGGTTTCACCGTGAGGTTGTACTGAATTGGCTTTAGTTGAATTAAACAAAACAAAGAATGTTCTACTGACTTATTTTCATGCACTGAGATGGAAATCCGATGAAGTGAGCTGTAGCTCACGAAAGCTTATACTCAAATAAATTGGTTAGTCTCTAAGGTGTCACAAGTCCTCCTTTTCTTTTTGTGAATACAGACTAACACGGCTGCTACTCTGAAACCTGTCATTTAAAGAAAATAAATGATGGCAATATTTGATTTTTAAATGTAAAATGTTTTTCACAAAATAAAAATATTTATTATTTTCCAAAACACACTCAGAAGTACAATGAAACAGGTGGATCAACATCTCTAGGGGCTGAGGGGAGGAAATCAGAGGATCTGGATAGACACCATAGACGCAAGTACACTGAAAATTGTTAGTATAAACATTTACTGTTAAGGCCTTGACCCTGAAACTTGGTCCATACAGCTACATCAGCCCATCTGCATTAATCATAATGCAGGACTGGGACCTAAATGACATGTCATAGCTAAGATCCTAAACCTGGAAGATGTTCCATGCATGCAGACTATAGAAGAACTTGTAGGAGTGCAGCCTAAGTGATACACCCCAGTATTAAATGCTACTTTCAATTATTTACCAAGCAAATACGTAAAAATATACAAAAACAACTCAGTGCTCAGCAAAAGTTAGATTACTGTTCATACCTGCATTTCTTCATTGTAAGTTTGATAATGGGGTTAAAGGAATCAGAAATTATTCTGTATGCTCTGTTTTTTGGGGAGAGGAGTGGGAGGAAAGTAACAGACCTGTAAACCTGGCACAATTTGACCGGGGAAGATGATAAAAACAGGGCTTTTAAACAGCAAGGTGAAAGGAACCAAGTAATGCTTCAAAGTAACACCCAGGGAGAGAGGAAAAAAAAGGAAAGGCTGAAACTTCCTGACTGCACCAGCGAAAGACACAGGGGCACCGTCCCCGCTGCACTCACCATTCAGCCTGGTCTGCCTGTTCGCTCTCACTCTCAGGAAGGTCTGCAAAGGGAACAAGAGCAGAGCAGTGTCAGCGCCCGGCTGGGGAGGAAGCTGGGCAGTGCCCCCACCCCGGGGCGACTCGCAGCCTTGGCCCTCCTCAGTGACCGCGGAGGAGAGAGAAGGCCGAGGACAGCCCCCCCCCCGACCCCAACACCCCCCGACCCACAGGGAGAACGAGACGCCCTCTTTGGGTCACTCCCCCCCCCCATGTAAACACCCCGCTCGCTCCCCGCCCCCGCAGCCCCGATGTAAACAAACCCGCCTCCCCGCCCGCAGGCCCCGCACCCACCTCCTCCCGGCCCCCGCCGCAGGGCCCCCTCCTCCCGCTCTGCATAGCCGCAGGCGCCGCGGCCGGCACGCGGTGGGGCGGGGATCCGGGCCCCGGAGCGGAGCCCCCCGGGCGGCCGGGGATGCCGGTGGATGGAGAGCGGCCCCGCCGGCGCCTCCGATCAGCTCCCAGCGGCCGCCGCCATGTTGGGCCCGGTCATGTGACCCGCCGCCGAGCGGGGTGAAAGTTCACGAGGCAGTGGGGAAGGAGCGGGCGGTCCCCATAGCAACCGGCAGGCGGCGGCAGGCCGGCTGGTGGGGACCCCCCCCCACCTTGGGCCAGGCTCAGCTGCACCCTAGCACCCCCTCCCCTCCCCCCAGCCAGCCAGCACATGGGGCCCGGACCCACACCCCGGCAATGCAAAGTCCTGTGCCCCTCCCTGCCCAGGTCATGGGCCTGGGCACCCATCAGGAGAGCTGGACACAAAGGAGCACAGTTTGCTCCCCCCCCGGGGCATGTCTTCAAGCCTTCCTCAGTCCCACGAGGGCCAGCAACTTGCTTAGTTAAAAGTGAAAGCTCCAGTTCCCATGGAAGGACCTGAGGGGGAGCTGGGGCGTAAGGAAAACCACCAAGTTATGGTGAAGCTGACGATAAAATGGCAGGTGCCCCGCACGCCCGGACAGTGGTGATACATCTCCGCAGGCTGGCCCGCCACAGAGACGCCGCCTGCATATTATTAAATATCGTCAGACTGCCCAGAACTTGTATGCTACAGAAACCCACCTATAGCAACGCGGCTGTAGCCCCATTCCAGCACAACACGAACACAGAACACACATTTCAGTCGGTTGGCACTTAGGCTCTGCTCCGCCAGAAAAATTTGAGGGTGTGACAAAGGATCTTACCAACTAAGTCGTTTGCAATTTAAAATAAAGAGGTTATTATTCTGTGCCCTTGCTTTGAAGTCACAACTAATAGTTGCAAAAATGACTAATGCAAACAGGTGTTCTCTATTCTGCTGTGTAAGGCCCTCAAAACACTTATATGCATAATTAGCTTTACTCACAGGAGTACTCCTGTTCAAGTCAGTAGGAAGACTTGTGTGCTTAAAGTTAAGTAAAGTGAAAGTGTTTGCAGGATCAAGACCTATGTTGCTGAAGGGATGCTGAAAAAAAACAGGTTAACCAATGCAAGAAAACCCCTTTTAAATCTTTAAGACCTCCAAATGTTCTCCTAAAACCCAGTTTTTTTGAATTGCTGGAATATCATGGAATCTCCCACACAGTGTTCCCAATGCACCCACTGTAACGGTGGGAGAATAGCAACGTTTTGTAGCATTTTTTAAATACACTATAAAGTAAGATGGAGCTGGGATACAGGGTAAGATGGCAGGTCAATACACTGCAGAATATCTAAACAGTCCTGAAATAATTGACCCTTTGTCTATCTTTCCTCCCTTGCTTGAGGTGAGATTACTCACAAATAGGAAGAGGAAAAAATAAAAGGAAGCATTTGGGGTTCAACTGAAGTTTATTTTCATGTTTGTATGTAGAGCAGTTTTATGCCAGTAACCCCAGTACAGACAGGTAAGAGGGGTGGACACACCCTGAATTCCAATTCCATTTGCATTTATGCCCATGCTATTCCACTGAAGTCAACTGGGTCGGGGAGATGTAACAGAGACATCGAAGTGGGATCAGCCTAGATTTGTATGGGAGGAGTTTTTTCAAACCCCTTTCAGATTTCTACCCTCTAAGCCACCAACCATCCTAAGCAATGACCGCCTTGCCTGCTTTGTTCTGATTAATGAGACAACCAACAAATGACATAAGAATGTCTCTTGAGTATGGCTGCACCCACAACAAGCTGCAGAGTGAATGAAATTCTCTATGGTTCATAGATTGTAAGACACTGGTTTGGTAGGTAGAACAGCTGTAAAATGCATATTATTAGGTTTTTGAAAAAGGGTAATTCTTGCTTCAAGCAAAGCCTCAGCTGCCAGATTCATTCTACTACAGTAAGCCTCCTGCGGGTGTGTTTTATTGGTGTCTTGTTAGAAGCTTTATCCATATTATCTGATGCACACAGGTCGTTGGTGGAATCTCTCTTAGCGACTAACGCCAGAACCCAGAGCATCACAATTAGCTAATATTTGTCCTTCTGTGTATAGAAACCGCTAACACAACTTGGAGTTTAGTGGGCACCAAAGGGAATTCATTCACACTCTATCATTCAAACACACATCTGCCAGGAGGGTTTATGTGTTATCCTTGAGTAGGAAGAGAGAAGACCGTGGCCTATAAAATCTAGACAGGTTGGACCGAAGGAACTGGGGAGAGGAAAGTGGAAACGAGGCTCTGCAATAACAATACAGGATTCCTTGATCTCTTTGTCAGAGGCCATCAAAGCAATATTAGTGGTTGTGGCTGTTGGAACATCAAGGGGCTGTTAGACTATCCAAGCAGCTCATATGAAGGCAGAGGGAGTTTGGCTATTTAGAGTTTTTTTATGCAGATGCACCCCACTCAGATGACGCCCCATTTTGCTCTGTTTGGGGCTTTACTGTCCAAATCCCTGGTTTAGTATATTAGGACCAGAACCTGTGAAGTGCTGAGCATCACATGTGAGGTGTTAAGCATTCTCAAATTATCACTGATCTCAATGGGATCTGGGGTCACTGCGGCCCAGACCATCAAAGGTACAGTAGTTAGGTTCCTAACATCCATTGAAATCAATGGACGTCAGGAGCCTAATATCTTGGAGGAGTTGGGCCTCAGTGATGAACAGGATCAGGCTCCAAGCTGGTCTGTGTGTGAGACAGATGCCAACCAAAACACTAACTGGCACATTTCCATCCATCTGTCAAGGCAGAAATACAGACATGTAACTACCTCCTATTGAAATGCACAGGGTTAGACATAAGGGGCACAGATTAAAAATCCTATTTTAAAGCAGGTTTCAGAGTATTTTAAAGCAATATTTCTTTCCCTGAGTTGCTAACAATACCTCACATTACTAAAACCCAAATAACGGCAATCATCTGATTTCATTTTCTGCTTTCTTTTCTTTTCTTTTTTTTTTTTGCATTGTGCTCAACTTGGACACTCAAAATTGACTCCTCAGTTTCCTTCCTCTTTCTAGTCAGTTTCACCTGGAGGCGCTGGTAGACTAGCCAAAGGCTGCAATATGTGGGTTACCAATGAAGCTGTGGAAGGCTTCAACCTAAACAAAATCTGCTTCCTACCCCCAACCCCTTAACGTCACAAAAACAGTCATATTAGCTTTTCTAAAAACAACTGCCCTTTTGTTTGTTTCAACCAAACTGGCATTTTGTGCCTACTTTATGCTACATTTCTGCCTTTCACTTTTTCTAGGTAATTTTTTTATATATTTTTGCCACATAAATGCTTAGGGAGAGTTAGCAACTTAGCTTAAATCTTGCATGGTGCTAACCCCTAAAGCATGCTGCAGTTTTTCTCTGGGATTTGAAATGCAGTGGTCATGTTTTTACAGCACACTCAGTTACCAAATCAGAGTTCAGAGTAACAGCCGTGTTAGTCTGTATTCGCAAAAAGAAAAGGAGTACTTGTGGCACCTTAGAGACTAACCAATTTATTTGAGCATAAGCTTTCGTGAGCTACAGCTCACTTGGCTGTAGCTCATGAACGCTTATGCTCAAATAAATTGGTTAGTCTCTAAGGTGCCACAAGTACTCCTTTTCTTTTTGCAAACCAGAGTTGCTGATTCTTGTTTCTACATCTTTATTGAATTAAGCTACAGCCTGTTTCTGGGTAGAGGCTCACTCTTGCGGTTCAAATAGCAGAGAATCATAGAATATCAGGGTTGGAAGGGACCTCAGGAGGTCATCTAGTCCAACCCCCTGCTCAAAGCAGGACCCATACCCAATTAAATCATCCCAGCCAGGGCTTTGTCAAGCCTGACCTTAAAAACTTCTAAGGAAGGAGATTCCACCACCTCCCTAGGTAACGCATTCCAGTGTTTCACCACCCTCCTAGTGAAAAAGTTTTTCCTAATATCCAACCTGAACCTCCCCCACTGCAACTTGAGACCATTACTCCTTGTCCTGTCCTCTTCCACCACTGAGAATAGTCTAGAACCATCCTCTCTGGAACTACCTCTCAGGTAGTTGAAAGCAGCTATCAAATCCCCCCTCATTCTTCTTTTCTGCAGACTAAACAATCCCAGTTCCCTCAGCCTCTCCTCATAAGTCATGTGTTCCAGACCCCTAATCATTTTTGTTGCCCTTCGCTGGACTCTCTCCAATTTATCCACATCCTTCTTGTAGTGTGGGGCCCAAAACTGGACACAGTACTCCAGATGAGGCCTCACCAATGTCGAATAGAGGGGGACGATCACGTCCCTCGATCTGCTCGCTATGCCCCTACTTATACATCCCAAAATGCCATTGGCTTTCTTGGCAACAAGGGCACACTGTTGGCTCATATCCAGCTTCTTGTCCACTGTCACCCCTAGGTCCTTTTCTGCAGAACTGCTGCCGAGCCATTCGGTCCCTAGTCTGTAGCTGTGCATTGGGTTCTTCCGTCCTAAGTGCAGGACCCTGCACTTATCCTGATTGAACCTCATCAGATTTCTTTTGGCCCAATCCTCCATTTTGTCTAGGGCTCTCTGTATCCTATCCCTGCCCTCCAGTGTATCTACCACTCCTCCCAGTTTAGTATCATCTGCAAATTTGCTGAGAGTGCAATCCACACCATCCTCCAGATCATTTATGAAGATATTGAACAAAACCGGCCCCAGGACCGACCCCTGGGGCACTCCACTTGACACCGGCTGCCAACTAGACATGGAGCCATTGATTACTACCTGTTGAGCCCGACAATCTAGCCAACTTTCTACCCACCTTATGGTGCATTCATCCAGCCCATACTTCCTTAACTTGCTGACAAGAATACTGTGGGAGACCGTGTCAAAAGCTTTGCTAAAGTCAAGATACAATACATCCACTGCTTTCCCTTCATCCACAGAACCAGTAATCTCATCATAGAAGGCGATTAGATTAGTCAGGCATGACCTTCCCTTGGTGAATCCATGCTGACTGTTCCTGATCACTTTCCTCTCATGTAAGTGCTTCAGGATTGATTCTTTGAGGACCTGCTCCATGATTTTTCCGGGGACTGAAGTGAGGCTGACTGGCCTGTAGTTCCCAGGATCCTCCTTCTTCCCTTTTTTAAAGATTGGCACTACATTAGCCTTTTTCCAGTCATCCGGGACTTCCCCCGTTCGACATGAGTTTTCAAAGATAATGGCCAATGGCTCTGCAATCACAGCCGCCAGTTCCTTTAGCACTCTCGGATGCAACTCATCTGGCCCCATGGACTTGTGCACGTCCAGTTTTTCTAAATAGTCCCTAACCACCTCTTTCTCCACAGAGGGCTGGCCATCTATTCCCCATGTTGTGATGCCCAGCACAGCAGTCTGGGAGCTGACCTTGTTCGTGAAGACAGAGGCAAAAAAAGCATTGAGTACATTAGCTTTTTCCACATCCTCCGTCACTAGGTTGCCTCCCTCATTCAGTAAGGGGCCCACACTTTCCTTGGCTTTCTTCTTGTTGCCAACATACCTGAAGAAACCCTTCTTGTTACTCTTAACATCTCTCGCTAGCTGCAGCTCCAGGTGCGATTTGGCCCTCCTAATTTCATTCCTACATGCCCGAGCAATATTTTTATACTCTTCCCTGGTCATATGTCCAACCTTCCACTTCTTGTAAGCTTCTTTTTTATGCTTAAGATCCGCTAGGATTTCACCGTTAAGCCAAGCTGGTCGCCTGCCATATTTACTATTCTTTCGACACATCGGGATGGTTTGTCCCTGTAACCTCAACAGGGATTCCTTGAAATACAGCCAGCTCTCCTGGACTCCTTTCCCCTTCATGTTAGTCCCCCAGGGGATCCTACCCATCCGTTCCCTGAGGGAGTCGAAGTCTGCTTTCCTGAAGTCCAGGGTCTGTATCCTGCTGCTTACCTTTCTTCCCTGTGTCAGGATCCTGAACTCAACCAACTCATGGTCACTGCCTCCCAGATTCCCATCCACTTTTGCTTCCCCTACTAATTCTTCCCAGTTTGTGAGCAGCAGGTCAAGAAAAGCTCCCCCCCAGTTGGCTCCTCTAGCACTTGCACCAGGAAATTGTCCCCTACGCTTTCCAAAAACCTCCTGGATTGTCTATGCACCCCTGTACTGCTCTCCCAGCAGATATCAGGAAAATTAAAGTCACCCATGAGAACCAGGGCATGCGATCTAGTAGCTTCTGCGAGCTGCCGGAAGAAAGCCTCATCCACCTCATCCCCCTGGTCCGGTGGTCTATAGCAGACTCCCATCACTACATCACTCCTGTTGCTCACACTTCTAAACTTAATCCAGAGACACTCAGGTTTTTTTGCAGTATCGTACCGGAGCTCTGAGCAGTCATACTGCTCCCTTACATACAGTGCAACTCCCCCACCTTTTCTGCCCTGCCTGTCCTTCCTGAACAGTTTATAACCATCCATGACAGTACTCCAGTCATGTGAGTTATCCCACCAAGTCTCTGTTATTCCAATCACGTCATAATTCCTTGACATCACCAGGACCTCCAGTTCTCCCTGCTTGTTTCCAAGGCTTTGTGCATTCGTATATAAGCACTTGAGATAATCTGCTGATCGCCCCTCATTCTCAGTATGAGGCAGGAGTCCTCCCCTCACAGACATTCCTGTCTGTGCTTCCTCCCGCTTTCCCACTTACCTCAGGGCTTTGGTCTCCTTCCCCCGGTGAACCTAGTTTAAAGCCCTCCTCACTAGGTTAGCTAGCCTGCTCGCAAAGATGCTCTTCCCTCTCTTCGTAAGGTGGAGCCCGTCTCTGCCCAGCACTCCTCCTTCATGGAACACCATCCCATGTCCAACCTTCCACTTCTTGTAAGCTTCTTTTTTATGTTTAAGATCCGCTAGGATTTCACCGTTAAGCCAAGCTGGTCGCCTGCCATATTTACTATTCTTTCGACTCATCGGGATGGTTTGTCCCTGTAACCTCAACAGGGATTCCTTGAAATAGAGAGAGGTGAGGCTTTGCTGGACAAGGATTTCAGCCACTCATTTTTACTTACTTCACGTATTATTCAGCCACAAATATTCCACAGCAGGCTTACCTAACCCATTCAGGGTGTTCTCTCCCTGCAGAGAAGGCCTGAAATGTTATCCTTAAGGCAGGAGGAGTGTTTCACTCTAGAGTTTTTTGTTATTCTCCCTTGGCAATGCTGGTAGATAGATACTAGCAAGGAAACTGACAAGGCCTGATCCCTACTCGCTATACAGGCAAAACTCCCACTGAATTCAGTGGTAGGGGGATTTGAGTGCAAAAAGAGAACTGGATTGGGCCCAAAGCAAATGAACAGGGCTGAAATGCCTGTGACAATGGAAGAAATGAGACAGCTGGGAAGAGATTTGGAGCCGCGATCATCATCTCAAGTCATGCATGAACCTTCCCTCTCAGGGGCGGCAGCAAGAAGCTTCTTCCTTCATCTGCCCACGCTTCTCATCTGACCACTCCCTTTATCTCCTTCATTCACTCCCAGCTTTGCACCATCTTTCACACCTTCTCCCTACCCTGCTGTGCTTGGAAAAGCCTCCTGGTTCGTGTTTGCCAAGCAACCTCCCCTCCTCCAGAAAACACCCAGAGAGCCACTTGTTCACAGAAGCATTCTATCGAGAAAGACCTCACGTCACTGTGCTATACCAGTTTGCAACATCATGGTCAAGCCAAAGGTCCTGCACCAAGCTCTGATGAATGGGCTTGTCACAGGGGGGGTTCTGTGCTGGGCAGTGTTTGGGGCCAAATCCGATCATCAGGCTTTGGAGCCTCTCTGTAGCCACGACTGCCTTTGCGGCTGCTCTCCCCGGGCACGTCTTCACTAGCAAGGTTAAAGCGCGGCCGCAGCACTGCTTTAATGTGGCTGTGTAGTCGCGGCTATAAAATCCCGCCCCCGCGAGGGGAGTAGCTCCCAGCGCTGGGGCACTGTTCACACTGGCACCGTGCAGCGCTGAAACGTGCAGTGCTCAGGGGGGTGTTTTTTCACACCCCGAGCGAGAAAGTTGCAGTGGTGTAAAGTGGCCCCACTCAACAGAGGAGGGTGCGTGGCAGGCAGGGTGGTGTGCCTGGGAGTGCATGTGTGAGAGGAGCTGAGAGTGAATTTCCTGAGGGCTGTTTAGCCTTGGGTTCTCCATGCATAATCTTCCCAAGGTAAAGTCCCAGATATGTGATCCTGGAATCAACAACTTTCTTTGACTCAAACCTGTTCCCTTTTAGTTCAAGTTCCAATGAACTGCATTCAGAGTTAGTCTATTTTCCTGTCTTGGTTTGGCTGGGATGGGGGGGGTTCGTTTTGGCAGGGGCCAGGTCTAAAGGCATCAGCTCAGAGGAGGGATATTTTTAATAGTTATGGGCCAAACCTTAATCTTAAATCCAAACCCCTTAGCTTTCCAGGATGATTCAGGTTCGGATTTGGTTCTGGGCCCATTTTCCAGGTCAGACGCTGGTGAAATCTCACAAGAGAATAGCTGATCCCACAAGATTTGCATGGCATAAATTGTGCGCAACCATCTGATGATTAGGATCGTTTGCTGAGCGCTGACGTGCTCAGCACTGTATAAAACACAAGAGGAGATGGCTCCTGCCCCAACGAGCTTAGAGAAGAGGTGGGCAAATTACGGCCACATCCAGCCCTCCAGACATTTTAATCAGGCCCTCGAGCTCCTGCCAGGGAGCAGGATCGACATCTTGCCCCACTCCGCATGGCTCCCGGAAGCAGCGGCATATCCCCACTCCGGCTCCTGTGTGTAGGGGCAGCCCTGGGGCTCCACATGCTGCCCCCACCCCAAGTGCTGTCCCCGCAGCTCCCATTGGCTGGGAACCACAGCCAATGGGAGCTGCAGGGGCAGTGCAAGCGCATAGGGCAGCGTGCAGAGCTGCCTGGCCACACCTCCGCATAGGAGCCGGAAGGGGGACATGCTGCTGTTTCTGGGAGCTGCTTGAGGTAAGTGCCGCCCGGAGCCTGCCCCCCTGGTGTCCTCCCATGCCCCAACCCCCTACCCCAGCCCTGATCCCTCTCCCGCCCTCTGAACCCCTCGGTCCCAGCCCGGAGCACCCTCCTGCAACCCCAATTCCTCATCCCCAACCCCACCCCAGAGCCTGCACCCCCAGCCGGAGCCCTCATGCCCTCCTGCACCCCAACCCCCAATTTCGTGAGCCTTCATGGCCCGCCATACAATTTCCATACCCAGATGTGGCCCTCAGGCCAAAAAGTTTGCCTACCCCGGCTTAGAGTCTAGAAGATCTCATGAGATTTCCACCATTTGGAGCCAAAACCCTATGAGTTTTCAGTACCATGAACCTGAACCTTCGAACCCAGCCTTCCTAAACCAGCTCCGGATCCAACCACTGCCTCAGTGGCCCATTTCTATTCTATAGGAACGTCTCTCTCCAATCAGAATGAAAGGATACTTATGGTTACTCCTAAGGTAGGCTTCTTATCTGTATGCCAGGTAGGATCCTGACATGTTCTACCTGCCAAAGGCCAGCAGCTCAGTGGCTGTAGGCTGAGGCTATGGTTGTATCAAGGACCACGACGGAAGGTCTCAAAAGACACCAGGGCCCCAATTCAGTGGTGTCACAAAGATGATGCAAGTTACACACTGGGTATTAATTGCTTGGCAAATGGATGTTCAATATCTTCATAAATGATCTGGAGGATGGTGTGGATTGCACCCTCAGCAAGTTTGCAGGTGACACTAAAATGGGAGGAGAGGTAGATATGCTGGAGGGCAGGGATAGGATACAGAGGGACCTAGACAAATTAGAGGATTGGGCCAAAAGTAATCTGATGAGGTTCAACAAGGACAAGTGCAGAGTCCTGCACTTAGGACGGAAGAACCCAATGCACCACTACAGACTAGGGACCGAATGGCTAGGTAGGAGTTCTGCAGAAAAGGACCTAGGGGTTACAGTGGATGAGAAGCTGGATATGAGCCAACAGTGTGCCCTTGTTGCCAAGAAGGCCAATGGCATTTTGGGATGAATACATAGGGGCATTGCCAGCAGATCGAGGGACGTGATCGTTCCCCTCTATTCGACATTGGTGAGGCCTCATCTGGAGTACTGTGTCCAGTTTTGGGCCCCACACTACAAGAAGGATATGGAAAAATTGGAAAGAGTCCAGCGAAGGGCAACAAAAATGATTAGGGGACTGGAACACATGACTTATGAGGAGAGGCTGAGGGAACTGGGATTGTTTAGTCTGCGGAAGAGAAGAATGAGGGGGGATTTGATAGCTGCTTTCAACCACCTGAGAGGTGGTTCCAGAGAGGATGGTTCTAGACTATTCTCAGTGGTAGAAGAGGACAGGACAAGGAGTAATGGTCTCAAGTTGCAGTGGGGGAGGTTTAGGTTGGATATTAGGAAAAGCTTTTTCACTAGGAGGTTGGTGAAACACTGGAATGGGTTAGCAAGGGAGGTGGTGGAATCTCCTTCCTTAGAGGTTTTTAAGGTCAGGTTTGACAAAGGCCTGGCTGGGATGATTTAGTTGGGGATTGGTCCTGCTTTGAGCAGGGGGTTGGACTAGATGACCTCCTGAGGTCCCTTCCAACCCTGATATTCTATGATTCTATGATGTACGAAGGAAAGCAAGGCAACCTGCTCAGACAGGGCATTCAGTGGTGACCAAATTCAGCTCTTGGCAAAAGAGGGTGCAACTTACATTCAAATCAACAGATATGCCTGTTTACGCTAATGCTGAATTTGGCCCTGTGTAGCTGGGGGGTGAGGGACGGTTTGAACAGCTTTATCACTCTCACGTTAGTTGCTTTATCAGCTGCACTCCCGTTCAGTGTGTAAGTCATGCTCATCCTTCACACCCACTGAATGCCAAACCGGTTCAAGTTACACAACCTTGCCACTTACTCCTGTTTTCTGATCTGCTTACACCTGCGGTGGATTGCACCTTATCATTTGTATCCCAGCTGCACTGGATCCACAGACTCTCATGGGAATTGCATTTGCTTACTTCAGAGTGTATCTGGAAGAACGGGATCCTCCAGGGAAGTAATCAGCTCAACCTTCCCCCCAATATTTCTTTAACCTTCCTATTACCAAATCTCCATCTCCGCTAAATATTGGCTTGTAAAAAGGACCAGAGGGCTATTAAGGCCAAACCTTAGGAATTCACCTCTGAAAATCCAGAGAGCAGAAGTCTGTGCTCCAACATTTTACTAATACCTTGTATCGTCTCTATTACGTCATAAATAACCCAAGGAACTTGCAATACAAAATTACTAGTGCTGCAGCTCTAAGAAGCAGGTATCATCACAGCACACTTCTGCACATGAAAAGCTCAGTTCTGCAGCCCTTCAAGTCACTGGGAGATTCTTCTGCACAAGGGCCAGTAGATCAGGCTTCACCATTCTTTGACTCCTGAGCAATTCAGAGGGGCCAAATTCTCATTTACACAAAGGATTTACACCGCTCTGGCAGCCACTGGAAGGTCCCTTTATGCTACCAGAGTGGCATGCCGCAGTGCAAATGAAAATCAGACCCCGAGGTCTTTTCTCCCTGCAGCGCAGAGTTATAATTCCCATTATGCATTTGCATTAAGGGGCTGCAACCCCTCATAAAACACACTCACAAACTTCAGATGTGTCAGGCAAGCTAGACTCAGCACATGGAGGAGGGGTGCAATGCAAATCCTTGTACTGAGGGACGGGAGAACACAAAATTATGCTGACAAATTTCACAGAGCCTAAAACTCATGAGAAGCTGAGAGCGCAGGCCACTCCACATCCTCCAGGCCCAGGTTTGTACATCACAAAAAGGACCACTGAGAAAACTTCATCCGAGCTGTTTTTGAAAGTTCACTTTTTGTTTTAATAGAAAGAACTATTGTGACAGGAGAGAGGGCAGCATATTTTGGTCAAACATTTCTCGTTCACACCTGGGCCTGCTTCTCTGCTGCCCGGCTCCATGAGCTGTTGCTTTCACCCAGCAAAGGGGGGATAAAGTTCTGCTAAATCAGAATGGAATTGTCCGACACTCCCTTAGCACTGGTGTAAGTGACTCAGGGACATGGGGAGTCAGGCTCACGTTTGATAACAGATATGGAATACATGACTGCATTGGGCGGGATGCACGGTATGTTGGCCCGGGTTTGAGATGGGCCTTCAAGAAGTGAAGGGCAGAATAGTTACCAGTGAATATTAAACAATAAATAATAATAATAATTTGCACAGTCATGATGTATGCATGCCTTGGGCCCTGATCCTAAGACAGATTCCTGCATGATGTTTCATTCAGTGGGGACCTGCCCATGAGGATCCATTTGCAGGAGCAACCTCGTGATCATATTGTCACCACCCCTTGTCCTTCCTCTCCCCTGCCCGCCCCCATCACCCTTGACCTTTACTTGTTGAGTAATATCAAACCAAGGCCATCTACTCCTACGGGCAGGGAGTATGTCCTTGCATGTCTGTGAAGTGCACGAAAATGTTTCTGGATGCTCAAGAAATAACTATCTTACGACTCAGAAGCCAGAGGTGAGTTCTGCAGACCAGTGTCACTGAGCCGTTCGCACCACTCCATGCTGGCATGTGTTCTGTGTGTGCCAAGTTCCGGATCTCACAGAGAAATCTCTTTAAAATGATTTAGAAAGTTTAAAAAAATGTTATTGGAACTAATTTTTGTATCTCTTCACATATAGGATCCTTGCAAGCCATGAACCCAACTGCATAGAGTTCAGAGGGAGAGGAAAGGTATAACAAATACGATTTTAGAAACCACTACAAATAAGCTAAGCTAGAATTTTCACGTGCAACGTGGTAATGTTAAAGTCAGATTCCTCTGGACCTTCCACAGCGAGAAGCAGGTGCTGTTTATCTCATTAGGGTGCTGGAATTCTCTGCTCCCTAATGAGGTAGAGCTCCCATTTTGATAGCCCTGACCGGGTGTGAGTTACTGGATCATAAACAGACCATTGATACATGACTGAATGTTACCTCTCTTGAGCCTTTGATCAGTGTCATTTTGCAGGGAAATTGTAAATCGGGGAGGCAGCAGGAAACATTTTCCTTGACTGTACCATGCATATATGGCTATACATTTGAGTCCTATGTGCATGATTCAGGCCTGGCTATATATTAGGCATAGAGGCCACAAATTACCCTCAATCCACATCAATGAAACACACAACTGAGAGTACAATATGTCTCTTAACTTGCATTGTATTGCACTAACCCTGTGGGGTTGTGTTCTGTTGCATTCTGACCTGTATGCCCACACACCATGATGCAATGCAGCCAGAAGTCCCAGACAGTTCTATGGTGCGTAATCATGCTTTGGGGGCATCCCAGAGGACTGGCTCTTTGCTAATAATACTAAATAATATGACTTGGTTGACCTAATTTTTGTAATAATTTGCATGTCTACAGCCTTTTCTAGGATCTCAAAGGGCAGTACCTTAATGTGTTATGCCTCACAGCTCCTCAGTGAGAGAGGGAAGTATTAATATCCCCATTTTCCACACAGAGAAACAGGGGCAGGGGGGTTGAGGAGCTAGGCCAAGGTCATGGAGGGACTTGGGAGTAGTTCTTAGGAGTTTCTGGCTCCTAGTCCTGTGCTAAGACCAACGGATTGCACTGCCTGGCTGGTTCCTGGCTGCTGTCTCACCTGGTATCTGTCTGAGTGATGGATATCATCTGAGGAGTGAGGCGATGCTGTCCGAGAGTCTCCTTCCCGCTTGATTGAGGCTGACAACAAAATTGACTGCAAGAGAAAGAGAGGAAAGGAGAAATTTACACTGTGAGCAAGGCAGAGCAATGATACATCAAAGGCAGTGTCAAGGTCTTTCCCATTCCCAGCAGGAATGTATTGTCGCTGGCCAATAAACACTGTAACAGGCCCAGAGGGGGCATGTTAGCACCGGCTGACAGCGTGCTGGTTTGGCCTCTTGGGTGTGGGAGAGCACATGCCATATCACGGGAGGGCTGGGTCTGAGAGAGCAGCAACAGGGGGTCTGCTCCCACAGCCGAATCCCAGGCCCTGTACACAGCCCGTTCACATAGGAGCTGTTCTGCCCTTCAGGAGGACTGGGATCCTCCTCCCCATCCTGGGGCCAAGGAGCAGAACATCTTCGCAGCCCTTCTGCGACCATCACTGCAGCCTCAGGGCCTGCACGACCGGCATGGAAACCCTACATATTGGGCGAGAACGGTGGTGCAATGTCATTGCAGACTGCTACGCTGTAACCTTCACCCATCCTGCCCTCAGATCCCTTCTTTGTGGGCCTGCTGCAGAGGTTGCTGTGGACATGGGCCCTCTGACCCCTTGCCCGGCCTCTCCACACCCTCCTTTTCATGGAGCTGCGCTGATTCCACTGTGTTCAGGGCCTTCCATGTGGCACGGGCATGTGGCTGGCAGTGCTGCAGAGGTAAAGCTCGAGCTCTCCAGCAGGGGCAGCAATGGGCAGGTAGGTGCCCATTGCTTTCCCACTCCCTCCTAGTGAGGCTGCGAAGATGCAAGAGGCACAGCATGACGCTGTGTGGGAGGAGAGGACAGGAGTCTGGAAAGGGGAAAGGATAGCCTAGAATGAGATGCACCATCCTAGCTTGGGGTCCTGTCTCATAACCTCCCTGTCTGATGACCTGTTTACAGAGAAAACACATCAACATGCATTCACGTAACGTGAAGGTTGCAGAATGGACACGGTCAAATGTGAGAGTTAAGTCAGCAAGTGCAATCTTAACTCTGCCCCCTAGTGCAGTGGGAGAAAGTCTTTACTTTTAGGATCAGAATAGATTATCAGGTCGTTTATCTAAGGTTGTAAAAAAGATGTTTGTAGCATTTTGTAGCACTGAATAGACACATAGAATGCATGAAACCCAAAACACAAACTAGAAAACATCCTCAAACAGAAAAGGAGTACTTGTGGCACCTTAGAGACTAACCAGTTTATTTGAGCATGAGCTTTCGTGAGCTACAGCTCAGCTGTAGCTCACGAAAGCTCATGCTCAAATAAACTGGTTAGTCTCTAAGGTGCCACAAGTACTCCTTTTCTTTTTGCGAATACAGACTAACACGGCTGTTACTCTAAATCCTCAAACAGGATACTACAGATGAAAGCATAACAATGTACAACAACAATAAAAAGCATTGTGTGCCAGCATACACTTAAATTACACTAAATGTCTCAGTAATGACATCTCACTAACAAAGATGCTTCATTAATACACATTATATTGTAATTTACTATTACTCTTGAATACATTTTAATACAAAGCATCTGGAAAAACACAAATTTTTGCACAAGGATATGGAAAAAATCAAAAAATTATTTTTATTGTGACTTAAGAAATATATTGATAGCCTTCAAATCAACAGCGGGGAAGTATAAATTCAGTGCACCCAACGCTTATGGGACATCACAGGACTAGTGTGACAATACTTAAAGGACATACATCCAGTAATAATTTAACTTTAGTAGTTGGAGAGTTTGAGGAAAAAGTCTATGAAAAATACAAATTAGCTAAGGGTTGGTCTACACTAGAAAGTTACATTGACCCAACTACGTCACTCAGGGGTGTGAAAAATTCATCCCTCTGAGAGACATAGATAAGTTGACATAAGCCCCAGCGTAGACAGTTCTAGGTTGATGGAAGAATTCTTCTGTCAACATAGCTACTGCCTCTCGCAGAGGTGGATTTACTGCAGTTATGGGAGAATCCCTTCTGTCACTGTAGTGAGTGTCTCCACTACAGGCCTGCAGAAGTGCAGCGGCAGTTGTTCCGCTGTAGCATTTCTAGTGTAGACCCAGCCCGAACTTCTGCGTAAGAGACATAGTAAAGCAAGCAATCTTAAAAAATATCCACTGAAAATCCAGCTCGCCAAGTGTTTGTTTCTGAGGAACATCCGGTAGGATGCAACAATAACAAATGATTGCTCAGAGGCAGGTAAGTCCGCAACGGGATAGAAGAATATCATCTGAAATGTCCAGGCCAAATGTGGGGACAGTACTGTTAAAAGACAGTAGAGGGAGGAGAACTTTCCAAAACATTTGCCTTTGGGCTGACATTAAACATGGAAACAATTGAACCCAAAATGTGACTTTTTTCGGAAAGGTATGAGCAGCTGGAAACAGCATGTAAAATGACTCAGCAGAAAAAAGATGGCCAGTTGGCAAGATGTGATCCTCAAGGGCCCCATGGGACCCTGATCTCAATCGGGGCATGTCTACACTGCATTGTAAGCCTGGGTCTGGGGGACCTGGGCTTGTGGACTCAGTGTTTCCAAGCCCATATCTGAGCATCCACACTGCATGATCAATTGGGTTTATAATTGCTGGACCCAGTTCTCACAGCCATGCTAATGTGTCCACACTGCATGATGCAGAACTTCTGACTTGAGCTGTGTCCACACTGCAAAATGACAGGGCTTGGACTGGGCTCTAACCCACTCCCTTAGAAGGGTCTTTTAGGACGTGGGTCCGGGGTGCTTTCTGACCCGAGTCAGACTGATTTGGGTGTGGATGGAAGGGGGGCTTGGCTCAAACCTGAGTCAGAGCCCGGGTGTACTGTGCAGTGTAGACACACCCTAAGTGGTCAACCTACGGGATTCTCATATAGCCCTTCCCTAAGCACCTTGCCAGGGGAGAGGGAAGCTGAGCTGGAGTTAATCCCTTGTTCATCAGGGAGCAGGGAATCACCCTGACCCAAGCAGAGTTTAATGGAAAGCCCTGATTGTAACCTTAATTCGATTGGGAGTCTGCGTGGATATGGCTGCCCTGGATGAAGGATGTTTGTTCACTTCAGGTGATCTTGTGACTGGAGAAAATGGGGCAGGCTTGGCATATGGAGGGTCTCTAGGCTCCTGGCTCTGGCTGTGTTTGCCACAATACATTGCCTTGTCCTGGGCTGCCAACATTGCTGTATAAGGCTGGGTCTCCTTTTCTCCTTCTTAGTGCCGAGGTTAATTATTTCTACAGCAGCTCTTTAATATTTCTCAGGAGCTGCAGGAGGAATTCTGTTGAAAAACACTGAGTTCCTGTTAGAAAAAAAAGGAACCCCCCCCCAAAAAAAGGGGGACAAGGAGGAATTTAAAAGTCCTGAGACTGCAAACGGTGCTTTAAAATGAAGGGCTGGGGTCTCGGCTCTCGGTCTCTGAGAGCTCTGAGTCTGGGTCAGCTCAGCGATTCGGAAGCAAGACAGCCTCCTGTTGCAGTGGAACACCCTGTCCCTCCTGAAATAAGCTGACCATCCCGGTGCTGCGGGGGTTAAACACGTCATCCTCCAGGCGAGAAAAATACACCACGTTCCCCCCTGCCTCCCTCGTCCCAGCAGACCAATCCCTTCCACCCCCCACTCTGCCCACAGCCGCTGGTAGCTCTAATCCAATATGATTATGTGAAAAATGGTCGGGCTAGCTCTGGAGACAGTAAATTAAACGTTATGTATTAGTTTTTAGCGTGCGGTCCCGGGAAGCATGCTGGCCCCATTTATTCCACAGCCTTCCTGAGCACCATGGCGATGACCTCTGGAAAAACGCAGGGCTAAACTAATCCCAAAGATGTCAATCTCGAGGCCTCTTCTACATACACTTGCCGTTTAGATTAATAAACTGTCTATTTTTACATTGTGTGCAAGCACTTCAATTCTAAACCCCTCGCTGGCATGTTAAACACAGCGCTCGTGATGCCAAGTCACACTTCCCCTTTGCTGGTAGCAAACTTGACTTCATTTGGTTTTCTCATTTCCCTGAGACGTGGAGAACGCTTTGCCTTCCTGGCCGCATAGGCAGGACTGTCACCGCTGCAGATGGGGGAAAGCAGGCGCAGGGCCTAAGGATTAGAAACCCGCGCGGTCTGAGGCCAACCTTATTTCTGCATTAGGCCGACCTCGCTGCCACCCCAGTTTTGGCCTCTCTTTCCTAATCCGTCATTTCAGGGCTGTCTCCTGGCATTGGGTGGGCGGGGGGGGGGCACTGTCATGGCACCAGTCCCCAGGGGCATCCACCCTCTGCAGGCAGAGCTCTTGCCTGCCCCTCTAGCCCAGCTAGTATGGAGGGGGCAGAATTGTAACCTGGCCCCCCCGCCCCCTGCAGTGGTTAGTGGTGCTAACGCTGCCCTAGACTTTGTGCTCAGGGCGCAGGACTGTGGCTGCTCCATGGGGGAAAAGGCTCCTTGGTGCTCTCTCTCCCCAGCCCTCGGACATCCCCATCATCTGGCCTCTGGGAATTTCATTCCAGAATGACCAGCCTCAGGACGACCCAAGACAGCCATTTAGGGAAGGTGAAGCAAGTGCTTGTCCTCCATGTCTTGGGCCAAACCACTGGACTGCGATGCAAATTCTGCTTCGGGCTTTCCATGGAGAATACAACCAGCACTCTGAAGTTGAATCTCCTCATGTTAAAAGCCTGTCAGCACCCAGGCCGGAGGTACCAGAATCACTGGATCCACCAAGGGGCCCAGAGACAATGGGTCGGATTTATTGCAATGAGTCTGAGGGCAGGGGATGCGATCATAATTCGTTAGGAGATCAGTAACAAAGAGAGAAAGGCCCAATCCAGAATGCTGAATCTAGACCCCTTTGAATGTCTGGGATCGGGGCAGGAGGGAGGAGAAACAGGACGCTAAGGAATCAAATCCTTGGGTCCATCCTTACGGGTTTGGTTCTAGGTCAGATCAAGAGCTGGAAGGGGCCTGTTGCCTTGTTTAGATGTGGCTAAAATCTCACACAAATTCCTTGTGAGTTTTTCACTATTAAAGATGGTAGGAAACGGATCTAGTAAAAATGATACTTCACATCTGAGGCCTGACAAAGCACCAACAATCATTAGAAAAGTCCCAGCACCACCTATCCAGATCGGAGCTTGTGCCCCGGAACTGTCTTTAGAAACACCCAGGTTTTGCCACAGTCACCAAGTCACTATGTTTGTGCATAAGTAGCACCCACAGTATGCAGCCAATTGCACAAACCATGTTTTCCTGTAACTACTGAAATCCTGCCGTTATTGCTAGAACCATTCATTACTTTATCTGCCTCCCCCGAGCAATGCTTGCATTTTACAGTGCTGGGGAGGACCTGGCTACAACTGAGTTCAAACACAGTTCTGTCTTGCAGTGCCACCTGGGTCAAGTCACATTTCATCTGTCTCCCCGAATCGTACTACAGCCATGGACTTTTGCATGGCAGGCGCACTGCTTTGGTAACACAGATGAACTGTGTTTTAATCCTGTCAGTGGCTGATCTGTGTTGTAACTGCATTCCCTCAATACAGCGTAGATAGAACTATCATTTGTGAGAGAAATCTGCCTTTTTGGGGGGGCATAAATCTAGTTCAATCCCCTCATCCCTGAACTAATCCCTCACGCATGACTCCTTTTGACACGGTCTCCCACAGTATTCTTGTCAGCAAGTTAAAGAAGTATGGGCTGGATGAATGCACTATAAGGTGGGTAGAAAGTTGGCTAGATTGTCGTGCTCAACGGGTAGTGATCAATGGCTCCATGTCTAGTTGGCAGCCGGTGTCAAGTGGAGTGCCCCAGGGGTCGGTCCTGGGGCCGGTTTTGTTCAATATCTTCATAAATGATCTGGAGGATGGTGTGGATTGCACTCTCAGCAAATTTGCAGATGATACTAAACTGGGAGGAGTGGTAGATACACTGGAGGGCAGGGATAGGATACAGAGGGACCTAGACAAATTGGAGGATTGGGCCAAAAGAAATCTGATGAGGTTCAATAAGGATAAGTGCAGGGTCCTGCACTTAGGACAGAAGAACCCAATGCACAGCTACAGACTAGGGACCAAATGGCTAGGCAGCAGTTCTGCGGAAAAGGACCTAGTGGTGACAGTGGACGAGAAACTGGATATGAGTCAGCAGTGTGCCCTTGTTGCCGAGAAGGCCAATGGCATTTTGGGATGTATAAGTAGGGGCATTGCCAGCAGATCGAGGGACGTGATTGTTCCCCTCTATTCGACATTGGTGAGGCCTCATCTGGAGTACTGTGTCCAGTTTTGGGCCCCACACTACAAGAAGGATGTGGAAAAATTGGAGAGAGTCCAGCGAAGGGCAACAAAAATGATTAGGGGTCTGGAACACATGACTTATGAGGAGAGGCTGAGGGAACTGGGATTGTTTAGTCTGCAGAAGAGAAGAATGAGAGGGGATTTGATAGCTGCTTTCAACTACCTGAGAGGTGGTTCCAGAGAGGATGGTTCTAGACTATTCTCAGTGGTAGAAGAGGGCAGGACAAGGAGTAATGGTCTCAAGTTGCAGTGGGGGAGGTTTAGGTTGGATATTAGGAAAAACTTTTTCACTAGGAGGGTGGTGAAACACTGGAATGCATTACCTAGGGAGGTGGTGGAATCTCCTTCCTTAGAAGTTTTTAAGGTCAGGCTTGACAAAGCCCTGGCTGGGATGATTTAATTGGGGATTGGTCCTGCTTTGAGCAGGGGGTTGGACTAGATGACCTCCTGAGGTCCCTTCCAAGCCTGATATTCTATGATTCTATGATTCCTCTATGCCTGACTTAGTTCTCCGGCTCTGTGGCAGGCATGACCATGGTGTGTTTGTACATGTGAAACAGGCAAAGGAGACACAGACATGGCCCAGAGAGGCTGGATGTTTCCAGCGGGGACAGTAACACATCACATTTCACCCGCATCACTCTCTGCCCATCACCCCGGCTACAATGATTCCTTGCCTCTGAGGCACTCTGTACTAGCGGTAGAGACTGGAGCTGCTCCCCTTCCCGTATGATGAGAGCAGGTATATATGCCCATGCACTTCCCAGCGGGATTCCTTGCTGCTTGGACAATGCACCTATGCACTGAATTGTTCCCTTTCTTCCTGGGGAAACGGGTACTGGAGAGCTCAGCCCTGCCCCCATGCCCCAGGTACTGGCCTGTAATTCAGATCCAGAACCTGATTGGATCGTGTGTGACCAGGCTTCATCTCCCTGTGCCAAGGCCTCAGGCAAGCTCCCCCCACCTTCCCACGGCAAGCCAAGCCACCGCTGGGGCGTTGAAAGACACAGAAAGGGCCTTGTGTAAGCACCAGCATTACCTCTCATTTCTCCCTCCCCTTTAAATCATCTCTCCGCTGGGCAACGGCGCTCTCTGTAGAGGTCATAAACCCTAAGAGGATCAGCCGCAGCATTACACCTGGGGCAAGCTAAATAAAAAAAGGTCACCGGCGCTTTTTAAACATGGACAAAAAAGCAGTAAAATGTGTTTGGGAAAAAAAAAATCTGGCATTAAATCATGACTTTTTGCCTGTCTTGCCTCATTAAAAGTGGCCTTTTGGAAGGTAAAATTATCATTGTAAGCGATAAGATCTTTAAGAAAATAATTCACGGCTTCTTCACCCTTTAATATGATAGCCGCCATCGGCTAATTTTTTGCTTAATGGCAACGAGGCCATCAATCTTGTCCAAGCCGTGTGCTCACCCTCTCCTCCCTCCCCTCCTGCCGGTCTGGGCAGCCATGTCTCCGGCGTGGCTCCCAGGAGCCATCTTTTACTTTCTTCTGCCTTCCCCGCAGTGGGCAGTGAGTGGGTAAGACAGGCCAGGGGAGGCTGAGCCCACAAAGCCTGGCGTGGCCCCACTCATGCTCCACCCCCAGGCCCTCTCCCGTCTGCTTCCAGGTCCCACTCTTCCCCTGTGGCCCAGGCTGGGGCTGGCCGGCCTACGGCTGGGACTTGGGGCGTCTGGAACCAGCGCTCGTGGGGGGCTGGAGGACGCAATGGGGGTGCTCTGGGCTCTGGCAGGAGAGGGGGGTGGAACGGGTGGGAGGCCTCGGGCAGAAGGGGAGGGGCTGGGGCCTAGCCTCCTCCAACGGTCTGGTCACGCACCGCCCAGGCGGAGTGGGAAGAGGTTTGCTGTGTGTTTGGGGGAGCGGGCGCGGGCAGGACTTCATGGGTGCGATTGTGGGCATACATGAATGTGGGTGTGTGCATGGAGATGGCAGCTGTATCTGTTCGTGTTCATCAGGTGGAATTCAGTCCCTGGGCAGAGGGCTGAGCACAAGGCCTAGGTACCATGTAAGTCCCAGAGGGTGTCTTGACCATGTGCTGGCCCTCTGCCCTCGGGTGAATTTCACCTTCTGTGTGTGTGGACCTGGCCTCTCCAGGGATTGTGCAATTCTGCAGAGCTCTGGGGCAGTGACTGGAAAGGTTGCAGCAGCTTTGTTTCAATTAAAAAATGCATGGTCTCAATTAATTAAAAATGATACTGCCATCAGCACAGAAGCCCCCATGTTTAAAACTCAATGCTCTCCCGATCCTGTGGCAAGGGTGGGCACAGCAGCTCCCCCATGCCAAATTAGAGCTGCCTGAGGGGAGCTCTAATTTACACTGCCTGAGGGCCCAAAATGTAGCCAATCATCAGTGTGTTCTGGCCATGCCCCTGCTACACCAGCAATGGGGAGCAGGGGAAAGAGAGTGTCATGTAACAGCCATAATTTCAGCACTATGCCGTGAACACATCACTCTTGCAGAGCTCTCCCTGGGCTGGCGTTAGGCCCACATTGCGGGAGCTGTGCAAAGCAGCCATGTTACATGAGAGGGTCAGGCCCTTTGTTTGTGTAAGTGAAAGCTGAATTCCCAGAGTTCCAGGAGGGGTGACTTCTTCCATGGGAGACCATGGGTGTATCTGCGTGTGAAAGGACTGGTGTGCATGTGTATGCCACCTGTGGGAGGATGGGTGTACCTGCACGTGTGTGACTGACTGTGCATGTGTGTTTACACAAATATGTGTTCCTGTGTACAGGCATACCTGGGTGTGCAACCACGCAGAACTGTGAGAGCTGCACGTGAGCAGTGCATGGTGCCTGCAGGTGGACACACGCCCATGTGCAAACAGATCTCTGGGGCCCTGCTGCGTGTGTATATGTGCCTCGGTTGGCATGCATGTGACTCTTGGCCCCGCGAGAGGGAGGGAGGGGTGTATGTATGGGAGAGAGCGGGAGCTGGTTCCTGTCAGGATGCAGCCCTCGCACCAAGGAAATGGATTGAAATTGCCAGCACACACTAACCGTCGCCTCCCCCTCCCTTAACTACCTTCTCCCTGTGCCGCAGACGGGTCAGGTGTCAGCACAGGGAGAGGCTAGCAGATGCCTTTGACATTCTGTTTCCTTTCAAGGCCAGCCATTTGAGACTATTAAGTGCTGGACTCTGGCTTTCTGATAGCCCCAGAAAAACACAGGGAGTCTATTTTTCTTAAACAATCTATCAGAGCTGCTGTCAGCAGAACAAATACCCTAGCCCTTCTTTTTCTATATCTCGATGGCCTTTTTTTTATTTTGGCACAAAGTGTTTCCTGCTTGATGCGTTCAGCCTTAACTCTGCCGTCTAAATAGGTACTTATCACTTAACATGGAGGTGATAGCTTGACATGTTTGCTGTCTCCTGCCCTCCCCACCGTGGCAGGGAAGCAGTGGAAGTGTTGCTAATAGCTGTTATCACTTGGGAACTGTAACCCGAAAGCAACGACTGATACCAGGCCTCAACTCCACTTCCTCCCCCCGCCCCCACTCTGCAGGCTGCTTTGGATGTTAGTGCTGGAGGATCTTGGACACAAAGATGCTAATAGTCCTAGAAGTAGGGTGACCATACACCCATCCTGGCCGGGACAGTCCTGTTTCTAAGCTCTGTCCCGGCCGTCCCGCCTTCTTTTTACAAAAAGGGGCGTTTGTCCCATTTGCTCTTCCCAGCTGATTAGCTGGCAAGAGAAAACAAACAAATGCCCAATTTACCAAAAGAGTCGGGTGCGGGCATGGAGGAACGTTGCAGGGGCAGCAATGCGAGGTGCCAGGCAGTGGGGCTCAGGGACAGCCCCAGCCGCAGCCCCAGCTGGCGTGGATCTCCAAGGGGTCAGCCCCAGCTGCAGGAAGTGTGGAGGTTGGGCGGGGGGGGGGGTCAGCCCCAGCCCCAGCCGTGGGCAGCACAGGGCTTGAGTGCTCGGCCCCAGCCCCATCCACAGGGGTGTGGCTCTGGTGAGCCCCAGCCACCCCATTTCTACTTTAGGAAATATGGTCACAATATCTAGAAACTTTCTTACAGGCCTGATCCTGCTGCCAGGAAAGCCAAGGGGAAAAACTCCTATTGGCTTCAGGAGAGGGGCAAGGCTGGCATCTTGGCTGTGCGGTGGCATTGGGAGTGAAATGTGCAATGCAGTGACGGTATAGGAACCACCACCCCTGAGCCAGGGCGTAGTCATGACATACAGATTTCGCTTTGAAGCGTTCTTCATAAACCAGTGCCGCAGCTGCGGAAGATGTGGCCCAGCTCTGTTAAATGACTTCCCCCAGTGAGTCAGTGACATGGCAGAGTTCAGAGTAAGAACACAGGAGTCCTGACCCCAGTCACTTGTTCCTACCACTAGACCGTGCTCCAGAGGAGATCTTTGGCTGTGCTTGCCATTCCATTTAGAGGGAGGCAGCTGGGAAGGGTTTAAAACAGAGATTTTTGTCAAGGTTTAAGGCTTCACATCTTGCCTGCCTTCAAAGCTCTTTTTCCTTGGAGGGCTTTAGCGGTCAGATTTCCCAATAGGTGCAGTAACTCTTTTTCAATCTGCTCTAGAAGGCTGTAAAAAAACGGGGGGGGTGGAGGTGGGGGGGAAATCAAAGAAATCTGGCATTGTAGATGAGTTCCCAGCGCAGCCAGGGGTCTCTGTGCTGGACCCTCACTGAAGCTGGGCATAGACCTAAACAAATCAGCCACAAACATTCTTTGGAATAAGAAATGGAAGTTGCTTCTAGTCCTTCTTCTTTGCTGTCAGGTTGCAATGACAGCCAGTTTACAGGTGGAACATTCATGTAAAGAGTAACTTTAAAGTGAATATTAGAAAATGCTGCCAGGAAATAAATTGCGAACTCACAGAACAGATCAGCCCAGTCTCCTTCAGTGGTCAGGACCAGCTGCTCCAGAGGAAGGTGCAAGAAAACCCTAGGGAGCAACTATGGAATGATGAGCCTATAGGGAATGTTTCTTTCTAGCCCCCATCATTTAGACATTTGTTAATACCCTGAATCCAGAAAGGTTAGATAATTTCTATTTACCTGTCCCTGCTGATGGTCTCATTATCCATATAAATATCTAATCCCTTTTTGAATCCTATTAAAAGCTCTTGACCTACATGATATCCTGTGGCGGTGAGTTCCATAGGTGAAATATGCATTGTGTAAAAAGCAGTTCTTTCATCGGGACTCACATCAGCAACCTGGTCCACAGAGTTACGCTCATCCAAACAAGTAACAGCAGTAATACCGTGTGACTTATGTTCCCAATAAAAACTAACAAACACAGAGTTGAGTTTTGGATATCAAATACTCAGAGCGAACTGCCCACGGACAATCCCTTCCCCAGGAAGGAACTAGTCACAGAGAGGATTCACTGGAGAATTACAAATGGGGGAAAAGGTCAAAAATCAGGAACACAAATCAAGAGAATCGTAATCTATGTGCAGGCAATTTGTGATCAAAAGGAGCAACTAGTCGATTATTGGCTGAAAACCAGCCCATCCACAGCTCACATGCGTGTGGACTTTGGCGGCTCAGTATCTCCTTTCTCGTTGATCAAGGCAGCACTTGGAAAAGAGAGCAGCACCGAATCCGGGGGGCACAGGTGAGGAAGCAGCTAATGGGGCACACATGCCGGCGGACCCAGAGTATATTTTGCCTGTTATTAGCTTAATTACCATTTCTATTAGGGTAGTGCTAGGAAGCTCCATCGGTGCCCCATTGGGATGGGTGCTAAGCAACCAAGCTGCACAGAAGCTAGTCCCCATAGAGACTATGAAGGGCCTTCCTCCTCCTGCTCCTTCTCTGTGTCACCTTCTCCCCGGCCCCGGCTCACTCCTCCCTCGTAAAGGACGCTGTGCTCCTCATGGTCAGGAGGGTCAGCTGCTTCCTCTGAGGCCGGCAGTGTTGCCCCAGGACTGGTGGGAGGAAAGGGCCACCAGTCGCCTCCAGCAAAGGGATGGGGCTAAGAGCACAAATTCCTAGGCCTGTGGAGCCGGAGCAGCACCCTGAAACGTTCTGGCCTCTAACACGGGGCCAGTGAGAACCACCTCCCTCCCTTCCTCTGGGTCCAATGGGTCCGTTCCCCCACCGCTGCAATATCCCCTCTTCAAAGACGTTTCCTCCAGCCAAACTCTCCTCCCTTTTCTTGGGACAACTCACCCAGAAAAACTGCCCCTCGGGAGGAGAAACCTGGTAAGAACCTATGACCTCGTGCTGCTGTGTCACCAGGGAGTGAGGGTGTGGGGCGCTGGGGGACACCTCAAAGCCCCCTGCTCCTGAGGAAGATCTGTCCTCAGATGCAGAGCAGATGAGGGGCAGAGGGGGCTTCATATCTGCCTGCAGAGGAGACTTACAAGGCAGCCCAGCATCAGCAAGTCCTTTTCCTGGCCCAGACAGACTCAGCAGGTGGCTCCATCTGAGAGCGCTGAGAGCTCTGGGAACAAGACATCAAGGGACATCACGGGCAGGGTGGGCTTGAGGGAGAGCAGCAGAACCAAGGCCAGCAGGGGCCGAAACGGCATCGATTCAGGACCAGGAACAGCGCCTGGGAGCAGAAAGGAGGAGACCAGGACAGTGAAGAGCTCCTATAGGCTTGGAGCCTGTAGGCATGTGTCAGGGAAGATCCGCTCTGAAACAGAAACAGCTGTTTGGGGCTCCGCTGAAGGAGTCGCCACCGCCAGAGGCTAAGCAGCAGCAGCTGCTACTGTCAAGCTCCCCTCCCCTCACCTGCTGGTCTAGTCTGAGCAGCAGCCACAGGCTTGGTAGAAAACTGCCCCCAAGTCGCTTGTCCAGGCGGTTACCTACAGGGCAGCACTTGCTGATAGACCAGCCTGGTCTCTCATAGAAGGAAAACAGGGAATGTGAGCTGCGAAGAACAATCTGGTTCTCAACACTGCCCTTTGCTGCAGCTGAATGGTGGGGAGGAAGAGTGAATTTGCTGCCTGCAGCCCTGCTCTCGGAGCCCTAGCCCGGCCGTCACTGTCTCTGCCAGCTCCAATAATAGAAGAATCCGATATAATAATCTTGGATTCATCACATACCATGTTGAGTGATTGGATTTTCTTTGACATGTTGCCATGAAAATTGACCCAGTGCGGTGAGTGACAGCTCTTAAGGGGCAGGGAGCCAGTGAATGAAAACACGTGTTTACATCAGGGATTTTATTTCCAGGCTAAGTCTTTGCCGGGGGAGTGGGGCAATTCTGGGGGAGTGCAGGGTGAGAAGGAAGCACACAAAAGAGTTCTGAATAAACAACAGACTCTTGGAGAAGGTCTGGAGTTAAAACAACACACCCCCGCCAGTCATGACAGGTCGGTCCCTGCCCCACCTGCCTCAGGACAGGAGAGAATCAACTCTGGTTCTCGACGGTCTACTCAGAGATCCCACAGCACTTTCCGAAGCTGCAGGTCTGATGCCAATCACTGTGTAAGTAATGCACATCCAATCCATGTCCACCAATAGCTCATACATGGCCTTGGGTGAGACCCTCTTTTATGGAGAAAGTGACCGGCAGCCAGGACACCGGGGTTATATTTCCTACACATTATCAAATGTGCACAGCAGAGGGGACCTGGTTTACCATCTCATTCCAAGCCTGGCCCCTCCATTGCTGTAACAGCCCCCGGCCAGGCCACAGCACGGCATAGGAGCCCACGGCAGGACATACATCCAAGATTTCTGGCCGAGGGGGAAGATTGTTGCTAAGTGAGTCAGACTAACATTGAATCCATCCCTCATCTCTGTGTTATTGGATCATCATACGCCTGAGTGCGGACACTTCGAAAAGGCCTGGCACTGCCCCCCCCGGGCTGTGATCCTGTTACGTCGCACAGTGCTCCTCACAGCTTGGACCTGGCCCACTGACCTTATTCCCTGCAACACAGGTGTGTCAGACTGTGCTTCTGCGGCATGCACGTCGTGGTCTGACAGGGTGCACCGAGCCAGGAAAACAATAACTCAGCCAGCCACAAAGAGATGGAACCGCTTCATCCCCGAACCGCCTCCTGCTCCACTCCAGCACCATTACAAAGGGGCCTTTAATACCAAGCTAACATGAAGCCGAGAGCGCTGTGCCTTTCCACCCCACACAAGACTTGTCTCCCAGCAAAAGCCACCTAGAAATAATGAATCCTCCAGGGCCAAGGAGCTTTCAGGCTTTCTGAGAGGGGAATGAAAGATTTCCGGATTTCATCCTCTCTCCCCCCACTCCCAAGGCTTCTTGAAGTTAATGTTCTTAGGCCTGGACGTGAGGGGCAAAGGGAAAAGATCCATGTGGTGACAGGAGGCGACTGATCTCTTTTACATAGAATGACTCTCCAGTCCCAGTTTAATCCCCTCTCTCAAGGCAAATGGGATTCTTTGTCAATAGAAACTTCAAAAGCCCAGCCCTGCCGAGAGATGGACCCTTCTTCTTTATCTGGTGTCTGTCACTGACTCGGTGTATTTACCTCCAAACAGCTAATCTGTCTCTCTAGCCCTCCCTCTCCATCTTGGACTCTGTAGTGGGGACGGCTGAGTTATCAGCATTCAGACTTGATGACCTATGAGAGGGGACCCTGCAATGCACAGGTCCTTTTATTTCACCTGCTCCTTTGTGATGTCAAAAGACAGCCTCAAAGATTCTTGGTTTTCAAACACACCTTAGGGATTTTTCAATGCTTGTTTTTCACATCAGAAATATCAGGACCTGACTTAGCTGAGAGATGCTGCGACAGCCATGTCTCACTCTCAACACGCAAGCTAGGAACTCCTGAGTTCTAGTCCTGGCTGTGTCACTGACTTACTTTTGACCTCAGGCAAGTCACTTACCCCCCCTGTTCATCAGTTGTCCCACGTGTAAAATGCGGGCTGTGACACAGGCCTGTGAGATTCAGTAACTTCTACTGGAGGAATGTGTTTTGAAGATGCGAAGTGCTATCAAGCTACTAAGTACTATTATGATCTCTTTTCCTGGAGGTCTTGGGAAATTGGTGGAGGATCTGGAAGGTAACATCTCGTGTGGGTGTGTGATGGATAAACTGAAGTGGCAGAGAAGAGAAATGACTCCTTAATGTCACAGTGCTGGTTAATGACAAAGTCGGGCCCAGGAGCTCCGACACCCTGTTCAATGTGATTGTCTTACCCGATTACACAGAAACAAGTGTATTTAAATGTTGAACAGTGCACAGGGCACGGCTAAAACCCAACAAAGACCTTTTCAGCTCTGGGTTCCAATCTTGCTGAATTGTCCAACTGCACAACGGAGCCTCCGCTGCCTAGTGGATTGAGCTTGGCAGCCTGGCAGTCGGATCTGCCCCTGCCCCGCCCCTTAATCTCTGTGACCTTGGGGAAGTCACTAGACTTCCCTTTGCCTCCGTTTCCTAATCTATTAAAAGGGGAAGAGCACTGCAGAGTGGCTCCTGCAGATTTCCTGGAGATGTAGCCATCTGTCTAGGGACTTGTTGGGCCCTCTTCCCTGGAGCAATAACAGTAACAGAGATGCTGCTGCGGTGTTTCGTGGGTGATAGACGTGGCTCTCAGAACTCTGTGCTGGGCCGGGGGGGGCAGGTCACTGCCAAGGGAGGGAAGGAGGAAGGAGTCTACAGTATCTTGGCACCATTTCAACATGGAGCGGTGGCTCTTCTTCCTGGTCTCTTTCATTTCCCCAGGATGTTCTGACTCCCAGCTTTACAGCCACTAACTCCAGCGCATGGCTCTGTGCTGTGAGCTCAGGGAGCACAATCATGCTGTCACGAGACAGAACGTGGGGTCCCGGTGACCTGTCCGCTCTTCGGCTGCATGGTCCCACTGGCGCAAAGAGGAGTGGCCCAGCTTGTGCTGGGAACCAGCCACTCCGGAGCAGCAGGCAATCTCCTGGCAGCTGGCCAAGTAGGAGCAGCTGCCCCCCTGCTCCCCCGGTTAGACTGATGCTTGAAAATGAGCCCAGAAACTAAACAGCATTTCACCTCTGGGGGAGCGTCACAACAGACGACCCCACTCAAGAGACACCCAGTATCCCGGGGACTGGCGTGTGAACCTCACCACGTGGGATGGGGAGTGACATGTGTATGTGAGGGGGAGCCGGTGTGAATCAGGTCACTTTCAGGGAGCTTGACAACAGATGACGCTTTTCCTCACTTACCTTGGGGGTGCCAGGTGCCATGGAATCCTTCAGTATGGAGTTCTTACTGCCAAGAGAGAAAAGAAGAGAGTGAGCGTCCTGGCCACCGCATGACAGCAAGGGACAGGGGTAGGGAGTGGGGTTGTGCAGGGGAACTAAAGGAGGTTAAATACCAGGGGACAGGGATCCTGGTTCTGATCCGAGATGGGGCAGTTTAACCAAACGCTCCCAAACTGGAAGGGTTTGGATCAAATGGGGCCTAGAGTGGAGCCAGTCCTGGCTTCGCAAAACCCAAATCCAGCTGATGAGATTTTGCAAAGTGAAATCCATTCCTCCCCCCTGCTGCTGCCGCCCACCTCTCTCTGTGACCGCTGCCACAGCGCCGAGGGGCCCGATCATGCGAGGTGCCCATTGCCTTCTGAAAGGAACTGAGGGTGCTCAGCGCCACGCGGGAGTGGCCTCGAGGGAGAGCAGACCAAGAGAAAGCGAGCGAGATTAACTGCTAACAAGGAGACGTAGAAAACTCTCCCTCTTCCAACCAGTGCCGAGGAGGCAGCAGTCCTGCCACTGGCTGGAGTCATTTGTTAATTCCGCTTGTTTCCCATTTAGCGGCTCCCTCTCAGCGGGGAATGAGATCGCTGTCATGGCCCTCCTCCCCGCCTGCTCCTCCCTGGTGTGAGATGCCGCAGATTTAATAACACTTCCCCCCTCCAGACAGGTTAAACTTGAAACAATTACATATCAAAGCCGACATGGTGGGGAGGCCCGCACTGTAATTTTTTGGTTATTAAAGTAATCTCTCTCATGTAAATTCTCCCGCTAACACGCTGCAAACAGCATTAGGAAATAAATTATTTCCCCATGATTCGATTTGTCAATGCAAAGCACCTGCAGCAGGCAAAAGGATCTTGAAATATGTTGCCAACCCGATGCCTGCACTTGTAAGTACATTGTGGCGGGGCGGCTGGCTCCCACCTCTCCATAGCCCCGGGGAGATGATGGATGGATGGATGGATGGGTGGGTGGAGGGAGGAGGTTAGCGGGTGGAGGCGGAGGTTGGGGGTGGGGGGAATGGAATTGTGTTTAATAACAAAATTTGTATGCAAGCCTGCATTCCAGGCTAAGGATGAGTGATCGGCAGCCAGCAAGTATTAAAAAGCCTCGCTAAACAGCTGCTGACAATAGAACAAGACATATCAAATCAGATCTACTTCAGGAACATTAATATACACACGCATACAGACATGCGCGTGCATAGGCAGGCCCGCACACACACTCTCCTTTCTCCCCGATCCCAGCAATATGGGAGACATCAATACGTTTTTATGAGACTTTCAGAAGATCAACATGGTACTAGATGTGACAAAAAAGCAATGTGGCTGTCATGTTCGCTTTGTCGGGGACACTTTAGCCCCAGATGCTGCGCTGCAGTGGCAGTGGGGAGAAATTGAATTTGGCCGGCTTTAATCTGCCTTGATTTGGCAGATGGCTGGGTGTTATGAAATGAGAAGGGATGGAGGAAGGTGTTTCCTCCTCAGGCTACAAACCTCCGCAACCCCACCACACCCGCCCGTACCCCTCTGTGGGCCTCAGAAGGGGCGAGATAAGGAATTATTTGTCATGATCGGGTCACCAAAGTGCAAGAGATCAAGGCTTTGCTGCCTCTCCATTTCCCATCCCCAATGCACAGAAGTTAACGAGGCACTTTTAAAACATGATTCTTAGCCAAACAGCTGCAGTTACTTGGACTCTTTGATGGACGTGAACATGGATGAGCGTCTCAGTCATTGTCTCCCTCCCATCTATCCCTCTCCAGGGCTCTGGATTGTGGCAAGCACTGGTAATGAGGGTGCTTTGCCTTCCAGAACCACTTTCACAGCACAGCCCTGACCGTGCCAGCTCTGACTGCAGTGGCCCCAGGCAGCTGAACAGGGGGACGGGTTGGAAGCTGTTTCTCGCTGTTCTCTCATGCAGAGATTTCAGCAGCAGAGGGTCTGGACCACCCAGCTCCGCTGGGACATATTCTACCCACACCCTGGGCAGAACAGATGCAGTTTTGCGGCACAGGGTGAAATGTAGGGGGAGCCCACGCAAGGGTTCTGCAACCCATGCATGTCCTGGAGCACAGCTCTGTGGGTCGTCAGAGGGTTGGTTTAGGGGGAAGGCTGGCGCTGACAGATTTGCAACCACTGCAGGCTACCGCTGTCACTCCACAATCTGGCGTGTGTGTGGGGGTCCCTTCCCAATCAGACCCAGCAGATTTCCCCTTGGCACAAGCCAGTTACTGGGGATGAAGCTCAGAACATTGCTTACCGAGGCATACTTTGTCTCCAGCAAAAACATGGTGTGTGTATTCCCCACCGCAGGCACACGCTGTGTGTACCGGGGGGAAATAGGGAAGGGGTGTGTGTGGGGGACAGAGGCAGGACAGTGTGGGGTACTGTCTGTGCTGTACCCGTCCTGCCTATGGGGTAGGCAGGGGACATCAATCTCCAGGGCTGTGAATATGGCACCTTGGAGCAACGCAGGATTCACAGAGGAGTTGTGAAGTTGATTTCACCTTTTTTCCTCTGTTCATTGATTCCTTTTGCTTTGCATTCTCTAATGTGTAGGAGACGGTCCTGTGATTCCACCTGTGTGAGTCAGAGAAGGAAAGGGGTGGGGAGGGGAGGGGAGGGATAAAAGAAAAGTGGCAGCACCCCAGCTGTGAGCCTCTCCAGCACAGACCTGTCCACCTACGTACCCCAAGCGCACTAGTCCTCCTAGGAACACCTGCTTCCGCTCTACTGGTAGCCAGATCCATTCAGTGCACAGGGGATGTATGTGACCTTCTGGTACCAGCAAAGGAAAAGAGAGCTGTTATAAACTACGGCTATCAGAGAAGGTTTGGAATTTGGATCTGATGCCGGGGGGAGAGACAGCTCAGTGGTTTGAGCCTTGGCCTGCTAAACCCAGGGTTGTGAGTTCAATCCCTGAGGGGGCCATTTTGGGGGATCTGGGGCAAAAATTGGAGATTGGCCCTGCTTTGAGCAGGGGGTTGGACTAGATGACCTCCTGAGGTCCCTTCCAGCCCTGATCTTCTAGGATTGAGGGCAAACTCCAATCCAGTGCAAGCAGGTACAATTGCACTGACTTTAGTGGAGTCACACCCATTCACCACAGCTCTGAATCTGGCCCTGCAATATTATGCAATCGGCTTGATTCCTGCTTTTCAGTGTTACCTTTTTATTTAAATCATTCTGCCAGGTGTGAACAACTTCTTCCCCTTTTAGGCAAAATATTATATTTTAAAAAAACAAGTTTCATTCCCTCTGTTGTTAATGGTGCTTGAAATGATTCAACTTAAAAGCAACACTGAGAATCTCATTTATTTTTCACCAATGATACCCTTGTTTGGCTCTTCTAAAGCCTTCCACCTTTCACAAGGAAAGAAGATTAGTTAGTTTCACACTTTTTCTAGCCAGTTTCGTTTGCTGGTTCCCCTGCTCCAAGGCTGCAGCTTTGAGTTGCAAACACTACTGAATGGGGGTGCGGAAGGAGGAATAAATCTTTGTTTTAAGCAGTTGTTTCTGTAACTGCTGGCTCAGTGTGTTGCATGTGCCCCTCTTGTAGACAGTCCACAAAAGATAACAGCCTATGGCTGATAATTACTCAGCCCTCGACGCAGTTGACCCAAAGGCCACTGAAGTCACTGGACAGTCTTTCAGGGACTTCACTGGGCTTTGGCTCAAACCCGTGCAAGCTGCAAGTCCAACATTCAAACCCTAAAGATAACTGGGGGCTTGTTACATTTTTGCTGGATTTGGCTTTAAATTTCTTGGAAAGGTTTCTATTATTCTTAGTTTTTGTAATTTTTCAAAGTGAAACCCTTCGTTTTGGGCCACATTTAGTCCTGTTGCATTACTCCTTTTAATATTAAAAATTAAAAAGAAAAAATAAAGGGAGGGAGCGAGAGAGAGATTTGGAATGGACATAAACTCTCATGCTTCAGGGCGTAAGCCAATCTCCAACTCTTGGGGTTTAGGAAAAAACTTTTTCGGGAACAGATTGTTGCAAATGTGCCTGCTGTGGGGTTTCTTGTACTCTCTCATGAAGCACCCTGTGCTGGCCTCTGTTGGAGGCCGCCTACCAGAGTAGATGGACCTTGGGTTTGATTTAGTTTGGCAGTTCCTTTGCTCCTCTAAATAATAATCTACCATAAAGGCTTTGCAGCACTCTGGGCTGCCGTCCTCCTTTGCAGGAGGCTGGGCGCTTCCAGGCAGCGAACTGTTAAGAGAAGCTGGCAATGGACTGAGAATCGAAAGGCCATCAGCAAAGAGAAACCTTCCATTCCATAAACACCGCAGACAAATTAAAAATGGTAAAAGGGAAATCAAGACCTTTAAAGTTCAAACACTTTTCGGTGCCTTTTAAAGTTTCTCGCTCTAGGCTCTTGTGGAGAGCACAATCTTTGGAGACCTCGGAATTCTCTTTAATCACTAAGCAAGTCTGCAGTGGTCTGAAATGATTACACATTTACATAGTAATAACCCCGACACTCCCCACATTATTTCATGGCTAGCATATTTCCACTCGGCAAGTGATCCATGTGTTTTAAATTATAACCTGTACATAGGAAATTAGTTACTAAGTACGATATTCACAGGCTCCTCTGACACTTCTAATTAAGGTGATTTACACAGAATTATCCTTTGAAATAAAAAAATGGTGTTTTGCTAGCTAATAAAATATAATTACTACCCGTTTTTATAAGTTACAGTTAGTTTTAATCTATTTGGGGAATTGTTTATCTAGTTCATTACAACAAAACAACTTCTTTCTCTTTTACACACAAAAATTATGAAGGAGGAGAAAAAGGGCATATGGGGGGCGGGGACACCCCACTGCTACCCAGGGATTCAGGGGAGACCCTCATTTTTCATTTTGATCAGATAAATGGATGCTTCTATGTTAATCCATTTTTAGGGGATAAGCAGCTGTACACACAGCGTGGTACAGACAGTGTGTGTGTATGTGTTGGGTTACGATGGTCTCAGACTCCAGGATGGAAAGTCACTGACTCAGATGGCTGTTATCCCTGGAGCTAAGACCCCATCAGGGTGACTATGCCCTGAGATCACTGTGAAGGCATTCAGCTGCATCACCCGTATTAGTGTTAATGGGAGTCAGGTGGCCGGATACCCACGTGCTGCCAGGAACCCATATCAGCTCTCTGGAGATTTCTATCCCCTCCATTTATTACTTCACACCAGCTGTTAAGAGGAGCATTCCCTTTCAGCAAAAGTTAAAGAAACAGGCGATAAGGCATGGATGGGCAGGAGCCTTTTCAAACCAGGCTCTGACTTCCTGAGAAAAATCCCCAGTTAATATTAAACAATGCCCTGAAGTCCCCAGGGCTGCTGCTCTATTACCCAGAAGACCATGGGGCTATGTGCAGCCCCGGCACCACGTTCTAAACTGTCCAGAAGTCCAAGGGGTGGTTATCCGCATCCAACACTGCATTCCCTGCAGTGAGTCCCAGGGGCGTCGGTCCAAAGCCAGCGCCACATTCACTGTCATGTATAGTAACCTTTGCAATTTTTCCTTCCAAGGAACACTCTGCGTACAAAAAACAGGGGATGTCATCTCAGGGAGTTGCTGTCCTCCAGCTGCCAACAGACAATGCGACACCTCCTGATTCCCCGAGATGACAATTCTAGTGCAATGGAAATGAAGAAGATGCCGCTCTAGGAATCTGGTAGGATGAAAACGTGTATGCTGATGTGGCATGTGTTTCTGACAAAGCATCTCTGGGGCACATTGTGGTGACCCAAGTGCAGGGGAAAGCTATGGTCAGGCTGCCTGCAAGAGCAGGAGATTGGATTCCATGACCCAGAGGGCCCCTTTGAGTCCTATGACCTATGTTCCTATGATTCCAGCCCATGGAAGATGAGCATGGGGACAGTGGACTTAGGACAAAATTGTTCACACCTGGGTCCCTAAAATTAGACATACCTATAGTTAGGCACCTAGATAAATGTGGCATCGTTTTCAAAAGTGCTGATCCCCTCAAGCTTCCATGGACTTCAAGATGGTCAGGGATGCAGCCCCATGCTCTGGGTTTCCCTAGCCATTGACTGCCAGAAGCTGGAACTGGATGACAAGGGATGGATGGATCACTGGGTGATTCCCTGTTCTGTTCTTTCCCTCTGAAGCATCTGACACTGGCCACTCTTGGAAAACAGGATACTGGGCTAGATGGATCATTGGTCTGACCCAGTGTGGCCGGATACTATCAATGTTTATTTTAAAACATTTTTTAATGTTTATTTATTTAAATTTTCATAGTTGCAGGAAACGATATGGGAGGAGGTCAGACAATTATTAAATGATAGTAGATGTTGAGATTTGAAAAGTTAGAGCTTTATAGCCATTAAAGCACAAATTGTCAATACCATATGGCAAAATATACAAAGTAAACAACTTTCAATCAAACTGTAATAAGTTCTCAAGCACCATTTGTCTTACTTTGCCTAGCTGTAAATTTCGATTATTATCAATGGAAATATTTTTAGTCAGTTTGTGTGTGTGGTGAAACCAACATTTCCTGATATTTACCCATAAAAATTCCAAACCTTCCAATAACTGACAAAATAGAGAGAGATCTGCTTTTGCTCACTTTTTTCAGCCTAAGTCCCTTTTTCTGGTGCAACTTGTCACTTTAGCAGGTACCATGTTTCCAGACAGAAGGGGGTTGGGGGAAGAGGGTCAAGTTCACAGTGTCCCTTTGAGAGACCCAAGTTTGAGCATTGTGGGCAGCTTTCCTTGGGAAGCAGCGTGGAAATGCCAAGCTGCAGGGCTCCACTCGTAGCTGACTCAGAGAGCACCACTTAAGGACCTTTATGGAGAGAACTGTTTGCTCAACACTTTGGCTTCAGCTCGGGAGGATGGACAGGCAGTTTGGTTATGGGCCTTAAAAACAGATATGGGTTGATAATTAAAGCGAATCAATGGGCTTAAGAAGGTTGGGGGCTTGTGGCTAAGATACTAGGCTAGGACTTGGGGTGGGGGGTTCAATTCTCATCTTTCTGTGTGAGCTTGGGCAAATCATCTAATCTCTGTCTCCCTCAGTCCTCCATCTGTAAAATGGGGACAATGTTCCTTTCTCTGTCTATTTAGAGTGTCAGTTCTTTGGGACAGGGATGTCTCTCATTATACAGTGCCTAGCACAATGGAACCCTGATCTTGCTTGGCTTCTAGTGTAATACAAAGTGTTCTGCTCTAACCACTAGCCCATGCTGCCACCTAAAAATCTTTTAATGCTTCGCAAACATCAACTGACTCTCAGGAAAGTGTATTCAAGTGAGATCATGAAGTACACCCAAAAAGCAGGTTAAACACAGATGGTCGTGAAGAACGCTAATCATGGCAAGGTTTGAGATCATTAGTGCTTAGTACAATGGGTCTGGAGCCCTGGGGCCACTGTGCAAATAATTATAAATAATCACTTTGATAGAAGAAGTTCCTTGTGCTTGGGCAGCTAAGATTGTTTGTGTTTATCTCTTAATATAAAACTTCAATGAGAAGGTATTTAAGGAGATGAGTGAGGATGCGGCTGACAACGGCTCATTGCCACATACCTGTTATTCTTCTCCTATGAAACCATTCCGTAAAATAATTCTCATCAGGGCTTTGGCTGGAAAGAGACCGTGCCAGCTCGCATTTGGCTCCCAAATTAGATTTTGTAAAAACAAACTTTAAACATAAATGTGAACGATTTCCTTTAAAAGAAGTGCCAATGGAAACAATTGATTTTTAAAGCAAATGAACAGTCCCCGGCAGCAGGATTTGCAACACAAACACCTCAGCCCTGGGGCAGAAGCACCCAAATATGAAATTTGTCAGAACTCAAAACAAAATGGGCCACTCAGTTTGCATTGCCCAAGCTGGGAGAAATGCAAAGTGAATTGAATTTTTTTAATGTCAGTTTAAATACATGGAGGTGTCATTTAAAACCTAAATAGAGAAATTAGGGTTTTTTAAAAACTTCATAGGGCCAGATTTTCAGCTGGGGTCAGTTGTCATAGCTCCAAAAGACTTTAAAGGAGCTACAGTACATCAGCTGAGTGACTGGCCCATGACTGTCAACATCACCCGCTCCAAACTCCAGTGAAAAGCTTGCCTAACACCTGATATGCGGGGCCAGATTCCCAAAGGCTCAGTGCCTACAGTCAGGTCTGGAAAGTCCAAAGTCCTCACCACTCAGCAGTGACCACTGTGCCCCTTATGGCTAGATGTTCACACGCACTCAGCCCCTGCATGTGCCCCTGGCTTGCGTCACGCTTGAAAACCTGGCCTGTGGGGATTGAAATCCTTCTCCCTGCTCCCCAAAATAAATGACACCCCGGCAGGAGTGTGGCATCATCTGGACTGCATGAAACCCTGCCCACGAGTCACCTGACCCCACTCAAATCCCGCCGTCTCTCCGTAACCTCACACCCACGGCCCTGGGACTGCGACACCCACCAAGAACTTGCAAGCCAAGCGTTCACGGCTGCCTGCGTGCATCGGCTGGTGAGCCCAGTGTAAAAGGTAACCTGTGCTATCTCCCTAGCTCTGGGTGTCTCGCAAGCTCAGCGAAACAGGGCAGCTCTGCATGGAACCTCCTCCCTGAGCGCGCCCTGGTTTGAATAGGGGCTGAACGGTGGAGTGTAGCTTTGGAACAGGGGTTCTCTCCACTACAGGGCTTTATTTTCCTCTCAGCCCTAGCTTTGTGTTTGTCACACATGCTGCTTAAAACCTAGGCAAAAAAGCAGGCTACAGAAACCCCCCCAAAGGGAAGATAAAAGTCGGAGGGAAGAGTAGGATGTGAGACTGGTCTTGGGGGCTCTTTGTTACTGCTGGGGTAAGGAGTACTAGTTGGTGGTACTAATGCAGAAAAAGGCTCCAATATCAGCTGCACACTGCTTAGGGGGACAAATGGATCCAAGATTTATTCCCCGGCTCTGTTTTTTCTAGGTGTTCCTTCCACTTCCCCCTCTCACACCCAGAACCAGCCTATCTGAATGCGTGATAGGCTCGTCTATCTAGCACGTACATGGTCCCCTGTCACCAGAGTATCGGAGCCCCCCACCCCATTAATGGCTTTATCTTGGGAGGTAGGGAAGTACTAGCCCCATTTTGCAGGTGCAGAACCGGCACTGAAACATTAAGGGACTTGCCCAGGGTCACACAGGGAAACTGTGGCAGAGCCAGGCATCAATCCCAGTTCTCTGAAGGTCCAGACCAGGGCCTGAACAACAAGATCATCCCACGAATTTGGGAGACTTACTTTAGGCACCAAAAGTTTTGAACACCGTGGCTAATTTAACGAGGAAATGGATTTCAGGAGAGAGCCACTACCGCAAAAATTCCCCACTGACCCCCAACAAGGTGTTTGGAGGTCAGTGGGAGCAGCTTCATCCTTAGAAAGAGTAAAGCTGGGAGCCAGCCTGCCTCCCCTGGGGTCCTGGAGTTTGTCAGGGGCGGAGAGGAATGGGGCGTCTTTCTCTGGGCCAGGCAGCTGCATTTCTCATCCTCCTCTCTGCCCCGGAGAAAACGTGGATCAAGTGTCCAGGCCCGTTACGGCTGCCACCCTCTGACAGCGTGGGGACGACTCTCTTCTCTTTCTCTCGTTCCAGGGTTAATGGGCTGCGGCGAGGGGCAGGGGCACAAATCAGAGGGGGACGGAGGAGGATAAATCCACAGCATCAGCAGCACCACAAACAGCCTCCTCTCCTGCCCTGAGCCTTTCCCCGGGGTGGCAGAAAACAAGGCTGGGGCGCAATGTGGGCGTCTGTCTCGCTGGCCCAGGGGGGCAAGGGCAGTGATGTCAGTCTGGGCAGCTGGCTCTTTGCTTCCGAGGGCTCAGACCCTGGGAAGACGCACGCCCGTGCTCAGCTGTAAGTACACAAGCCGCCCCGCGGGGCTCAACGGGATCACTCCCATGCATAAGTCTTTGCAGGATTGGGGCCCTTGGCGCAGCCGGCCAGCACAAAAGCCCACACATCATCCTTGCTTTTCCTGCTCTCCAGAAACATGGGCCCCAGATCTCCCTGCACCCTGGTTTGGCATCACTGAGAAGTTCTCACTTCCTGGCTGGCCCCCTAGTTCACACACTGTGGGTCTAGATTAAATCCAGTCTGAACCAGGCTGTTAAGGAAAAGGCTGGCTAACGCAAATGGCAGGTTCCCCAGGCAACTGGAGCTCTAGACCTGGGCCTGAGCCAAAGTCCCAAATCCAGACACCTTTGAATTTTGGAGGCTGAAATCCAGAGCTGAATCTGGATTTTGCAGCTGGAGACTTTCTTTCTCTCTGATGAATCACAGCAAGAGCTGGGATTGGCAAGGCCAGATCAGTCAACCTCAATCCCCCTCATTCTGCTCCAGTAGGAGCAAGTCGCTGAAGTTCAGCCCCATCAGAGCGAGAGCTGACGTGGGGATACTGCTGGCGAGGGGCTCTTGGAGCCAGCTTGTGGCTGCTGCTGTGACAACGGGCCCAGACAAACAAACCCAACCTGTGAGCGCAACTGCAAAAAGGACATAAAAGTTCACAGGACATCACAGTGACTTCTCATAACAAACTGTCACAAATACAACGGGAAGGGTCACCACCTTTCTGTACACAGTGCTATAAAATCCCTCCTGGCCAGAGGCAACATCCTGTTATCTGGAAAGAGTTAAGAAGCTCAGCTAACCTGGCTGGCACCTGACCTAAATGACCAATGAGAGGACAAGATACTTTCAAATCTTGGGGGGTGGGGGGGTGGGGGGGCTTTTATTTGTGCTCTTTGTTTACGGGATTGTTTCTCTTGGGACTGAGAGAGGCCAGACAGAAATCCATCTTCTCCAACCCATCCCAATCCAAGTCTCCAATATTGCAGCCAGTCTAGGTAAGCCAGGCAAGGCGGGTTAGTTTATCTCTTGTTTTATGTGAATTTTCCCTGTGTTAAGAGGGAGGTTTATTCCTGTTTTCTGAAACTTTAAGGTTTTGCCCAGAGGGGGATCCTCTGTGTTTTGAATCTGAACACCCTGTAAAGCATTTTCCATCCTGATTTTACAGAGGTGATTTTTACCTTTCTTTTTTTTTAATAAAATCTTTCTTTTAAGAACCTGACTGATTTTCCCATTGTTCCAAGATCCAGGGGTTTGGGTCTTTGATGATTTTGTAACCAATTAGTTCGGATATTATTCTCAAGCCTCCCCAGGAAAGGGGGTGTATAGGGCCTGGGGGGATATTTTGGCGGAAGACGTCTCCAAGTGGGCTCTTTCCCTGTTCTTTGTTTAACATGCTTGGTGGTGGCAGCATACGGTTCAAGGCCAAGGCAAAGTTTGTACCTTGGGGACGTTTTTAACCTAAACTGGTAAGAATAAGCTTAGGGGGTCTTTCATGCGGGTCCCCACATCTGTACCCTAGAGTTCAGAGTGGGGAAGAAACCCTGACACAAACGTTGATGAGAAACGGTGCAGAAGGGAGATGGAAACATTGTGTTGGTCTATAGGGAAAAGGCCTCCTGGGATGATCCAAGGACTGTGTTGAAATTACGCTTGTTAAAAACAGGGGATGTGGAGCCAGAAGTTAATGAGCCAAAATGAGTATGTTGGCTATGAGAAAGAGATCTTGTGGCGAAAGAAAGAACAAAACCAGGAACAGGCAGGAAGAACAGCCAGAAGCCACTGGAGAGAGCCAGCCCACCATCTCCTGGGAACCCGGGCCTTTGTCACCCTATTCCATAAGGTGTCCTCACCAGAACGGGCTGGAGAGAGAGAGACCCAGATGACGTCACCGCCCCTGCTGGCTTCAGCTGACTCCCAAGCCCCAGCTGGGATGACGGTTATTACCAGTTTTGATACCAACTAAGCAACTGCCAAACAAGAGGGGGGTTTGCCTTCTAAACACCAGATAAAAGGAAAGGGAACAAGGGATGGTGTTAAAATGAAATGCTTATTTAATGCTTTACCTTTCAAAGGCTTTAACTGATTTTCCTTCTTTTCTGTGTTTTAATACAAGGTTAAAAGGATTTTTAATAATGTGTTTGCCATGGTGTTAGGCAGGTTCAGGTCTCTGTATACCTTATTCAACATGGTTTAATATTGGACAGTGACTGGGTTATGTTAACACCTTTGGCCCATTTATTCCATCTAAATAATACATCACCACCTACTGGGAGGACACCACAGTTACCACTAGGCTGCATGCCAGGGTCGCTTGGAGTTTCTCTAAGGCAGCAGGGAAAGAACTCAGATTCTATTGCTCCAAAAGCTCAGGCCCCTGCCATTTGATTTAAAAGGGGATGAGGATCTGCACTAGTGTTTTGTAGAGTAGGGTATATGACACACAGTCAAGCAATTCTGATTCCATACACTAGAGGGTGGTGGTGCCCATAGACGCCAACCAGTTCCTCACAACTTTTTGCAGAGGTTTCCGTTCACTGCCTTGCAAACAGCACAGAATCACTTCATGCAAACATAACTGGGCTTTGAGGGTATCGGTGTGCTCCCATGCCTGGGCTGATTCCCCACAGGGCAGATCCCAACAAACAGGCAGATAATCCACTGCAGGGCTTGGGAACTAGCCACCAGACAAAGCCGGGGCTCAGCAAAGATCCTGCCCTCTGGCTCACTAAGGTCAGCACTGTAAAGCCGCAGGGCAAAGCAAGCAGCATGGATGTGGCCCTCCCTTCACAATGCAGCAAGAGGACAGCAAATAGCCTCACTGGGGACTTGTCCTGTTCTGTGGGAGCTGAGCAGAGGCGGGGACAGAGAACTCATGCGTGTGCCCATGACTGAGCGAGCAGGAGAGACAGAGAGCACGGGCGGACGTGTGAGCCCGTCTCAGCGTAGGACAGCATGTGAACACGAGAAAGGGGACGCAGGAGCGCGCAGGCGGGTACGTGGGATGTGCCCGTGTGGGTGTAAGGGCGAGCACGAGTGACTGTGAGGCCATGTCTAGGCTCGGGGGCCACAACAGCATCGCTACAGCGCCGCAATGATGCTGCTGTTGCCCCACAGTCCAGACACAGCCCACAGCGATGAAGGGGCTTTTCCGTTACCGTAGGAACACCGCGCGACGGTAGCTATGTCAACGGTAGCCTTCATTCGTCGATTTGGCTGCATCTACCCCCAGGGTTAGGTCGGCGTAGCTAGATCGGTGTGGATTTGTTGACCTCCATTTAACGTGTAGGCCAGGCTTGCGTGGATGTGTGTCTGTGTGCGAGAGAGCGAGAGAGCCCTTGGGTGACAGCTTGAGTGCATGTGTCAGGGGGTGGACATGTGTGTTTCCATCTACACGTGACTCCATGCGAGCACGTATGTGGGAGCGTGTGACCACAGGACCAACTGGGGGTCCAAGGGAGTGTGTCTGTGTATGGATGTATGTGGGGTTGTGAGCACGCCAGAAAATGTGTGTGTGAGACGGGGATGGAGTGAGGCTGTTGGTGTCTTTCCTTTGGCACAGGGACGGCGCCAGCCCTTCCACAACACCTCAGCAGCTACGTGCCGAGCTCACGCTGGAAACCCGTCTGTCCCTTTCAGGTCTGTTCCACTGACGACCGGGCAGGAGGGAAGCACGGACAGGCAGATCAACTCGGATGCCTCTGACGGTGAAGCCTGCTGCCCCGCAAACACTCAGGGCTCCACTGGCACCGGGGAGCTCCTAGGTGCTGTCTACGGGAACCAAGGGGTGAGACCGCCGATGGGCGCCATTCAAGGCATCCCTCCCTCGTCCCTTGGTTGTGAGTCTGGACTTGTAGGGACTCTCCGGGACCCAGAAACAGCAGCAGCCCAGGGCTGAGACATTTACAGCTAGACTGGATGTAGGCCTTGGGAACTGCCTGTGGGGAACAGCCCTGCCTTGCCTGCAGCGACGGCCCAGGGGGGGCGCTAAGAGATCTCTCCCCACCCCACCTCCATTTTGAACTCTAGGGTTCTGACGTGGAAGCCAAGGAGGTGCCAGTCACAGTCCACGAGAGCCCTGAGTGAGGGCCAGATCCTGAGCCAGCAGCCTCCACTCCCACCGACCCCACTGAGAGCTGAGCACCCGGCAGGATATGGCCCTAAATTTCAAGCCCTTTTGCTAGGGGAAGTTTCAGCAAGTTCCCCCGGCCCGGCCCGGCTGGCGGCGTCAGCTGCTTGGCTCCAAACTCTGCACCGGCTGTGGGGCAAGCTTCTGCGAAGATCAATCAGGAGATGGGGAGGGTGTCCTCGGCTGCCTGGCAGAAAGTACCGTGAGGCACTTAATAGTACCTGTCCCCAGGATCTCCCAGGCATGGATTTATGCCTTGAGAGGTCACTGCTGTTGAGACTCTAATAACATGACTTTATTAGCTTTCTTGTTCCTTCTTTAAGATACAGTAGCGGGGGGGGGGGGGGAGCTGCCATACCTGGGAGGGGGGATTGGATAGGAAGCATCTGCCCTCGCGAATCCCCTTCTCGCTGACAAGAGGGAGAGGGAGAAAAATGATGCTCCTTCGAAATTTATCATGCACCCAATTACAATGTTAATTGGCAAGTCCCAGAAATCAATTAATTCGCAAATTTTTTTCAATTAAAAATTAAGATAAATCATAAAAACGTTATTAAGCAAAGGCCAAACTCCATGAACTTTTTTTTTTTGTCGGCATCTGGATTTTTTTTTAATTTAAATAAAAAAAAAAAAGAGCTGTGTTGCCAAAGCCCGATGCCCTTGAGTGTCTTTGCTGAAGCGCCGGGGGCTGTCATCAGCAGGACTGGGCTGAAGACAGATAAAAAAATATCGACCGGTCGGACACACTGCTTCTGTTTTATTGATCAGGCGGGAATTTAACTTGCTGTGCATATCCACCGTGTCAGCAAGGGCCACAGGCGAAATGAAAAATACTTGGCTTGGAGATGTCGCCTTGATATGGCGGAAGGGAGGGGCAGGGGGAAGAAGGGGAGAAAGGGAAGAAGCGATGAAAGAAACAAGCCAATGGGGGAAAAATAAGATGAAAAAAGAGGGAAGGAGCCTGGAAAGAAAGAAAGAAAGAAAGAAAGAAAGAAAGAAAGAAAGAAAGAAAGAAAGAAAGAAAGAAAGAAAGAAAAGTTAGCACACAAGGGAGAGATAAGGACAGGTTTCGATGTCTAGTTCTCTCTCTGTGACACTCATTCAGTTTCGTGCCCCCCCCCACCCCCGGAGCTATGTTCACATGTCTCACTGCTTTTAAGGGGAGAGATTTACTATGTATTTCAATGGAGCTTTGTAAAAAAAAAAATCTCACTCATAAATGTCTCTAATCTCACTCATTCAAAGCCTTGTAAGTCTGAGGCACTGGCTGCTCGGGGAGTGCAGAAGCAGCGCCTGCAAGCTGGCTGATGTGTTTATGTCCCTGGGCATAAATCTGGGAGACCGGAGGTGAGCGCCATGACCCTGACATGACATGTGCCAACAGAACTAATTTGGGTTTTACACACTCTATTTATCCTGTTGGGGCTTGGGAATGCGCCGCGCTTGCCCCTTGGAGACCAGTGGCTTGGTGTGATTCTTTTGGGCGGCTGAAGGGAGGGGCAGGGCCGCCAGTCAATTTTTGCACCAGGCAGGTCTCTCCCTGGTCCATGCTAGGAGCCTTCTTTGCTGACATAAAGTCCAGGAACTCCCTCTGGAATTAAACCAGGCCTGTGCACGTGGGGATCAGAGCTGTGCACGCAGCAGCCCAGTGTAAATGCTGTTGTAGGAGCAGGATTCCCCTAACCAGGGTGGATGGGGTGTGAGAGCCGTGCAGTCACACCGCGCTGTAGGCCCCATCTGCACTACATGTTCATACCAGCGGCAGGCCCCAGTTACGACACGGCAGCCCCCCAAGACAACTGAGGCTGGCAGTGAGGATGGGACTGAGCCATATTTGAAGCATGTTCCCAGACTCCAGTGTTCTGGTCCCAGTGGAGACAGGGCCCCATCCAGCTTCCTGGAGAGTGTGGAGATGGGGAGCTATCTCCTTCTTTCACAGCAGCCCTGGGAGACAGCCCTCTCGGCATCAGCGAGGGCAGAGGAACCGCTGCCAGGGGCTGAGGCAGCAGTTTCTGCTCCCAGCTTGCCTGCCAAAGGAGGGAAGATAAAAAAGAGAGAGAGCGGGAAAGGGAAAAGACTGCCCACCCTAAGGGGAATGAGGAGGGAAGATTTAAATCCTGGCAGGATTCACTGAAAGCCTCCATAGGCACGGAAGCCACTGAAGTCCTTGGGTCTGGCTTTCCCTCCCTCACCATGAATCAAAGCTGGCACAATAGGATGAGCTGCTCTTCCCCCGTGAGCACCTACCCTGCTTTGAAAGGGACCTTCCTGCCGCCCCACTGCATCCCGCTCCACTTCCCTCTCCCCAGCAGCGTTGGGTCTCCGCTTCCTGCCAACCGGAAAACCGTTGGGAGCATTTTCCCTTTGCACCTAGCTTGAAGGAGCCAGCCTCAGCTGTATTTTGGGAAATGCCTTGCAATCAGCTGGGACGTAGGAGAGTGTGTGTGCTGGGCTGGCTCTCAGCACACTGGGAACTCCGCAAGGCAGCTTTGTCTCCATGGGGCCCCTCATTAACCCCTAGAATGCTGTGCACACCGAGACCTCACCCCCACTCTCTTCATGTGGGCCACAAAGCAGCCAAATAACAAGAGCCTGTTAACCAGGGAAGGTAGCAGCTAATGGAGGCTGCCCGGTGGAATTTTAAAATACGTATTTATTCAAATAGCTTGAACAAAGATCAGCTGTGTTTGTTCCATAGTTGTTATTGTTTCCTGTGCACACAAATACTACAATGATGAGTGCAAGAAAGAAAGAAAGAAAGAAAGAAAGAAAGAAGCACTGTAGCTTCTTTAAGTAGCTTTGTATCCTTGTTCATAATCTTTTATCCCAGGCAAATATCCCTGTGCCTCATGCAGCAAACGGTGCTTTAGGAAAGCTACGTTTCCTTCTTTGTCCAGCGTTCCACGCACATCCCTGTAACTAAAGGCACCTGTTGAGCACCCCTACAAGGTGTTAAGAGCTGCTTATGATCAGCTGTTTCATGATAAATCTAAAGAGTCATATGTCCTCTGAGCCTACAGTTTAGCTCTTTGAATAAGAAATCTAGCGAGTCTCCTGTTGACTGAGGCCACTCACACAGAAATAATGTGACTAAAGCACAATTAGCGAGACTACACATTAAACCAAACCAAACTACATGAGACATAATACAGCCCTTAGACCAGGGCAATGTCTGAGTGCTTGAAATTACCTGGATCCAGATAACAGAGAGACCCGATGGACACGGCTGGTTACAGTGCTGCACCAGAGACGTCAAAAGCTAATGCTGAGCCGGGCACTATGCACACATAGTGAGAGAGTCTCTACCCCCAAGAGCTACATACAGGTAAAACAAAGGATGGGACGGGAGAAGTGACTTGCCCAAGGTCAGCCAGGTGAACAGTGGCAGAACAAGGAACAGAACCCAGGGGTATAGACTCAATGTGCATTGCCCCATTCCCCAGACTATGCTGCCTACCAAATTTTAGTAATGACAGTTCACATCCATTTACAGCTATGAACTCACAGCGCTGAAGTATAAGATTGAACAAGAGCATTAAGGTGGCAAAGTCAAGCACCAGGTCACTAAAGACTATCATAATGCAGATGCACAAGGGGGCCAAATTAAGATGACATGGGCATCCTTAGTTCTGGCATTTCCTCGCTTTTGTGTGCTTCACTTTGCAATCTTAATGTTCTTTTAACATAGGTGGTTTTTTTTTCCGGTGTGTGTGTGTAGAGATAGTGTACATTCCTACAATTTTTAAAAAGCAAACAGGAAAACCAGAAATTCCATCATGTGGAACCACACTGACCCCTCTCCCCCACGTGGGTCAGCAAAAGGGCACAGTGCAGTCCTCTACTACTTGAGCTAACTTGGTAGCAGTAGAAGGCTCTTATCTTCTATATGAACCTGCCACTAGCGGGCCATGAGACACTGCTTTGCCAGTGGGTTTCCCAGCTATCTGTGACAGCAGAGGAATGTTGAGACTTGGGAATCCTAGGTTTCACTCCAGGGTTCTAGGGGCTACAGACCCTTCTGCCCCATCACTCCAGGTTCTCCCCGATCCACTTCTGCTCCTATACTCTCCTGTCTACCTCTTACACTCTCCTTCCCAGCTCCTGACATTGTTTCCCCTATTCACTTCTATCTACCCTGGCTCTTGCCCATCCCGCAGTCTCCTGGTTCTCAGACCCAGTGTCACAGCTGTTTGGGAAGAACAACTGCAGGGAACGTCTTACTCAGTGCCTGTAGCCCTGGGCTGGAGCGTGCTCAGTGCAGATAAAATCTCTGGAGAATTAAGAAGCCGAACTCTAACAAGTCTTTACTGAGCATGTGCAAACTGAGAATTTTATAGAGGCTCATAACTTGGCCAGATTTGGGCATATTTTCATGCAGACAGCAAAAGCCACACCTCTGGCACCACCCGCCCTCGACCAACTTCAAGTGCTTGCTCCAAATCATGGAAGCACCAGAGCATCTCAGTTTTTATTTGTATTTTATCTCGGACACAACAATGTATTTTTCCTTTATGTCATTCTCTGAAACAGCTGACCCGTTTTAGCTTAACTTTCCCCCCAAAATTCAGTTTGAGACAGACACCCAGCATGGGAAATTTCAGCCCACGTGATTTAAGTTTGGCAAGTTATAAGCAACTAAAAAGAAGGGTCTTATAATGGAAAGTGTTAGGCAACCTTAATTATAGGCGTGTCATGACCAGCTCCACCAATAATATTCACCCAGACACACATTCTATGGCATATCCATTCATATATGTATATTGGGGCAAGTTTATGTATAAGGGGCCACCACATCAGTGGGCTGGCTGCACACAGAACAAACTGATCGTCATTCTGAGGGCACAGTGCCCAGTTAGCTCCATCAGGAGCCATGTGGACGGGAGCATGGTGGAGGCTGGAAAATTTAGCAAATAGCACCTGGTGAGGGTGTGCCGTAATGTGCCTTGCACTGTCCAGTGACCCCAGATTCATACAGGGCAGTCAAAGAGTGGGCTGCCGTTCACCCCTTTCCCTACACCACTTTCTTCCCCACCTTCCTGGGGCCACACGTTCCCGGTCAATCACACCAGGTGCGCTCTCTTCATGTGGCGGGATGGGGAGCGTGGTGCTTCCCTTGGGTGTGTGCTCGCAGCTCCCATTGACATCAGCAGGAGCACAAGGCTGCATGCAGGAGATGGGATTGTGGGAATCTGGACTTTACGGAGTTGCTTTTGATTCCTCAAACGACCCCCACCTCCTGGACAGGAGATGGAGATGCAACCCACGGTGCACCGAGAGACACTCAGACCGGCTTCGGGATATTACTGCCGGCCGAATTCCACAATAGACCTGATTGCTGCTTCCTGGCTACCCTGGAGCTGGTGTCAATAAATACATAACTATGGGCAAGATAGACAGGTGCAGGGTCCGATCCATGTATCTGTACAGGCTCAGTGGGACCTGGGGCACAATTACGTGCCATGCATATAGGTCTGATGTGGCACTGTTATTATTTATTATTTCTATTGTGCGAATGCTGAGAGGCCTAATCAAGGATCGGGTCCCCATGGGGCTGGGTGCTGCACACAGATAAAATGAACAGAGGGCCCCTTCCCTAAAGAGTTTCTGGGACTGGTTCTACACCCAAACCCTATTCTTCACAACTGGCCTTTGGCTCCTTGGAACGGGAGCTTCCCAAAGGTAAGCTCCTACTTCATTTCTCTGCAGAGGGAGAGCATGAATTTTCCGGTACTGAAGGAGTTAATCCCATAACGCTGAGGCTTGTAGTTTTGTTTACTTTCAATTTATACCCTTCGCTTAAAGAGGGGAAAAAAAAGAAAAAAGGGGGGGGGAAGAAAGCCAGGTGACATATTCTAAGAGGGAGCACTGAAAACGTGTTAAGCACTTCAAAATCTCATATATTCAATCGGCCTCTGGCAAGACATCTGCCTAATGTTAGCGCTTAAATATCCTTTTCCATTTTACATGCATTCAAGTCTCATTTGAGCGAAATGAAACGGTATTATTAAAGGGAGATTTTGCACAAATGGCCTGAATTTGACATGTCAAGTTCAATGAGGCTGTTACATATGTAACGCCGAGAAGGGCTCTGAGGCTGCTGGCTCTTGAAACGCCGCCAGTGGCTCAGAAATGAAATTTGCATGCAGCCCTCTCCCTTCCCTCCCTCCCTCCCTCGAAACGCTGAGCTGGGACTCGCGGGGCAGTTCTCAGGCCCCAGCCACTTTAAGGAGGGGTTTGGACCCAGATCCAAGGCTGAACCCTTCAGGTTGGGCCCATCTCAGCTCAAACCCACGCAGTGTTTGAAGAGGCTTCTGGTAAATTCCACTTCACTACGTGCCCTGTTTCAATGACTGGCCTCAAAGCTGCTTCTCCCACCCCTGGCCTCGTCTCTTCTCTAGGCACAGCCCCTCAACGCAGCTGACTGCGCTCACAGCTGGTTGCCAGCCCCTTGGGATGGCATCTAACCACACCGGCTCAGTCGCGCCCCTCCTTGCCTGAGAGTGGCTTTCCAATGGTCCCAAAGGGTGGGGTTCCTGCCCCTCCCTGTGGAGATGGTTCCACAGCCCCATAGATCTCGCCTGCAAGGAGCCTTTTCCTGCAGTTCAGCCCATCCTCCATCCCATCCCTCCTGTGAATACCCTGGGAATGCTTCCTCTTTCCACTGCTCCTCTTCCTTTGCCCCCACCCTCCCTCCGTATGGCACTAACTTCCTGCTGAGGAGCTGCCTAACCTCAAACCCAGCGTGTCAGGCAAGGTCACCCCAGACCCAACGGTCTGTTCCACCGGCAGACCACTGCTCCTTCCAGCCCAGTATCCCACCTCTGGAAGCAGGCTGGCCTGGACGCTTTTTGCTAAGGCTGTGATGATGCCTGCAGAGTGGGTCTGAGGGGATCCGCCTTGCCTCACTGTAAGCGCTGGCCATTTATTTTTGTTGCTGTAAATGATTCAGGTTTATTAAAACATCACCACACAAACCATGACTGGCTGTGTCCTCTGTTAAAAACTGAGCCCCACTGGAAAGCAACCCCTCGGCATGTTTCTCCCCATCAGATTGATAAGTAACAGCTGCTCTGTCATTTTCATAATGACTCGGCATTGGCAGGGAGTGGGCTGGGCTCCTGCCCCGATCCCCATCACGTTTATAGCTCTTCCTTTATTTGTATGTTGATTGGATTATTTGAGATCATCATGAGTGTCTCTCTCCTCTCTGTGATGTGTTGCTCTCTTGCTCCCGGCTCTTCCTGTGGCCAGGCCTCCAGGGCAGGGAGCGGAAGAAGGGCCGCTCGGATTGTTACAGCCAACTGGCCCTGCCCGGCTGGGAGAGCAAGGGGTTCATTCCAGGTAAGCAGCCACATTTGTGTCCCGTTCCCCGGTGCTCCTGCTCACCGCCCTGGCAGGAGTTTCGGGGGCTCCCTCCCCGGCTAGGGCGGCCGCGGCCAGGAGGCGGGGAGAGAGCGGCAGGGCGACGAGCTGCTTTGTTGGAGATTAGCCTCTCTTGCCTGAATCCATAGAACAGATTGACTGTTATCTGTCATGGCACGGTGGGAGTTGTTATTTAATAATTAATAAAGACCTCTGATTCTTCTTCACCGCACACGGGGCCGACCAGAGCCGGCCGGGGAAGAGAGGGCGAGCCAGAGAGAGCTGTCTGCTCTTTAACTGCCGCTGTTATTTAAAGGAATAATGCCATTCTTTTTCATTTGTCAGCTGGCCCACAATGGCCCTTGTCATGCTTTATGATTTAGGGTTTCCTTTCCTTTCCCATTAAACGCCACCTTCCCATCACCGCCTTGCACCAACCAGAGGCTGCTCTGCAGTTTCAGTTTCACTCTGATATTGGCCCAACTTCCTTGATGGGCTGCTCTGACCACTAATTGCTTCTGTTCATTTAAACCTGTTCACTAATTTGCAGTGGCCCTTTATTAAGTTGGATGCAGCCCAAATTACACCATAAATTACGCACACAAGGGGACTGGGTGTCGCGTGGGATGAATGGATTGGCTATTCCCTTTTTTTTTCCTCCTCTCTCTCACTGTCTCTCTTTTAAAGAGCCATGGATCTGCACTCCAGCTGAGTGCCACCTGGGTGATGAATCTGGGAGGTCTCAATCCAGCCCCAGTTCAGGAGGTCTCTGCTGAGGTTCCCTCCATTCTCCCTTCATCTGCAGCTGATCGCAGTCATTGCTTGGCTGGAAAAATATCCCAGACTCAGCTGAGTCTGAAGTGGGCTTTCTCTCTTTCTCTCTCCAAACCTCAGCGGTGGTCTGACCAGGTGCTATGGGGCAATTAATCTGAGCCACTCCCCCACCTCCAACTCCCTTCCCTATCCCCCGGTGATGTAACTTAGCTTCCAGTCGGCAGTTTGATTCTTTTTCTCACCTTTTAATGACCGGGGAATTCATTAATAATTGAAATAAACACGCTCTTTTCCAAGGCTGCTGAGTTTTATTAAGGCAGGGGCAGGGATCTGCCAACCCTTGGCTGCAGTCATTCCCTAAATAACTGCTAGCAGTTAAACTGCAATTAATTTTTTTTTAAACAGGGGAACTTTGCCGTGCTGGGGAAAGCAGCAGGCAGTGAGAGCTGAAAGGCAGCCTGGGGCAGCAGGCTCTCTGCTAAATGCCTGCTGCCTTGGGGGGTTTGGTTTTGCCCCCTTGAGCCTCATACCTGCTGAAGCAAAGTACCAGGGATGCCTCGAGCTGACAGCCGTAAGTACCTGCTCGCCCGAAAGCTTGCAGCGCAGTGGGAAGCCGCATGTCCCTGGGTTTTAGCGGGGCTGGAGGAACATAAGAACGGCCACACTGGGTCAGACTAAAGGTCCATCTAGCCCAGTGTCCTGTCTGCCGACAGTGGCCCATGCCAGGGGCCCCAGAGGGAGTGAACAGAACAGGGAATCATCGAGTGATCCATCCCCCGTCGCCCATTCCCAGCTCCTGGCAAACAGAGCCTAGGGACACCATCCCTGCCCATCCTGGCTAGCAGCCATTGATGGACCTATTCATTAGTTTATGTCTAAGGAGTGCTTCCAAATCTCTGTCATCCTGCTGACTTTGATGGGGGCTGGATCGGGGCCTGGGCTCCCAGGTGAAAACGAGTTTGCTGGATTTAGCCCAATCCATTGGGCGCTTCATGCCCACAACCCCGCCCCCCCCACCACACACACCTCGTTCGCTATCACTGGCAGGGCCCGCTTGGAAAGCGCCCATGGCCCGCTGGCCCCGGGGAGACGCCTGCTCCCACACCTGGATTTTAAGCTTTGGCGAGCTGGCCGCTCTGGTGGAGAGAGGATGGAAAAAAGGGCAGCCCCTTACCTGACGTTCAGCTGAGTGAGTTTCTCCAGCTCCAGCTCCATGTGTTCCTGCAGGTCGCCGGGGCGCAGAAGGACCTGGCAGATGGGGCAGATCGGGGCCTGGCTGTCGAACAAGGTTGCTTTCTTTTTGCCTGTGGGGAGAGGAGCGGAGAAAGCATTAACCCTCGTGCCTGTGTAAGCCCAGTCTTGGTTGAAGCTGACATTACCCCAGCCACGTTTCTCCGCTGGCCTAATGGTAGCGCGTGGACGTGAGAGAGACCCCGTGACACAAGACGCTAACAGGGAGGTGGCGGGCGCCCTACCCAGCTCCACGGCACAGCAACCCCAAAGGGAGCGAAAAGGAAAGGTGAGGCTTTGCCACTTGGTTTTTATCGAGGCAGCTCCAAGCTCTTCCCGTGAACCCTCGCAGCTGGGCCAGACACAGCCTCCAGGTCCTATTCCCTTGTTCGACTGAGACGGTGTCTGGGGACAGGGCTGGGTGGGAAATTGCTAGCGTGAGTGACATGCTCCCACTTCAGGCTGGCTGAATTTCAGCGTGACGATCTGAACACGACTAATAGAATACAGGCTAATGGAAAAAACTATTCCATAGCATATTTTCTAATGAATTTCACTCCCTGGCAGCAGGCACAGTGAGAGTACGAACACCCCTCCAGATTAAAGGATCTTCGGCCAGGCACGTTGTACATGTCATCACCAGCGGGAGGCAGTGGGGTCCAGTGAACCGAGCCGAGGTTCGATTTTCTTGTGCTCCCCGATCTGTCTCTCTCTCTGTATCCAGCTTGTCTTATGCAGGGCCCGGCTTTGTTCTCTCTGCACAGCACCTCACACGACGGGCTCCTAGGCACTCTGGGAATATAAATAATATTCCTGGCTCTGCCATTGCGTCCCTGTGTGGCCTGGGGCAGGACCTTATCCCCGCTCTCTGCCTTGGTCTCCCCATCTATAAAATGTGGAATGACGCCATTGCTCTGCCACTTGGAGATGGACGGACGATAAAGTGCTAATTACTATTGTAAAGCCCGACAGCCCGTGTGAGGTGGGCCAGGATCATTAACCCCAATGTACAGAGAGGGGAATTCCCCCAGCCCATGCAGTGAGGCAGTGGCAGAGCGGCTTACAACCCAGGGCACTGTTCTCTTTCTCCCCAACCCCTCAGAGATGAGTAAGTCCCACTGAAGGCCATGGGAATTTCTCATTTCCTGTGGTGAGAGGAGAAGAACCCCCGGAGCTCCTGGCTTGTTCCAGCTCCGGACTCAGAGCACATGCCTCTCCCTCCTGCCCACCCCACATGTCCAGTAACAACCTATAAAAGGAGAGCTCAGTGCCATGTGGGAGCCTGGCGGGGGCTCCCTTCTGCTCTGCAGCAGCTCCCCGTTACTGAATCCCACCCTGCGCTCCCTGGAGTGCTGCACCGCGGCCATGGCCACACGCCTTGCCTGGCTTCCTGACAGCAGCTCCGCTCAGGCTGCTCCCCAGCGCTCCAGGAGGAAGGCTGGCAGCCCACTGGAAAGGTCATGGGCCAGATCCTGGCTTCGCAGTGCTGAAGTTCACTGAGTCACACCAGGAATCTATTCGATCTCACGTGGTTCGTCTCCCCATAGGTTGATGTTATCGGGGGCCCGATAACGGGAGGTGCTGAGTGTCTCCGACTTCCCTGGGAGTTGGGGGTGCTCAGAACCCTGCAGGATCAGACTGGGGAGAGCTCAGAAAAACTCTTGCGGCTTGCCCCAGGCCTGAGAATGCTGCCTTTCTATTTTCACTGCACAACCAGATTTCTCTGTTTAAGTCCCTGTTCCTAAGCCAATTTCCTCCAGCTCAGAAACTTTATTGCCCCCTCTGTTAGGAATATACAGCGCCTATTTAACATAAAATAAAACTCTAAAGCAAACAATGAAGCTACAATAAAGGAGAAAACCCCAACGGCCTCCAAATCCCGGTTTCCCAGCTGTATTAGCGATTGCGCTCATAAGGGGGCGTGCCGAGTCCAGGTCTGAGCACTCCTGCAAGGGGAAGCGTGCTTTATGGCTGCCTGTTGTCATCTAATGTGAACCCTCCTGCTGGATTATTTATTTATGTATTAGACATGGATCAAATTGGTGAAATCCAGGCGAGAGGCAGTAATGCACAATAAAGCAGTCTGCGCTGGATACAAGGGGCTGCATGCAACGTGGCCTTCCAATCACCAGCCAAAAGGTGCCATTTTATGGCTCCTGAGAACAGCGGAGCCCAGCTCAATGAATGCCCGTTAAAGGAAGAGACCTTCTCAAAAAATGAAATGTGGGCGCAGGCAGCTTTACTGGGTTCCTGCTGCTCACCGTATAAACAGCCTGTGCACAGATTTAACGAGAGGCAAGGTCTGAAATAAGTTTGTGACTAACCTTGGCTCCTCCTTGCCTTCGAAGGGCACAAATAGCCAGTGATGGTGCTTCCGTGGGGCTCCCAAAGCACTTTAGGAAAAGCCGTTAATTAGATCCCAGCCCCCTGTGGGGCAGGTATATAGTATCTCACTTTTCCCATGAGGAAATGGAGACAGCGAGAGGGACTTGCCCAAGGTCAGAGCCAGAGATCAGAACAACACCATGAATCCATTGTCTCTTTACAGCCCCTCCTGCTCTAACCACTAGCTCATACTCCCATCCCAAAGCCAGGCAGGGAACTCAGGAGTCCTGACTCGCAGCCCCTCTCTAGCCACGAGACACAATTTCTGCCTCCAGCCCAGAACAGACTCCAAGGGCTCTGACCCCTCTCCCACGCTTCCCTGCTCCACCCAGTGTACCCCACTCCCCTCCCGGCAGATTTGCAGACATGCAGCTTTGCTATCCTGGGATGTCTCCCCCTCTCTCAGACAGAAGCTCTCTCCTCAGTCTGTCATGTTTAAATAATGCCCAAAAACCAAACCGGAGCCAAACAACCAGCGCGCGCTGACCCCGGCGGGAAAGGCCGGCATTTGAGCAATTCCAGCTTCCTGTTGGAGCCTTTCCACTTTTGTGTGGCGGGGGCTTGAAATAGCCCGGGAGGGACCCCCACCGCCTGCTATTTATAACGTTAGCCCCAGCAACAAAACAATGGCGTTGTCTGACTCTCCCTCCCAAAATAAACAGGCCGTCTTCGAGCGGACGGGAAATCCTGCTGGGTCCCCGCTGGGTAAACATGCTGCCCTCCTGGATCCCCTCCCCATCCGCCTGCGCTGGGCGTGCGCCCTCCGAGACCTAGGCTGTCTGGGACGCAGAACGGTAGCAGCCGCGCTGGGATGGGGCGGGCACCCTTTCCTGCCATCGCCACTAGGGGCGCTCTTGAGCCACCGTCTCCAGCCCTGCTCTCAGGGCCGAGCCCGGGGGGCCTTTAGGGCGAAGGAGGGAAAGTCACCCGGGGCCATGGGGCAGCGGCACTGCTACGGTGGGCAACGGGGCAGCAGCCTGAAGAAGCCAAAGCAAAAGGAGCCCATCAAGTGCCAGGGGGCGGCTTTGCTACCCTCAACCGACCAGCCTGTTTCACCCGTTCTGTGTCGGCAGCACACTGGCTGCACGCGGGCGGCTGCCCCGCAATTAGCTTCCTTGGGCTGCGCGTCCTGAAGGCAGCTGCGGGTTAAACTGGCTCCACTTCCCCAGCACAGACCAGAGCTGCGGGCTGCAGGATCCTGACTCGAAGGCTGGGGGCTATGAAACGGAACCTGCCTGGCCTCCAAGGGGCCACGTGGCTTCCCCTCTGCCGGGAGACCGCCCTCCTCTTCCAGGGCCTGGGCCACGCGCCACTGCCATTAATGGAAAGACTCTCACCGACTGTACTGGGCGCTGGATCGGGCCCTGCGTTCCCAAGCCCAGCCTCCCTGTCCAGGGTCCAGCAGCCCCCTCAGGCCAGGCCGGCAGGAGGATGAGCAGTGCTCCCCTTAGCTGCCAGCTACACTAACTGAACTGTAACAAATCTGTGCCAACCAAGCACGGGGCAGCTGTCCCTGCGCTGCACGCTGTCCCACCTCGGACCAGGGTGGGGACAGCGGGGCGAGAGCTCCCACCCTCCTGCTCCGGTGAGCACAGGCGCCTGCCGCTGGCGCTGTCAGGGGTGGGTGGGGGTCCTCCATCAGGGTTCAGCAGCGCGGGGCCTATGACACACAGCTGCGCAGGAGTGTGATTGATTGCTGCGCTGGGGCTTCATGGCAGAGAGGGAAAGACTCGGCCACTGCTCAGAGGAGCTGCCAGACTCACTATGAGCAGCAGGGAGGGGACCCATTCTGACTCCTACACACGGCTCCCAGGCCTGCAGGACTCACGGTAAATAGGGAGCGCTCCTGAGGCCAAAGATGTGTTGTCTGTGCACAAGGCCAACTGAGAACACACCCCGGACCATATTCCCTGGCCTCAGGGCCAGCCGGACTCCCACCCTTTGATCTCGTCTCTTGTCTGGGGATGACGCCTGGGCATCGTGCAATGCGAGAGCAGGGTGCAGCGAATCCTGAGTGCAGCAGCTTTCATTTTTGGAGGGGCAAAGGAGGGCAGAGACATCCTTAGCTTGGCATCAGTCCAAACCATAGGTAGGGGCTGGCAGGGTACTCACCACCACGAAGGAGTGAGTCCGGCTCTGGGATCTCAAGCTGGTAACTGACCCAGCCCACACCACTGAAACTCAGAAGCCACCTCTGAACTGAGCTAGGGTGGTAAATCTATTCCACTGGGGGGGCAGGGGAGAGGGCATCTACCTGTGACAGGCGCTGCCCAGAGTTCCCATCCTGGGTCAGACCTGCCTGCCCATGCGGACCTGCTCGATGCCCCCAGCTCCGCTCTCTGTGCCAAGCCTGCTCCTGGGAGACCCTGAACGGCTCTTTTCAGGGTTTGTTTTTGGCAGCTGTGTTTTTGTTTTCCTTGCCTCTCTCTCCCCCCTTCGGTCCCTTGTCAAGCTGTAGGGCTCTGCTCCAGTGTTTACCTTCCTCCACTCTGCTGCGTTCCCCGTCGCTGGCTAGTGCCAGAGAGATGAAAAGGCAGACCCTGGGCTCTCCTGCTGTTTGCATGGTCTCTCAGGCTCCGAGCAAATGTTTAACTGTAAGTGTTGAAACTGAATATTTCCTGCCCTGAAAGCAGAGAGTTCTTGATACACAAATGAACCCCTGCGCTGTGGAATTTTTCCACAGGCCCCTTCAGAGGGAGCTTGCAAATGGATCACAACCCAGGTGGCTACTGGATTAATAGTAACGCACCCTCCTCTCCCTTCTGGAGACTGGGAGCTAGATCCTTGTCTTGGTTACATTGATGTAAATCTAGAGCAATTCCACTGATTTCCAAGGTGCGACCCCAGATTGACACCACCATGACTGAAAGCAGGATCGGGTCCCTGGGCTCTGAACATAGCTTAGATATCTGTGAAATGAGTCTGAAAATCGCAGCTCAGTCCCTGACAAGCTCCGTTGCTATAAAACAGACACAAATGCAGCCCGTGCCCAACAATTAAATCTGAAATAGCAGAGAGGGTTGTGGGTCAGGACTGAGGGGCATCGGCTGAGCTGTTGTGGGGGGAGGTTCAGGGCTGGGGTACCAGGGGGCTGCGGGTCGGGATTGAGGGGCACCGGCAGAGCTGTGTAAGTATGTTGCTGAAGTGACTCTAAAAAGAACAACCAAAGGAAACTCCTTCAGTGCAAACAGCAAGAGAAATGCAAAGGAAGCGACTCCTCCTCTCAGAGACTTTGGGCAGTGAAGTTCTCAGTCTCCTTCAGCTCCATCTGAGCTGTAAATCGCCCCCGAACACCAAGTAAAAGTTCCTCCACTTAGCTTTGAAAAAAAGGGTAATGCAATGGAAGCTAGTGGTGGGGGTTAGATGACTCACCAATAGCTCATATAAGGCAGCTGAGACCTACGGCTGAATTCCCACCTACCCTTTCCCGTGGTGAAGGATGAGCTGGGTTCCTACGCAGCATTCTTACCAGATCCCAAATAGCAGGAGTAACAACTGGGATTGCACCAGACCGGGGAGCTCAGAGCTAGGCCGGATCAGCACCCAGGTCGAGCAGCCAGCTAAACACACGATGCAGTCACCGTCCCTAGCACGTCATGATGGGAGCCATGCAGCTTCCAGGAAGTTCTGTAGCACCTCCCTGGGTCATAGAGCGCTTTGCAAGGGTGGGTCGGTGTCACTATCCCCACTGCACAGATGGAGAAACAGAGGCATACCGCGGTGAAATGAATCTCACAATGAGGCAATGACTGGCCTACAACTGGCTCTCAGCCTCCTGCTCCAAGCACCAGATCTCACTCTCTCCTGGATCTGGAAATAGAACCCAGGAGTCCTGACTCCCAGCCCTTCCCTACACCACTCTAGCCGCTAAACCATCCCTCCCCGCTCCCCAGGGCCAGGAATCCTAAATATGATAAATATCCATGTCATATAAATGGACAACTAAAGCCCCTCAGCTCCCGGAGCCGCAGGCAGATCAGATCTACCTGAGCTAAAGACGGACGGGAGAAGAGACGAGGCCACTAGGGCACTACAGAAAAGCCTAGACTAATTTAGACGCACAGAGAAGAGCCACAGACCCCACAAAGGCCCCAGGAACTCTGCTATTTCTATGGTACTTTAGGTGGGAGTGGCTCAGATCCCGCCGTGATGGCCAGCAGCACAAAACCCGAGAATAGAAAGATCAGCAAAAGGACAGCTGGGAACAGCCCCGCTAGGAAGCGTTGGGAGAACACTGCAAACGATGTCCTAGAAACATTGGCTAGATCCTCACATACATTTGCTGTGGCGGACTCTGACCCTTTTAGGGTCTGCGAACGTTGGTGGGTCACGTGTTATTAGCACTGGCACCAAGGAAAGTCAACTTCAAACTCCCCCCTCCCAGAGTGCACGCAGAAAGCAAAACCGGGAATTCGTTTTCGGTGGGTGTTAGACCAGAATGACCGTTGTCCAGTCAGCAAACAAAAGCAATTCCATGTGACTTACGGAATGAGGCAGCCACTGGGTAAGAGAAATTCACACGCAACTTTGAATAAACAAACTTGAGAAGAATCACACATCGGTTCATTCTGGGAACACAATAAGATGCAAAATTAGTTGAATAAATTGTTTGCAACTGGATTATTTGTTTGGAACTACCACCCCTTCATCTAGCCCCTGCCCCAGCCATGCGTCTCTCCGGGTCTCCCTGTCTAGGGGTGTAAATTGGGGCCCATATGGTATGTTCAGGTGGGCAGGGGCAGCCAGGAGGAAAAGCAGGGCTGTTCGCTCCAGGCTATTTGCTTGTGTTTTGCCCATTCTACTTTGAAGTGCCCCAGCAATAGGGCTCCGACCCCCTCCCTAGAGATCGCATCACCAGTTGTGCCCAGTTGCTTTTCTCCCACTGACACGTCTTAATGATCAGAAAACGCCTTCCCCGCATTTAATTGTCGTCAGCCCAAGCCATGTTCCAGGCGCGTGAGTGCAACGGAGACCACTCCTCCGTTTCCTTTTCTTATTTCCGCCTTCCTTTTTTCTAAAGACGCCTCTGTCGCTTAAAATCAATCAAAATCATTTGACCTGAAACGCCTCTGAATAAAAACAACCCCACGCTGGGACCCGAGGTGCAACAGTTTATGCTGCGCCTCTCGGGCTGCACCGAAAACAGGTGGGTGGGAAGGGTCACAGTGCCCCAGCCTCCCTGGGGGTGTCACGGCTGCAAGCGCCTCTCCTGCACCCCCCACGCACGCCTACACATGGCTCCGCAGCAATTCGTTTCTGCTCTGTGATGGGCCTGGTGTTATCTGTGTCCTGATAGCAGGTATCTTGCGTGACAGGCCTCCTTTCCTTCCAGCTCACAAAACAATCATTCAAAGCAAGCCCCATATTAGCTCTGAAGCAGGCAAACGCTCGCCCTCCTCCCCGTGAACTGGGCAACGCCGTCCATTGCAAACAGCTCGGCAGTGACAGTAAGTGGTGGTGACGGGGCTGTGGTGGGCTGCTGGGCGGCGGAAAGAACACGGCGATTGAAGAGGAGATGGTTTATGTGTCAGCACAGAGTATCTGCGACCAGGCAGAAAGACGTGGGGAAGCAGAAACTGTTTGGTAATAAAGTGACAGAACATGAATAATGTTGATCTTTGCCTTCCGTATTTATTCTCTAATCAGCATATCCCTGTCTGTGGATTTGGATCATACCAGGCTATTTACCGTCCTGCTTTAGGGACGGAGCACTGTCTCTGTGGGGTTTCCAGTGCCTCCCTTTGGGCCCGATTCTGGGTGGTGGTGAATGTTCGCGACTTCAGCACATCGCAGGATCAGGACGTTCAGCTCTGAGTCAGTTTCAGAGCAAGGCCTGATGAATCAGGGGCCAGAGGGCAGTGCTGTCAGGGGGCAATGCCCCAGACTCCACCCCTTCCCCGCCTCTTCCCCCGGCCCCACCCCCTGCCCTGCCTCTTCCCCCAGATCCCACCCCTGCCCCGCCTCTTCCCCCAGACCCCACCCCCTGCCCCGCCTCTTCCCCCAGACCCCACCCCCTGCCCCGCCTCTTCCCTGGCTCCACCCCCTGCTCCGCCTCTTCCCCGGCCCCGCCCCTGCTCACTCCTCTCCTGGTCCTCAGACAGTCTGTGTGCTGAGCTCTGTCGGGTTCAGAGCCCTCTGAGGTTCATCCCAGCCGACGGGCATGGCCTGGCAAGGCAGCAGCACCAAAGGGGCTGTTTCAATGACCATCAACATCAGCAGGTGCTGGGTCAGGAGCAGAAAGACCAAGGGCCTGATGCTCCACAGCCTTGCACCTTGTGCCATCACCAACACACAGGCAAAGTCCCACCCGCTTTGCGCTGGGGGAAGTGAACGCACCAGGTGCAAGTCAAAGGAGAACCAGCTCCCAATGGCCAGACCTGATCTCAGCTAGATTGGTGTAAACCTGCAGTCACTTCGCAGAGGGCAGCCAGGTGACTCCAGATTAACACAGCCCCATCTAGCAGCTCAGAATCTAGCCCTGCGAGCATGCGCACTCCGACCTCAACTATCCAAACGCCAGGCACTCAGCAAGTACGTTCAGATCCTCCCCCAGGGGGTTCTCCATGTGACCAACAGACCCTGCCGTGGATAACTGAGCCTGAACTGCACATGAATTCTGGGGAGGTGGGAGAGCTGGTTTTGATTTAAAAAATCTTTACAGGAGTCACTTGTTAGTATTAATCATTTCATTACCGGAGCAGTGAGAGGACTCCAGCAGAAACCGTCTTGAATAGGAAGGCAGAAGACAGAAAAGGTGGGTGAAAGGAGGCATTCTCCCCATTTTACAGATGGGGGAACTGAAGCCCAGAGAAATTAAATGACTTGCCTAAGGTCACACAGAGCTGACAATTTAATCCAGGTCTCCTGAGGCCCAGTGCAGTGCCGCAACCCTAACCCGATCCTCCCTTTGCAGCTTATCTAGCTAAGGCTCTGATTTACCGAGACAACATCTAGGTTCCTCTTGGGACAGGAGGGCTATGGAGCGCTCCAATGGGGAAAAGGTTGCTAAAATACTGATTTTATTACTGCACTTGTTTGTTGCCATCTTCCTGCACTGCACAGGTGGGTCACTAGTGCAGCTGCTGCTCTGGATAGATGGGGCCATTTAACTGGAAGGCCCCGATGCTCAGCTGGGACAAACCCAATTAGCACCCGATGAGGAGCTGGTCCAAAGTGACTATATGTGATGGCTACAGATTATAATAATGCTTGGTACTTCTATAGAGCTTCCACATCGGGTGATCTGAGCAACACAGGAACTGCCCAAGCGGATCAGACCCCAGGTCCAGCTAGGTGGCCAGTACCAGAAGGCGCAAGAAACCCCTGGGTGGGGAAGAGAACCCAAAGCCCCTGCGCTCAATCTGCAGAGAGCACAGCTGCCCATCGCAGGAGATAGGAAGATGGATTACACTGGGCAATAATTTAAGAAACGGAGTGAGTCTGTACATCCAATCACTTTACAAATCAGGAAAAAGGGAGAGGGGAGGGGTGGGGGGGAAGAAGTGAAAAGGCCGCGCAGGGAAATGCATCACAATTACTGTCTGAGCTCTAATGAGGAGCCTGTCATGAGGCTGTCATCCTGCAGAAAGCCACCTACTCAGAAAGATTCAATAAAAAAGTAGCAGAGAGATAAAAAAGAGATATATTTCAGCCCTTGCTAATATTCTTTTCATTTGTCCCAGCACAAAATAAGATACTGCACTTAACCGGCTCGGTTAAAATGAAAAGCGGGGGGGCCCGCGTTGATCAATACCACTAAAAGCCGGGCGACACGGTGATGGAGTGCAATCTTTTTGTCTGTGCTGAAGCAGAGCAGAAAGGCCCGGGCGGTGTAATTTATGATTCGCACGCACGCCAGCTAACTAGAGGCTGACAAGACAATGAATTCTCGATGAGAGGAGCGCAAGCCGCGGAAAGAAAAGAGAGGAGGAAAGGGAGAGCGTGGCAGGGCTGGGGAGGAGAAGGGAGGGAAAGGCCTCCGGAGCTGGGGCAGACCTGCCGCCCCATCGGACCACTGCTACTTTTGTACTTGGTACAAGGAGCGGCTTCGCACCAGAGTGAATCAGCAACGCATCCCCTAGATTTACGGGCAAGAAAGAGAAATGTTAAGAAGAAACTTGGAGCCTGTCCTAGTTCCCCTGGTTATTGGCTTGTCCCGCTTTCCCCCTGCCTGGCCTACATCTCTCAGCGCCCCAGGGCCAGACTGCGTTGTGTGGGCGGCAACAGGGGTGCCGCGTTCTGTCAATGGCCGGCAGCGAATTCCCCATGGGCCGGTGAACTCTCCACTGCTGTAAATCGGGAGGAGGTGCCTCTTGTCCAGATAGGGGCGATTTCAGGAGTGGAGCAGAGCTAAACTGATCCTGTGCTGGCTTCTCTGGCTGAGACTGGGGGTTCAGTCAGGCTGGCACTGGATCGGGGAGCTGTAGCTGACTTCTCCCCTCCTCTGCGCTGAGCAGAGCTCAGAGGCTAGGGAAAAGGGAGCCCCCCCCCCATCTTCTCTAACTAGCTGCCTCAGCACCAAAGTATTTACACACCCCGAGCAAAGCCTTGACTCCACTGAAGTCAGTGGGGGCTCTGCTACGAACGTCAGTGGGGCTGGGATCTCATGTCCAGGTGGGCTTGCCAGGAGAAATGGGGGGACAGGTTTCTCAGTGACTTCCTTCCCCGCACCTGGCTTTCCAGGTGTACTCTGCTGACAGGGTGCATTTGATTCTTTTCCGCTTGACCGCAGCGCCTCTGGCTAGGACAGCAGAAGACAGTGCCCCCATGGGGAGTCCCTTCCTGAGTCAGGGGTTGGTTGTCAAATTCAGGCGGGAGATCTTCAGCGGGGCAAACTACAGGAGACTCCAGGACAATAATTAACGCTTATAGCAGGGGTGTGGAGCAACCATTCGCTGGGTGTCTCTGGGGGTGGGAAATGGGATGTGGATCTTTCACCTCTCGGGCTGCTGTTTCCAGCCTGGCTCCAGCTCACTGGTGACTAAAAGTTGTTGGTATGAGAGGCCGTTTTCGTGGCCCCTTGTGAAGCAAGGTGGGGCTCAGACCTCAGGGGGCAGGTGTCTGTGATATAAAAGCTGTGGGTCCCCTTGCTGGCAGTCCCTCCTGTGAGGCCAAGGATGAATGCCACCTGTCCTCCTTCACACTCCGGCTGGGGCAAGTAGAGGCAGCTGCCACTAGCGTGTGGAGGGAGGAATTTTAGTCTCCAGGGATGTCGGCCGGGCAACTGTCCCCAGCCAGCTTGTTTTTTGATCATGAAGAGCCACAGGCCATGGAGGAACCTCCACTCATCACCAGGGTTACTTTCATGACCTCGTCCGCCACACCACTGAGCAACGGCACCTGCAGACCCAGCTGGGGGTTGGGTGGGTCTGCTCAGCTACACTGCCCAGGCGGGAGGACCCAGTTTAATTTTCTGGGTTTGGTCTCTTGTTCTTGGGCCAAGGTTAGATGGATCTGGGCCAAAATTCCTCCGTCCGTTCCACAGAGGCAATGGCAGTAGGAGCTAGAGGCAGGAGGTGGACGTTTAATGTAGAGGCCTCCGCGCCTGGCCAGGAAGCACTCTCAGAGGCTGGAATGAAGGACAAGAAGGCACCCTGCAGAGTAGGAGAGCAGTTCTCAGGTCACAGAGGTAGGGAGCCTCTGAGCAAACGGCATCTCAGACTCTTGGTTCAGGGCTGGCATCTTTCTGGGAATCCGTTTTCTGACTGGTGCTGGCACGTCCCCATGCACATGCCATCTGCCGCTTGGGTCCTCTGCTGGTCCACGTTACCTCCGTGTGGATATCCCGCCCCTTTCCAGCGGTAGCTTGTGAGACTGTCGTTCTCAGAGCTGGCTGAATGACGCAAAAGTGTGTTTGTGGCCACTTCTTCCAATCCTGGACAGTTGCTGGGTTCTCCTGGGCTCACACCCCTTACTATTCAGGGTGTGCTGATCCGGGGAGGCCTGGGAAAAGCCCAGATCTGGGAGCCAGGAGCTCCTGCTCTGATACTGACTCTGTGGCCTTGAGCAATTCACGTAGGCCCTCATTTTCCAAAGTTCCCACTAGCTCTGAGTGCTTCCATTTTGGGGAGTCCCACTGGAGACGCCTGGGGCTGTAGGAGGTGCTGAGCACCCACAATTCCAGCCAAAGTCAGGGCTTAGCGCCTCTGAAAACCAGGCTCAAGGGGACTCAAGACACCCAGAATGAGCGGCCACTTTTGAAAACGTTGGCCGTCCCTTCTGATTTCCCATCTGTCCAAAGGAGCTAATGAGACTTTGCAGGGGGCTCAGTGAGGCCAAAACCATTAAGGGGCCCAAGTGTCGCTTTGCCATGGAAACAGCAGCACAGGTACCCCTTCAAATGACAGTGACACTGGTCCAGGAGCCAGCAGATGGTAGCCACAGGCTAAGGGAATTGAGGCAAATTAACCAGTGCCTAGATGGGTGCTGGTCTCCATGTCAATTGCTTGATATAAGGAGGAAACCCCATTTTAAAAACTATCCTGGATGCAGCCACTAGCAAAATGTCCTGCAGGGGAATGACCCTGCATCGGCTCCAGGGAGGGTCTAGACGGGAACTTGTCCATCTCGTTATTTCCAGGGCTCTCACTGAGGTGCTATCTGGGCTCTTCTCTAGAGCCCACGGGGCAGATTTAAAAGGAATCATGAGGTGCCCAGCTGTCGAGGCGCTGAGCGCCATGTAGCCAAGTCCTGGTCTCCCCGCGTCTCTGGATTGCCCACTAAAGGAATTGAGCGCATCCGCAGAGACAGAAGCAGCCTGCAAATGTGGACTCTCCATTCTTCCTTTGATTTCAAATGAGAACCCAGGAAAAGTCCTGTCCCTCTTTGGGAAGGGGTGATTAGCACCCGCTCTCCTTCCCTGTGCCTGCCTGCAGCCTGGAGCCGTGCAAGCTGTGCCAAAGCTCCAGCCCCTTTTCCCACAACCCCATCCCTCTCCCACAGCGCATCCTTGCAGGCAGGCTTGCAGCGCCGTGTCCTTGACTTGGAGGGCAGCCTGTTAGGTTGGTGATAAACTGATATGCCTATAATTTGAAGGGTGACGGGGCAGAGTCTTTTCCTGCCTCCTGTCCCCTCCTACCCCCTTTCCTGCTTCGTGCCCTCCTCCCTCGGGCGCGTGCGGGGGGGGGAGGGGGCACATATCGAAAACACAGATATTGAACTGTCAAAACTGTTTCCTACAAGAAAATAGATTCATCAGCTTGCAGCAGGCAGGGTCATTGCCACATTCTCCCCCCGCGCCAGCCCCCGCACATGCCGGCGCATACCCAATGCCTCTTCGCCGCACCGGCACTTTAGCTTGTAGCTCAGGGCCCTTAAGTGACTTTGAGAAATGGATAATCGATTATAATTCCATGGGCCTCTCTGCAGATTTATCCGGAGAATGTATAAAAGCCGGGGCTTGGGAGAAGCAGGTCCTTCTGGCCAGCACGTCAATTGCCTGCACTCTCTCTCGCTGGCTCGGAAAATCGCATCCCAAGCACGACTCTGTTTAATCCATCAGTACACAATCAATGCACTCTGTAATCAACTCTTGATCACTTAATTTTACACATGTTGGCTGAATCCCTTTGTTTAATCACTAGATCAGGCTGCATTGTTGCGCGGCACCCTCCCTGCTGTCCCCTCCCTAGCCCCCCCCAGAGCGGCACCAAATACAACCCAGTGCCTTCATTTCACCTTGAGGAAGAACTACTGTGAATTCAAAAAAAAGAAAAGGAGGATTTGTGGCACCTTAGCTTACAGCTTACAGCTGTAGCTCACGAAAGCTCATGCTCAAATAAATTGGTTAGTCTCTAAGGTGCCACAAGTACTCCTTTTCTTTTCACGAATACAGACTAACACGGCTGCTACTCTGAAACCTGTGAATGGAGAGAGCCTTGAGATCAGCTGGAAGGGGAAAGAAAGAAAGAAAGAAAGAAAGAAAGAAAGAAAGAAAGAAAGAAAGAAAGAAAGAAAGAAAGAAAGAAAAAGATTTTTTTCCAATGTCATATTCTTCCTAGAACTTGTCCAAACATTTTTACTTAGATACAAAAATATCCACTGAGATTTAAGACTATAAAAATACCCCAGTTGTTGGGCCTGAAAAACAAAGGACCAAAGGCTCCAAGAGACAAAAGGGCAGCTGCTCCCTGTGTGGATCTGGGCATGACACGCAAACAGGTGACAGCTAATATCGTGTGGACTTCTATGGCTTAGCACTGGCATGGTGCTTCTCCACTCATTATTTACATTGTGTTCATAGCCAAGCTCTGGCAGATGCTCCGCAAACCCAGTTCCCTGCCCCATGGAGTTTACTATCAAAGCCAACATACTGAAGGCATGGTTCTCAATCCATCCCCTACTGGGGCAGCCTCAGAACACCTCTGGTCCCACTGCCATTTAGCAATAAGGGAAGAGTGGGAGGTCCTGACTCCCAGGTTGAGAACCCAGGTAATGCAGCTAAGCAGCATTTTTGCATTAGTTGTACCTCCAGGCTGAATGCACCTGACAAACGCACACAAGAGTCAGTCTCCAGGAGGACGCTAATGGCCTGAGATGCCTGATTACTGTCACTGAAATGTGTTGGGTATATTTTTTTAACATCCTGGGGGTCACATAATCATTTTCAGGGGGTGTCTGTGACAAAAATTTTTAAAACACGATTTAATGAGCACCTGAAATCTTAGCAGAAGGCAGACCAAGTATTTGGTATTCAAAATTTGAGGTGTTCTGACTGGATACGTAGATCACATGGCAAGTTTCTGATGCCTGTTTGGATGAGTGATGACACTTACAAGCTTATTGCCAGTGCAAAATACACCTTTTTAAAATGACCTCAACTCTGCCTCTAGGTTTTGCACGTGGAATTGCTGCTCACACTCATATGCAATCACCAATGATAGACTCTACATGAGCGAACAGGACCTGTGAGCACAAATGCCAAGTGGATGTGCAAATGTTAGCTTTGCATGGGAAACTCACACACAACACAACAGCATGTTTACAAGGAGAGGCCCTGGCTTGAAAAAGCAGGCCCACATGTTTAAAGAGAATTCCAGTTCCTGTTCTACAGCAAAAGGCCTTCAAAGAGCCCCTGCAGTTACTCATTCTCAGCATGGAAAGTTCGCACAAGATGGAACACAAATAAAGAATGGACAGCGCAGAAGATCACGAGATGCCAAGAGTTAGATGCAAAATTGAAATCTCACAGTAGCCAGCTCTGCTGTGACCGGCCCCTAAGTATAAACTATAAATAAAATAAGCCCACCCTTTCACCATCAGACTGCATGTAAAAAGCATTAAGGGGAGTCAGCACACCAAGGGGAAACCAGTGCTGGGTACATTTCCCCTCAGCCCAGTGGTCAGCTAGCAGACTATCAAGCGGATTGCTGGGCAGGTGGAGTTTTACCTTGGGATTCTGCTGACAGGTACAAACTATTCACACTTTGCTTTTGTGGCTTATATCCTCACCAGAATCTTTGAACAAAGAAATCAGTCATAGATCAAACAGGGCACTCTGGGATGCTCACATGTGAAAAGAGGAAGGATGGTGTACTGGTTAGCAACTTTGGAGACAGAGGTTCAATTCCCTCATGCACCACAGGCTCTCTCTATGTGCCCTATCTCGGAATGGGGGTGTGTGTGTGAGTGTTTACAAGTACCGCCCTAAATCCCAGGAGCGTTGTGTGCAATGAAGACTGTGGTGAGGTGCTCAGATACAACACTGACGGGGGAGGTAGCTTAGAATGAAAGGCAAAATCTCCATTTTCTTAAATGGGAGCCGAGTCAGGCATGCTGATCTTCTCTGCTTCATTGTCCAACCCCTTTCCATTATATTGGATTATTTCGTTATCTCTACTGATAGTTTCTAGGTTCTGTATCTACACCGTCACACCCAGCGGAAGGGCTTGCAGTGCTGCTCTCACCGGAGAATCCACACTGGCATTTCAGCTCGGTTCGCCACGGTAACTTCTGCCCACCACACTGGGGTTGTCACGTACCCATGAGGACTCCAGCCCTTAGATTTTAACAGTACATTGACTTTGTTGTTTCCCAACCCCAGCCTCTGCTTCCTGGTAGGAGACAGGGGCGAGCTCTGATGATGCCCATGTCAGGGCACAAAGACCACAGGGGCTGGTAGGATCCCAGGCTTGGGATCCTTGTCCACCAAACCCTGTTTGCAGGGCTCAGGACCAATGACCTGTTTGGGGTCCAAAGTGAAACTCCATCCAGCTGGCCTGGTTTTCACCCGGAATCAGGCACTGGCCCGGGCTGGTTCCACATGGGTGCACCTGGCCGGTGTTTGGGCAACTTTCATCTGCTTTGGGTTCAGGGGCAAATTATGGCTGACCCATGGCAACTGAGGCCCCTTCCCCATCCCTCACCCCATCCCGCTTCCTGACTGGACGCCACCCGGAGTGAGTGTCTCTGCTCCTAGAGCGTCGGTGTGTGGCTGGCAGTGCCTCATGGCACCGAGGCGGTGTGGCCAAGCAGGATGGGGTGAGGGACTGTCTCCACTCCTGCAGGGACGGCACTGGCTACATACACCTTCCTGACGAGCGCAGCCCAGGCTGCGGGGGCCTGTACTCATGCACTGCCCTCGAGGGCTCATGTCTGCTCCCTGGCATGTCTCCCTCCAGCACCACTCCGCCCACCGGGGCCTTGAATGGCCAAATAGGTGACTTTGGGAGGTGCCTGGCATGGAATGGAAACACCAGACAGTGAGAGGCGACTACCCAGCACAGCCCGTGTTTATGTTTCAGTAGCAGTGCCTGGAGACCCCAGCCAAGGTCAGGGCCCCACCATGCTGGGCACTGCACAGACACATAGCGAGAGAGTCCCTGCCCTCGAGAACTTACCGTCTCAACAGACAAAGTGTGAGTGGGGAAACTGAGGCACAGAGTGGGGTGGGGACACAGTAGGTCAGTGGCAGAGATGTAAATAGAACCCAGGTCTTGTGAGTCTCAGTCCCTGGGCCCTCATTGAACCCACTCCTGATAAGGACAGAAATGAACAGGGCCAGCAACAAACGATGGCCACGGGGCAGAGAATCCACTGCCTCTGAGGGGCAAGTCTTTCTTGTGACCCACCTGCCAGCACAGCCCAGCCTCATTCGCATCCTAGCCTTCCACTGTTTTCTAGCGTGGGGGGGGGGGGGGTAGAGAGAAAAAAAGCAACCTGGCAAGGGCTAATTAATATTTAATTTACTGCAAAATGTACTTATTATTCCCAAGTAATTGGCCGACTGCAGAGCTGTGACCACGACTGAATACAGAGAGAGGGAGGCCAAAATGCAGGTGGCGGGGCAGGGGGGAAGGGCAGGTGGGGAAGCACAGGGGTGTCGCTGTCGTTGACCAGACCACACTGCACAGCTTCAACGTGCATAATGAGAAAACTTACATGGCTTTGACTGGGGTTTTTAGCTCTAAGATGGCTGCACTCCCGCTAATAGCTTGCGTTTAGCTTATTGCACTGTAATTGCCCTATTACCGCGGCAACTCTAACGAGGGGAAATCGGGGGGGAAAAAGGACTTTGGAAATAGGTGTCATTTGCAAATAGGTTGTTGAATAACACTGCAAGGCGGCCAAATGCAGAGAAAACAGGCAATGCCTGCTTGTGATTCCCGCATAGATTCCCAATAACTAAGGCGCTCGGTGGCTCTGTCTCTAATTCTGCGCCTCATTCCATGATCGAGCTATTGGCTCATTTAACTCTGAGGATGGGAAATATTGTTTTAGTTGCTAACAGAGGAGCGGCTCGCTTGTGACACCGTGTGGGTTGTAGATCGGTTCTTCTTGACGGCTTACTCTGCAGAGAGGGTCCATTCCCCCTCCCATGCTGAGTGTCTCAGCGGGATGTAAGTGGTGCACCAGCCTTTTGCTGGCTCGTTCCACGGGGGAGAGTTTCAGAGCCCCGATCCTGCCAATCCTCTGAGCTGTGATGCACACACGAAGGCCGTGCCCTGGTGTCGGCGCCTGCCAGTTGCCTGGTGAGTTTCGTTCCCTTTGGATGCCGTCATTTAACACGCAGCCCAGTCCTGTGCATATGTGACTGGGCTTTTGGGGACAGAAGGCTGCTCTCACCAGATGCGTGCTGGGCTCAAGGGAGCTCGGCCCAGTGCACAATGGAGGGGATGGAGAAATGCACCTTCCCTGCTGGAAGGACCTGTAGAGGTGCTTGGAGAGGGGAGTGGAAGTTTGGTTAGGTTCTCATTCCCTGCAGCAGCCCACATTGCACATCCCTGATCTGCCTGTCCCTGTCTGCTGCTGGGTCACACAGGCACCAGTGAGGATAGCCCTAGCGTGCAGGAGGAAGAGAACAGGACTGGGGCTATTTTCCTGTCTCTCGCTGTCCCAAGTGTGAAGCCAGCTCTCTTTCCTAACATGTGTCACCAGGACTCCAATCCAAAGCCTGGCTTTGCGTCCTAAGGCTCCTGCAGGTTTACAATGCACAGAAACCTCAGGGCAAATTCCCAACTCGGGGTAAATCTGGAGAAACTCCACTGACCCCAATGAAGTGTCGCCCAGTGTGAGCAAGTCCAGCACTTGGCACCTTCGTGCTTCGCAGCATCCAAGCTTGTTGAGTGTTCCTGTTTGGAGACATCCCGTCACGGCTGCCCCTGCCTCATACGGATCGTGCCCTCTCAGGGGGACTTTGTTTCTTTGGCTAAAATAAATAACTAATCAGACACTGTCCCGGGAAGATCTACGTGGTGGCGAGGGTCCATGGCACTCACAAAAGGAGGCTAAAAACACGGTGGGGGGGAGTTATTCAGTGCTAATCATAAAAGTAAAGACCCCCTACGCTGCATTCATCCCCGAAAGCGAGCGACAGACTGGAGGGAGCCCAAAGAAACTCAAAACAAAATGATCATGGGAATGGAGGGTGAAAAGAGCTAAACCTAGCTGGCTACGTGACAACTTCGGTCCCAAACCTGTAACGTCTGTCTGCATGGATCTTATTGAAGACTGAGGTTTAACAGGTCTTTGGGGGAGGGACCATGTCTTTGGTCTGTGTTCGTATGGCGTCTAGCACAGTGGGGCCCTGAGCCATGACTGGGGCCTCTCCCTGGTAGCACAGCACAAAGAATAACGAAGAGGAGGAGGAGACAAGACTATCGTCTACAACTTGCTCAAGTGACTAAGGAAGGAGAGGAGTTGTACAGGATGGCTCTAGGGCAGAGAGCTTGGAGCGGTGGGATAAAATAAAGAAAAGCAAAATGTTGTGTGAACACTGAGAAACTTTTCCCAATGGTGAATCCTATTCGGCCACTCTGAGAGAGGGGAGGAGCAGGAGCCCCACTGCTGGGAGCTTTTCAGAAGTAGACTGAGATATATGGCCGGTAAGACAACTCTGTGCTGATCCTCAGTGAGACTACAGCTGTGCACAAGGCTGCCTTTGTATGTGTTTGCAGGATCATGGCCCTTGAGTGAAACTCCCCTTGGATATGTGTTGCAGGTCGTGTGGACCATGCGTTCACAACCTGGTGGGGGCACCCAGCTACATCCTGGCTAGGTCTGAGGGGATCCAGGTATGGAAAAGGTTGAGAACCACTGGTGTAGACCAGCGGGATACATTTTAAATGCCAGTCCTTGGCAGTCTCTGAAATGGCTGCATTTAGTTTGGAAAGCAACTCCTCCTCTCCTTTTTGACTACACGTTGTGTATTATACCCGTAGTAAAACTGTAACTGCAGCAGAAAACTACACACGAACTCCATAAATAGTAACAGGCCCCCCTGGAGGCATTACAGGAGAATGTGTCAGCACAGAGTGGTGTTAACACTGAGGAAAATACACAACGCTGCACAGTCAAAAGACACATTTCTCAGCTTATTTCTTTTATGTACAGATTAACTGAAACCTCCCTTCCTGCAGAACTGAGGGGGGGCAGGGGAGAATGAGCTGAATGTGGAGCAAAGGAGCTGGTAGAAATCAGTGGTTTGGGACAAGGACACTTCCTTGCCTTTTGCAAGGTCAAACTGACTCACTCTGTTACCCTCCCAGGGTGAAATTCCCCCTGTGGTGGGCCTGGGCACCACTGTATTCTGCTTATGCCCTGAATGTAACAATGGGAGCTGAGCATTTTGGGAACTCTGGCCCCAGTTGCTGAGCCCTTGAACATGTGGCCCATAGGGTTTATGACATGAAGTTGAGCGGCTCTTATCAGATACGGAGGCAGGTGGATAGACAGACAGACAGACAGACCTGATCCTCACACATACACACCCAGACAATCTACTGCCAACACAACAGCTAAAATGCAGAAGGGTTTGTGAGCACCATCGCTCCCCAGATGAGACATGTGTTAGCCACCCGCTCTGCAGATGGAAAGAAAGACCATGATTAATAGCCACAGGTACCCCCTAGATGGATTTGGGAACGAAGAATGACGCACAAGGCAGCTATACAATTTGTCAACGACAACCACTACAAACGGAAAAGCGGGTCAGGTGGGACCGCAGCAGCCCCCAATTGCTGTGAGTGCCCTCCCCAGCGTGTATGCTCTCTTCTCCCAGGCAAAGAACTTCTTCCTTCCTTTCTTTTCCCCCTCTACTTTTTTTGCTGGCTGGCCCAGAACAGCAGGCACTACCAAAGATTTCCCCCTCAAACCACGAAAGCTCATGCTCAAATAAATTGGTTAGTCTCTAAGGTGCCACAAGTCCTCCTTTTCTTTTTGCGAATACAGACTAACACGGCTGTTACTCTGAAATATTTCTAAGTTGTTACCAAAGAGGAGATCTTGCAAAGGAGAAATCTTCCTCTGATGTGGAAGGGAAAATAATTTAGGTTTGGCTCCTGGAGGATTGAGCTGGCATTTTGCTATCTCAGTTAGATTTTCTTTGCTGTCTATTGCTCCCTCCCCCTTCAACCTGAGTTTTATTTTATTTTTTATTAACACCGATCAGAGAGAGACTCCTTCTTTTTGTTCTACCTCAAGGTGGCAGTGAGCCAAAATAATAATGACTTTGCACTTGATTAGCACTTTACGTGTGGGGAGCCCAATGTGCTTTCCAATCAGGAATCAAACCTGACAGCATCCCTGGGAGCTAGGTCAATACTGTCTCCATTTTACTGATGGGGAAACTGAGGCACAGGGAGGGGCATGATGGCTTCATATTGAAGGCACTGGCCTGGGGACTCAGGAGAGCTGGGTTAAATTACTGGCTCCACCAAAGACCTCCTGTGTGATCTTGGGCATGTCTGTTAAGCTCTTTGTGCTTTGGTTCCCCACCTGGAAAATGGGGAGCATAATCCTTCTTTTCTGCCACTCTTTTTTTGTCTTGTCTATTTGGACTGGAGGCTCTTTGAGGCAGGAGCTAGCTCTTACTATGTGTGTGTACAGTGCCCTAGCACAACGGGGCCTTGGATCGCAACTGGGGCTTCTGTATGCTCTTGTCATGCAAATAACAAGGGCAAGAGACTTTTCTCCAGGCCACACAGTCAGCTGGGAATAGAACCCAGGAGTCCTGACTCCAGTACCCTGATCTCTTGATCAAACTGTCTCCCTTCAGAGTTACCCAAGTCACTCTTTACCGCTGACAGGGATAGAGGCAAGGCACAGCTGGGTAGTCCAACTCAAACAAGCCACGCACTGTAGCAGCCGGGAGATGGGGAGGGGAGATACTGGTTTCTCATTCACACCCCCTGCACCTCCTTCTCTCAACCACCTTCCCTCCCCTTCGAAAAATAAACAAAACCCTAACACAGACCCAAAAAAATCCCCCCCCAGCGACGTTAAACATCTGATGAGACAGGCACTATTGATGTAGAAATATAACTGTTTCTATCTCGGTGGCGGCTTCCAGGGCCCTAAACCTGAACTGATTGTTGGGTTCGATTTGTCAAAATCAAAGGCTGGCAAGTTTGGGCAGCTTCATAGACTGTGTTTTATAGAACCTTTCAGCAACCCTCAATAAAAAATGTATTAGATTAGTAATTTGAGTCCCAAATGACCAATTTGAAACGATTGCTTTCTTATGATTTTTCTGAAAGTGCCTGTTTCATGAGAAATGGCTGGAAAACTCAGACAGTTTTAAAGAGACAATTGTAGCAGTGCACGTTAGGGGTTGGGGACAATGGGTTATGTGATTGTGTTTGTTTAATTGCAAAAAAAAAATCCACACTTCTTTGACTCCCCCCAATCTCCTCCCATGATAACATTTTCATTATAATAATGCCTAGCTCGTAGATAGGACCATTCATGCACAGATCTCAAAGTGCTTTTCATAGGACAGTAAGAACCATTATCTCAACTCTACAGAAAGCGAAACTCCGGCTCAGAGGGGGGAAGAGACTTGCCCAAGGTCATGCGTAGTGTCGCTGGTTTGGAGTGACTGCCATCTGGCACCCAGAGGTGACTGCATTTGCCACAAGGGGTGTATGAATTAGCTCTGTATAGGTTTATATTCCATAAATATAAGATAAGATATTATAATACATATATGGAAAAGCCAGCCCCAAGCATTTAAAAATCATAATATTGGCATGAGATGGTTTGATAATTATATATACACGTGTTGGAAGCTTTTTCTTTGCCTTCTGGTTTCCAAGCCATTAGGGTGCATTCAGGGCAGGTTTCCAAACATTCCTCCCCCGAAGCTAGATGGAAGATGAGATTCTCACCTAATCTCAGGACTCCAGGGTCTGGGGCTTTCAGAAAAATACCAAATACTGTGAGACTGGTGATAAAATTGCAAAAGTTGACAACACTGATTAAATCGCCTGGAGAGCCTGTGGAATGAAAGTTGCTACAGAGATACTTAATGGGCCCTAATCATTGTTATTATATAGGGGACATATAATGGTCTGGATGGGAAAAGACAGACAGAATAAGAACTGAGCAACCCAACTTTAATACCTCTGCTTTCCAAGCACCTGTATCGTTTCCACCTGAAATCTTTGCTGTCCTAACTCCTGTTATTTTTTTGTCTTCCAACCTCATGCTCCAATTAAGCTACCCCCCGCAACAGCCCCTCATTCACCTCACCCTGCCCCCCATGGACTATATAAATGAATACATTTTACGCCACGTAGCTACAGGACCTTCGCCACCCATCACCCCAATCACTCTGCTTGTATGTTGCTCCATCCTTTCTCAGGACAGGGGCCGTGTCTTCTTATGTGTTCGCATAGCACCACGGGTCCCCGGTTCCGACTGGCCCGGCTGCAGTATGCAGTAACGTCGCAAAGTCGTTATTATTGCAAAACATTCAACCCGTTGGCATTTCCACCGCAGGCTCCAATTCTGCAGCCGTTTATGCACATGCTTCCCTTTCAGCACATGACCAGGCCCCTTCCTACGCGCGTGTTTAAGGTGAAGCATCAGCACACTTATTCGCAGGATCCGGGGCCAGAGTAGGCAGCTCCTGCGTGGGGAAGGCGAAGGGACAAAACCCTGAATATTTTTATTTTTCAGGTTAGCATCTTCATGAGCAGTAACGACGTAGAAACCGACTAGTCACATATTATTACTGTTCCCACTAATTGCTCCGACTGAACCACTATAAAAGAGCTATTTTTTGTAAAGCTAGAAGAAACACGTCCGTAGGTTTTGCATAAATGGCAATTTGCAAACCTTAAAAGGTGACATTTTGACATCAACATTTAACAAAAAATTAATATTTTGTCCCTTTAATAAATGGTTATTTGCAAGAGAGAATCCATTATAAAAAAGAGAGCTAGCGGGAGGTTCTTTTAGCCATTTCCATCAGTTGCTATAAGATTTATATGTAAATATGTTAATGGTACTATTAATAATTTAATGGGGGCATGGCAAGCTGTGTTTACATAATAAATATGATTAAGTGTTTCCCTCGAATGAAGTTGCTGAACTGTCATGCTACCCCAGGTTATTATCAACATGGCTTTAAAATGTTAATCAGACAATCAGAAGGAAATATTTCCACATCCCTGCTGGACTGGACGAGTTCTTTTAAAACACTGCTCACAGTTACTGTGACAGAAAGCTGCCTGTAGAAAAACCCTGCAGATTATCAGAGTGTAACTGCAGGGGATTGGAAATTTGCTGTAGAATATGGGTGGATTTATTAAGGGTGGAGCGACACCATTGATTGGATGGTCTGAGTCCAGATTTACACCAGTATTGTTGAGAGTAAAATCTGGCCCAAGGTAATTAAATCACTGACTATCCCCCCTGCTTCTTATGTACACTCTGAAGGACAGACGCTGCACAGAGCAGCACAACTGCAAAGAGAGAATTAAACCACCATTGCACGGTGTGAACCCAGAGGTGTATGCAACAAACAGGAAGGTCACTCAAGGTTAAATGCTAAAGCCCTGATCCTGCAAACTCTTACACACTTGCTTAACTTTCCCGACCTGGATTTCAATGGGATACTCACATGCTGAAAGTTAACACGTAATTATGTGTTTGCAGGACTGGAGTTTTAAGATACTGAAAAGATGGGAAAACCCTACGTTAAAAGAAGCAGGAGTTAGACCAGCAGGGATTTATTCCTGGCTCTGCCACTGATTCGTTGAGTGACCTTGGGCAAGTCATTGCTCCGCTCAGTGCCTCAGTTTCCCCAGCTGTAAAACGGGGTTAATCAGACTGAGCTTTTACAGCACAGGGTAGATCGGCTGTACTTGTAACAGCCTTCGAGAACCTCCGCTGAAAAGAGGATAGTGGAAGGGACATTGTTATGATGACTGGCACTACATCCTCCCCAAATCCCCAGGCAGGGCGGGTGTACTATAAGCTTAGCAAATACACATATAAACAAAATCGAAGAGCAGCCAACTGGTTCACCCATCCTGGGGCTTCAGTTTATAGTAGCCCGTTTGTAGCTGTCTCTCACGAGATACCCCGCTCTGACCAGCCAATTGCAGCAGGGGGGAGTCGACTGCACACTCACCCACAGACAGGTCGCTGCTGCTTTGCAATGGCTCACACGATGGAGAAGGCAGGATTCCAGTCAGCCCTGTGGCTGGCTGGACAGAGCTCCCTCCAGAGAGATGTCCAACAGCTCAGGTCGGCACCTCCAGCAGAGGCCTTTACCTCAGGCAGGCAAGGGAGAGAAAGGGTTAATTTAAACCCAAGGCAAGGCCAATCGTGTGGAGGAGTCAAGCCATAATTTTATATTCGGCCCTGTAATAGTTACTAGAGTTTTACTACAATAACTACATGTCCAAGCAGAGTTTAATGAGAAAATCTATAGTTTTCCTCTGGTATTTTCTCTTAGTTTGCATAATTCCCTGAATGCAACTCAGTAAAGCTTTTGACCCAAGGTAATAAAAAGGTGATAAAAACGGGCTGTAAAAAATGGCTTATGTACATATATGGTAACAGCCACTACAGAATTATGGACCCTTTCCACAAGATAAAAGAAAACAAAAAAGCCTCTCCAGGCAGGAATAATGCTGAGGGGAATAGACAGATATATACACATTTATTCAAGAGAAAAGAAAAGTAGAGACCGGAGGTCTAAGGACCCGATCCTGCCCCACAGAAATCACGGAGAGTTTTGCCACTGATGTCAATAGAAACGGGATCAGGCCTTCACAGAGGGGAAGGTTTTGCTTGTGGATGGGCTTAGATAGGTTTTATTGGTGAGAGTAATTAACCATTGGAACAATTTACCAAGGGTCCCAGTGGATTCGTCATCACTGTTTTTCCAAAAGCTCTGCGCTAGGAATTATTTTGGGGGCAGGTCGCTGGCCTGTGTTATACAGGGGGTCAGACTAGAGGAGCACAATGGTCCCTGCTGGCTTTGGGATCTATGGATCCATGAATCGGCCGGAATGGGAAGCTGGAAGGGTCTGAAGCTGAGGATTAGGTGGCAGACAGGCAGAGATCTGTAACCCAGAATCTTCGAGAAAGCAGAAACAACCGCCTAGGAGCGCAGATGAGCACGGCCACAGGTCAAGAATTTTATGTGTTAGGCTCGTGGGAGAGTGACAAACTGTTAGGAGAGTAACAGCCGTGTTAGTCTGTATTCGCAAAAAGAAAAGGAGTACTTGTGGCACCTTAGAGACTAACCAATTTATTTGAGCATAAGCTTTCGTGAGCTACAGCCGATGAAGTGAGCTGTAGCTCACCAAAGCTTATGCTCAAATAAATTGGTTAGTCTCTAAGGTGCCACAAGTACTCCTTTTCTGTTAGGAGAGTGTGTGTGAGGCAGAGTAGGTGTGTGTGTACCTGACAATGAGCATGGTCTGTATGTCAGGGCTCTGTATGCAGAAGCAGAGCATGTGTGGGGCGGGACAGGTACAAAACGTTCCCCTACCTTGTGCATGGGTGTGCGAGGACTGTTATTTGTGAGGGGCAGGGCTGTTGCAGGTGTGGGAGGAAAGAGGAGGCCTGCCCTCTGTGTGTAGGTGTGTAGGCAGGACTGTTGTCAGAGGGAGGGAACTGTTGTGAGTATACATGTGGGTGGGCCATTGTAGGAGTGTGTGTGACCAACCAGCTGCAGTCCGGAAGTCACAAAGAAATCCTCCTCCCTTTTGTTTTGCTGCCTGGCATGCCGTGTATCCCAGACGGGAATGATCTAGGAGGTCAGACCGAGTCCCTCCTCTAAGGCTGTAGGGCCTGGTTGCTCCTTGTTAGCCAGGGTGAAAAACGCTGACAATTTTGAAGGTTTTCAAACAATTTCAGTTCTTCAGGGTTTGAAAAGTAAACAGTGTTTGAGGGGTTTTTTGCCAAGCGGGTTTACTAAAAATGTTTGGGTTTTTAAAAATTTTCAAAACCCTTTGTTTATTTCCCCTTCCTCTTTCATTCCTTTTTACCCCGTTTCCAGTTTTCCCCCTTTCTCCATCTTTTCTCCTTTTGCCACTGAAAAAGGGGGAAAGGGAGGGACAAAACCAACAAAATATCAGCCCCCCCACCCCCAATTTTCCATTAATTGAAAAATGGGAAAATTTAGAAAAAACAACTAAAAAATTGCAAAAATGGTTTTGAAAACAGGCTATTTTTTCTTTTTCTAAAAAAAGTGTTGAACAATTTGCCCAGTTCTCTGTATGTTTCCCGGTGCTCCATCCAGCCTTTTCCCAAAGCTTCCCAAGCAATAGGGCTTCACTGTCCCCTTGGGCAATGAACCCATACAGCCACACAGCTCGGGGTAGGAAGCCTTGCCTGATATTCAGCCAAGACTGCTTTGCTCAAATCCATTCCAATCCCAATTATACCCTCTCGACACAATTCCCCTGCCTCTTTGGTGTCTGCACCTCTCAGACACTTACAGACAGGTACAACATACTGTCCCCGTAACCATCCATTAACCAACCATTGCACCCAGTTATTGTACATACTAAGCTCCTTCGGACAGGGACTGTTTCTTCCCTGAGATGCGTACAGCTCCGAGTGCTCTGTCAGCGCTCAATAAATAATCAACATAAATGTAATCCTTCCTCAGGAGTCAGACCCTTGTGAACACAGTGATGGATCTGGGATGTGGGCAAATGTACGTCCGCCAAACCCCTTCCATTTGTGAACCAAGGCAACATTTGAACTCACATCTGCGTTGACCCACTTCACCAGGACCTGTCAGTCCTCGAGCGTTACTTTGACAGTTTTTGTTTTAGAGACGAACAGCGAAGTGAGGCGAGGCCTGAATGCAATACACAAATAATAGCCGGTGACGCCGCCCATGGAGCTGGAAGGGAAGCCACGCGTACTGCATGTAAGAACCATTTCCCTTACTATAGCACCTTATCCTCTGAACCCCAAAAGCCCCATGCAAAGTCAGGTTGAGATCATTATACCCATTTTACAAGCAGGGAAATGAAGGCACAGCAAGGGGAAGTGACTCGCTCAATGCCACACTGAGAGTCACCAGCAGTGCTAGCAACAGAACCCAGGAATCCTGGGATCCAGGATCTAGCTACTTGATCACGCGTCCTCCAGGGCTGTGATCCATATGGGGAGCAGTGAATGTCATGGAACATCATGGAGAACCACAGCGGCGTGGACGGTGGCAAGCAGATCCTTCTTGATCTTTAGTGATACCTGTAGTGACAGACAGTCGTCCACCAAGGCAACAGCATCAGCTCTGCCAAGGAGTTAATGCCATTGTCAGTTTCCTAGGCGAGTACCTCTGATCTCTCTGGCTTGGGGCTGGCTCTGCACATTTGCTTTATTGATTTTTTCCCCCCCAGAAAAAGTTTTATTCAAAAGAAAAGAAAAGAAAGGAAAAGAAAAGAAAAGAAAAGATTGCCAGGAGAGCTGAGATGCCAGCGTGGATTACGACCCTGCAGTCATTTCAAGTGACCACTGCAGTGAAAGCTACTTGTAATCACCTTTCACAAAACCTAAGTGGGACAGGTGGGTAACGGGGAGGGGCAGCCCACGGGAAGGTGTGGAGACATAAATCCTGGCGGTGGCTGCTGCAGGGCAAATTGGAAGCAGACTTGGCTGTGTCCAAGACAGCGTATGTCCATGGGCACTTCGTGTACTACGTGGGGAGAGCCGTTCTGCTCTCAGTGGGTGTGCATGGGTGTTGGAGGGATCCATCCAGCACAGACAGATTTATTCCATCATTACTCCCAGGAGTACTAGTTCTTCTGCATATAACTTACATTTCGTAAATACTACAGAGACAGATAGATGCAGGAAGCCACAGAGCAGTAGACAGATAGAATTTGGCACTCCTATAGGATGTTTCCTCTCCCTTTAACACACACCAAGTGAGTACTTTACACTAGCAATTCAGATTCTCACCTTGAGCCTGTCACACAGCAGTATCTGAGAGCCTCGTTTAAGACAGAGATGTCAGTCTTGTGTATTTCTGACTGCAACCCCTATGGCACCATATGAATTATATAAATTACAATGAACGCCCATAGTCCCCTGTGCTATCATCACCATTGGTAAGGATCTGGAAACTGAGGCATGGCGAGGGGCTGTGACTTGCCCAACGCCTCTTTACACCATGGCCTCTTTATAAGGTCCACAGATTGAATGTCACCCTGCACAAGGCCTAGGATCTACTTAAGTCAAAAGTATATTACACTGAAAGCCTCATCAAGGGAGGAAACAGGATCTGGGACCCAGGACTTCTGGATTCTATTCTCACCTCAGACCCTGACTTCTTGTGTGATCTTGAGTAAGTCACATACCTGTGCTGTGCCTCAGTTTCCCCTTCTGTAAAATGGGGGTGATATTATTGATCTCCATCACCTGAGGGATGGCAGCCTGACTTGGTTAATGTTTGTGAAGTGGGAGGAGCTCCTCAGACAGAAGATGCTAGAGAAGGACCCGCTATGATCAAATCACCATACAGTCTTCTCTGCATTTCCTTCCTATCCTGCTGCTGCTTACGAGGCTGTTTGGACTGTAAATATAGCAGCAACTTGCTCCATAACATCCACCTCCTCTTTCTGCCAGAGCCGCCAAGGGATACCACAGTCCAGCGCTTATCATCTAATCATACCAGTTATCTTTCAATTCGATAGCAACTCCCATGCTGAAGTCTTCCAACATCCTTTACAAACATAGCCTGTGCAGTTGGATCTCATCACCTGCCACTGAAATGCAACCACCTCTAGGATGGAGAGCAGCAGCTGTTTAATAGCCAACAGCAACACTGTATGATGGTTGCGGGAAATATTTATCCAAAACAAACTGCAAGGGGAATTCAAGGAAGCAGAATGGAATTACCGGGAGTGGAATTTGTTCACGATTAACATCAAAAGCACCTTGGGATTTTTAATAAGAAGAAGTGGGGATGCCCTTGGGTTTTGGTGTCATTTTTAAGATGAAACCGCTAGCAGCCCTCTGCCCCCGAGCCTCACTCCGACAGCAAGAGTGAAAAGTGCCCCCCCGTTGAACCATCACTTCCTGCCACAACAGCGCTTTCCTTGGAGTGCTCCCATCCAACCCAGGGTCACGGCCGACTGACATGGCCCCGACACCGCTATCCTGGGCCAGACTGTGGCCGCCGAAGGAGCAGGCTGAGCAGAACGGAGAGCTCTTGGGTTGACATTTGGCAAGCAGGCGGCGTGAGTGCACTGCAGCTAAATGGTACCAGGAGAGATAAGCAAGGCAGGCTGAGTTTGCCAATCTCCATGTGCCCTAAGCAGTGGCCCCTGGGGTCTATCTCTGTTGGGTCTGTCTCTCTGGCAGGCTCCTGGCTCTCTGTCACCCTGCCAGCACTGGGCTGTCCCTCTCCCGTTGCCCCATCAATCAGCCACAACGGGGATGATGTGTTAATGTTTTTCCTATAGACAGACACATTATGTTTCCACACTGCTTCTGCACACACCGTGTTTACGCCCCTTCTCCCTCCGGGGAGTAAATCAACCAAATTGATGCGAGCCATGATTAATTGTGTATCTCGGACCAATCTTTTACCGAGTCCCTCACACGGGCAGGATTCCCCCCCTCTCCCTCCCCGACCGACAGGGGAGAGGAGCCCTGCTCCGTTTGCTCCCTCTCACGCAGTTTGACGGATAGAGCCTGCCCGGGACACGGCGAGATAAATTTGGAAGACCTGCGCTGGGCTGTCAGCGTTAAAGATGATGAATGGGGGAGGTGAGGCGGGAGGGACCCGGAGAGCTTGGCATAATGGATAAGGTTCCTCGGGAATGGATGCTCGCCCGGTGATTCGGCGTTAATCTCCGGGCGCTGGCGAGGTGCCGCCGACTGATAACAAGGAAATAGGAATGACAACAATTTTTAGCTGAGAGATTCCTCACAAGAATGCTGGGCTGCCGGAGGTCTGACAGGCCCTGATTGAATGGGAGTGGGGACGAGGGAGCCCTCGGACGCCTCCTGCCTAACATGCAAAAGATGGATCATTTCATTCCCCCGCCTGACCATCTACATTTATTATCATTCCCCCTAATTCCGCCTCGCTTAGCTACTTGTCACCACCGTTTCTCTTCTGCTGGCCAGCTGATGGGACCTGAGCTGGGCACCAGCCCCCACGCCGCCTCCCCTTACCAAGAAGCAGAACTGTGAGCGGGGCTGGGTGGCGGGGAGGGGGGTCTCTCCCACCGGGAGTCACAGAGCAGCATCTCAGCTGTGCGGGTCTCACCCCTAGAGGTGAAGAGAGCCAGCATGTAGCCTGCACTTATAAGGTTTAAGTGGGACGTAAGTGGTCCAGGCCTTGTGCTGGCCCCCTGCCCGGGATGGATTTCACACTAACAGCTCGGAGATGGCCTCCTCTCCCGCCATGGGCCTGCTGACTCCTGCTGCTGTCTCTCGTGGAGTTACACCTGCTCACCCCAGGTCCGAACAAGGCTCTTTCGCCTTCCGGGGGGCGGAGCAGGAGGCATAGCTAGGGTCGGAGCTCTCTCCTTCCGCACAGAGCTGGCTACGGGGCCAGCCCCCCATCGGAGGCCTTCCCAATTACCCAGGGAGACCGGGTTACGATCAGTCACACTGGGAGCTTTCACAGAGAGGCAGTAACCACGAGAGTCCTTTTCTGGGGTCTGCTTAGTGGCTCTTGTGCTCAGGCTGCGCAGTCTGATGGGTGCTCTGAGCGCCGGGGGGCCGTTCTTCAGGACACCCCAAACTGGGGAAAGCTGCCTGACCCTGGCAGACCGGGCACGTGGCCCATGTTAGTCTAGGGTTGCCACCTTCCTAATTGTGGCCCCCCGCCCCCTGCACCCCGTGCCCTGCCTCTTCCCCCAAGACCCCATCTCTGCCCTGCCTGCCCCACCTCTTCATCTCAAGGCCCTGCCCCCTGCCCTGCCCCTACCCCCAAGATCCCCCTGCCCCACCCCTTTCCCCAAGGCCCTGCCCCTGCCCTGCCTCTTTCCCCAAGGCCCTGCCCCCTGCCCCGCCTCTTTCCCCAAGGCCCCGCCCCTACCCTGCCTCTTTCCCCAAGGCCCCGCCCCTGCCCCGCCTCTTCCCCCAAGGGCCCCCCATCGCTCGCTGGATCATCTCAAGGAGCTTGCCTGCAGGTAGGAGGCAGCCCTGGCTGAGCAGGGGCTGCATGGGTTAATGACCCGGCACCTCCCCCCACCCCGCGGTAACCGGGCTTTTGGTTCGGGTGCCATTTAGGGGTGCCAGGTCCCCGGGCACCTGGCACCCCTAAAAGGCTCCTGGACACAGAAGCCAAAAACCGGACTGTCCAGGTAAAATGCGGAGGGCTGGTGATCGATGGTTAGTCAGAATTGCTTGCCGAGGTTCAAGGAACCTGTGCGGGGGTTCAAGCAGCCCCCTCCCAGCCCACAAGTCCTGAGCAGGCGTTTCTGGCTCCCACCCCAAATCATGGGTGGTTGCAGCTAAGCTTCCGTGCTGCAAATCCATCCCCTGCTCCCTGCTCTGCGCTGTCTGGCCCAGGGCTCCTCAGTCCCTCCCCGAGGGGTCAGCAGCGCCGGGCACGTGCTCCAGGTCCACCTCCACCCAGCGTTCAGACGACGGGGCGAGACAGATCATCTCCAGAAGGGAAACAAGCCACAGTTGTTACACCTATGGCACCAGCCCGCTGCTTGCTCAGAGAAGGCCAGCCCCGGAAGATACTACAGAGTCTCCAGGTACAGAGAGCTCCTTAAATCAAAGCCTTGGACCTCAGCACTCCCCGACAATGACTGTGTGAGGGGTACTGCTCCGCTCTGCGCCGCATGGGCATGGCACCCAGACATCAGTGCCCTGCCAGAGTCCTCTCCCCGTGCACACTGGGGACAAATCTGAGGCGGGAGGGCTGGGATCTTCTTCGGTTGCTCCCAGGCCCAGGCTGGGATCTGCTGGGACCGTCTCACGTTAAGTTTGGTTCCCATCGCTCAGGAGGAGTTCCTCAGGAAGACCTGACCCGGAAGAGGACCATCTGAACATTTATTTTGATCAGATTACGACAGGCTGGAACATCAGAGATGAGAAACTTTGGCTGAAACCACCTGGGAAGTCCTGCCCTGCGAGTCCTGATCGAGGGCTTTGCATGCCCATAGGAGACTCCAGACCTGCCACTCTCTATCTCGCTTTGCTAAATTTCCCCCTGGAGCCTGTGCCAGCCACGGAGACGCACACCTCTCCGCAGGGTCTGCACCCAGCACGTCACCACATGGAGCCCGACATACAGCTGGCCCTGCCCCATGTGGTGTCAATGTAGGACACTGGCGAAGCTGACGAGTGGTCTGCCAGCCTCTGGTCTGGGAAGCAAAGAACAGCATGCAGGGGGGAGGGAATGGAACTGGAAACCCCCTCAACCTCCTCTGGGCCTCTGGGCTCAGCAAAGAGCAAAGTCCGGATTAGCTCAGGTGTCTTAGAGGAAAACAAGGAATAAGTGGGGAGGGTAAATGGAGATGGGCCAGAGCAGAGACTAGCAGTGCAGAAAAGGCCCAGCAAGGCAGAAATAACCTGCAGACAGCTCGAGAAGCTCTTGATAACATCACCCTCATCTCCCCATGGTGCTAACGATTCCAGTGACCGCAGCTCTGTCAGGGACCCTGCCTGCTGGAAGGAGGGACCGCCAGGCAGCTCAGAGGGCTGTAGTGGCCACTCTGGGGCTGCTGCACAGGGGCTCCCTGGTCCATTGTAGACACTGACAAGCTGTGTTTGGGGGGAGGAGCAGCAAGATACCCCTGTGTCAAGCTCCCCTTTGTGCACTGACAGGGCCCCCCGCAAAATGAGTGGTGTTGCAAGCGGGCACACGGGCTCGCAGGCCATGCAGTTTGGCAGCATGGCTCCAGAGTGGGGAGCTGGGCCCAGCCCCATGGGACAGGACCTGACGCCGTGGGGTGAGTTTGGGGCAGGCTCCCTTCCCTCCCGGGGCCTCCCCTCAGTGTTTTTGCACCCTTTGTAGTTTTGGAAGGATGGGGAGCCATGAGTTTCAGATTTCGCCACGCCCCCAAAAGCCCCTGTGTGTCCCTGCCCTGGTAGCCAACCTGTGGAGCTCCAGGCTCTGCAAGGGGCTCCTGGGAGCAGTGGGGTCAGCACAGCCTCTCCCTCTGAAGCCAGTCGCCTTTAGCTCACTGACGAATTGACCTGCCTCCCCTTTAGCAAACAGTCCGAGCGGGGTGTCAAAGCCACTGAGGGTGCCTAAACACAGCCCCAAGCCGAGACCCCCCATCCCATCTGCCCTGCGTTTCCAGTGGGGCGGTGTGCTTTCCGATGCATTCTGGGGCTCCCTGTCTGTGTCTGTGGGGTTCCCAGGAGAGGGCCTGAGCTAACTGGAGAGGCTCTCCACCTCTCCACCCAGGGCAAGGCTCTGTAATCAGGCCAAAGTCAATGGGAGTTTGGCCTGGGGAAGGCCCTTCGGATTAGGCCCATGCTTGTTAATATAGCCCATCCTCATGCCTCTTTGGCCAGCCACCCTCCTCTCTGCCTGGAGCCAGGCCCCTTCTTGTGTCTCTTCTTGCGGCCAGGAAGGAAGAGGAGCCAGGAGTGATTGATTCCTGGGCTGGGTGGCAGGCTCTGATGCACATGGCTGTCTTACTCCTTCTCTTGACAGCCCAGGCCAGAGGCAATGTCAAAGAACTGCAGATGGCTAGCATGCCAGCCAAGCAGGCTCAGGGCGCTGCTGCTCTGCCCAGAGGAATGGGCAAGGGGCCCTCAGAATCCAGCTGAATGTTGAGGAGGAGAATTAATTATTGGGGAAGAGGGATCCAGAGCCCTGGGTTTAAACTCATTCCTGATTGTAAACAAAATGCATGTGACTATCTCCACAGAGACCCCAGCAGTAGGTTCAGACTGAGGGACATCAGCAGAGCTGCACGGAGGGACAATACCAGGGGAGCATATTACAGACCAGGCCGGGGGCAGCTTTTGCAGAGCTGTGATTGCTCGATGCTTCGGCAGCATGTCCCTAGCTCTAGCGGGTGCTATCTGGTGGCTGTGAGCATCGAAATTCAGCACCCCTCTATATAGACTGTACATTGCTAGCCATTCCTAACAGCAGCCTGCCTTCGTGCAGGGCCAGCTTATCAGGAAGGATTCCCATTCTACATTGAAACAAGATCCACGGATAAAACACCTACCTGGAAATCAACAGACTTCCTAGGGAATGTTGGTTAAGACCAAATTCCGGATCTGAACACTGTGATGCTGGAAAATTGGAGTAGAAACTTCTCCCAGGTTTAGGGGGGGACTGGATCCAAGCCCTGTACCACACCCTATTCTTTCCCCGAGCCCTCCCCCATTAATTATCCCCTTTTCTACTAGGCTCGACTCACACCATCTCCTGCCTTTGCCAGCTTTCCAACGTTTCAAGTCAATTTCCCATCACTAGCACTTGGGCAAGTGTTGGGTCAGGCTCACGTTGGCTCCTGGACTTGACCACATCCCCCCTCACCTGCATGCACCTTCCCTCTCCACTCCTTGGGCTTCTCCCCCTCCACAAACAGCAGCGTTTCCTTAATCACCCTGATCATGCAACTGGTTTCTGGCCACACATAGCCACTTATATCCATCCCCCTGCCCCCCTCCTGCCGTCGCTGTATTAAAAAGCAACCCGCTGCTGGGAATACATTAGTGACTTGCAGCCGATCCTTCTCCACAAGGATAATTACAAAAAATAGAGGGACAATAACTATTAATATTTTATTGCAGTATTTAATGAGCTAAAGCAAATCGCCTTGCACGCCACTGGAACGACATGCTTTGCCATTTTTACATTCTCTCCACCACTTTCCCCAGCGCCCCATCTGAGAAGCCCTCCCTACTTCCCACTCTGCTCACGCCGTGCAATTTATATTTCCTTTCAGCTGCCTTCCCCCACCTTGAAAAAACGACCTGGCTGCTTTCCGAGGCCTGTTCACTTCCCCCACCCTGCCCCCAGTTCCTCAGGCAGTTTGGCCTCCTTGCCGAAATGAGCTCTGGGTAAGGAGCGATCACCTTGATCTTGAACAGAGGATAATGCCCTTTCTTCCCAAGTGGTTATTGTCTCCCTTTCACATGTCGGGAGACTGAGGCTCAGGGAGGTACTGGATGCGATTTGCAGAAGTGCACTGAAAGTCACCAGGATTGGTGTTCCGAAATTCCCCTGAAGATCGCACTTGACAGACTCACCCAAAGCCAGACAGTGAGCCAGAAACAGAAACCCCGCTCTAACTCCCGTTCCAGTGCCATAACACCGGGCAGCCTCTAAACAACTATCAGCTCTGGAGTTTACGTCTGGTGACAGGTTCTTCGAGACAGCAAAGGCCAAATCCTGCTCTGCGCACTCAGGCAAGGAGATACATTAAAGTCAGTGCGATCACTCACTAGCGAGAGCAGGGCCAGCCCCCAAATCAGCTCTTCATGCGCGCTCCACATGACTTTAGAGGAGCTGCATACAGAGGTGGTTCTGGGACAGTGACGTCAGGCCCAAAGGAGAATGTGTGAGGCCACCTGCCTAAGCAAGGGGTCTGAGTTCTAGTCCCTGCTCTTCTACATCATTTAGATCCAAATCAGCAAGAAGGGTCCCCTCTAATTTTGGTTGCCTCCATTTTTGGATACCCAACTCAAGACAGTTGAGGCCAGTTTTCGGTAGCATTGAACACCTGTCGATCCCACTGATTTCAGCTGGAGTTCTGGGCAATCAGGCCCTAGTACTTAAATTAGGCACCCAAACATGGAGGAGCCCAAAATTGGTGGACACTTTTGCACATGTTATCCTTACCTGTCGTGCCTCAGTTTCCCCCTCTGTAAAATGGAAACAAGGATACAGACACAGGTTTCCAGGTCCTTTTTTGTGGTGGTGGGGCTGAATAGTATCAGTCTCTTATTATTACTGTTATGTTTTTCTAGCTTTTCATCTCCTCTGGCTCCTACTCTCTCTACTGAAATGTAAAATATATATCTATCTATCTATTTCTCCTCAGACTCCTGCATTTATTAACATAGGGTCCCTGTGAGCTCATGCTGAGCAGCACTGGGCCCTGAGTGGGCCCATCATTCCATGCGAGCAAGGCCCCCACAGCCACCTCGAGCCTTGCTGACATGGGCTTTGTTATTTTTAAAGTCTGCTACATCGCTTTGTGCTGGTTCCATTCTCCTTCTGTGCACCCAGTGCCCTGTGTCTGAACTGTCTAGACTCGAGCGTGTCTCTTTATACTGGTAAGGCAAGCTCCAGGTATCCTCCAACTCTGTGCAGCGCTGAGAATGCTGCCGGCTCTCAGGATGGAATTCACCCCAGCACAAGGCTTAGGCATCACTAAAGTGTCACTTAAACCCCCTACCTATCCATACAGGGCTGAATTTTACCCACCAAGATCAGGAGCTGACAGAGCGAATTGGATTGTTTAAACAGAAGAGGCCCATGTGGAGATGATTGATTCATCTATTTTGCTATCACTCACTGTGTATGTAACAGATATTTATTACTGTACATACAACACAGAGTAACATGGAGAACAAATTAAAGGGCAGTTGGTGTAAGAATACGAGCAGCCTTTTTTAACACCCATAAATAAAGATATTTAATTTAAAAGGACATTGTCAGCTCAAAATGAGCCCGAATTTAAGTCTGTGTTAAAACCATGACCTCTGACAATAAATAAACCAATACGAAAGCTAACGGAAAAACTCTATGAGAGTGTTTTTATTTTGTTAAAATAAAATAAAAAATAATTATTCTAAAAAATGTCCCTGGAAACAAGTCCCTTTTAAGCTACGGTTCTGTGGTGTTTACCCAAAGCCATCAATGTGGGGGTACGCATCAGAAAGCAAAACTGACAAGAAACATAACAAAAAAAGTCCAACTGACCAACCTGGTTTCATTGTTCAGAGTGATGTGCAAAAAAGCCAAGAGCCAGCATCAGTGGAGAAAAGTCCAGGAGCTTGTTACAAAGCTTTCAGCTGTCATTGTTTGTGATGCCCTTATTAACACTGCGGGTCAGACATATGGGACCAGATTCTCAGCTGGTGTGCAGCTTCCGTGGAGTTGTGCCCATTCGCCCTAGCTGAGGATCTGGTCCTTGAGTTTTAATCTGATGGGACCCCTTTAAAATTTATTCCTGCTAGTTTTTATTGTTGCTTAGTGACCAAGTAAGCAAGAGGGTTAAAACCACTTTTGCCAACTCCCCCCCACCACACGTGCAGTCAGGTGGCTGAGCTAACAGGAATTAGGGGGCAGTTTGCTCACACCACAGAAATAAATAATCACTCCCCCAGCCTCTGAGAGTGGAGGAGAGATTTAATGTGCTGACAGGCTGCATTTTTTACCTTTAGTCAATATGAGAAAGGCCCCAAGACTATGATTCCAAACATCTGGATTCCATCAATATGTGATCTGTCATCATGTATCGGCATTCCCCCATTCCCCCGATTGAGCAATGCGGCTGGTTTTATTAATACGTCAAATACATTATCCGTGTAATACACTTGTCTGGCTCTCCCCCCTGCTGCTCCTGCGCAGCGGATTTGAATGTATGATGAATCAGTTTGTATTACACGTCTGTACATCGTAATTTGTCAGGATTAATAGAACTGCGTGTATTGGGGAGGGGAACGCGGACGAGGGAGCTGCATCATGTGTGTTTAGCACGGGGATGTCTGTTTCACTTATTTATCTCTACCCAGCCCTCTGAGTTCCCGGAAACCAGCAAGTGCAACACATCTCGGAATCGCTGAATGACCCAGGCTGGTTTCACACGCGCCTCCCCGGCCCTCCGTAACTCTCCATGAACAGGCTCAGGCTACAAGAGAGGCTGCTATTTTTCGCATGCTTGTGACACCCCATGTTTACATCCCATTGGCTGACAATGTAAAGTCACTACACAAGGCATTAGGCACAAGAGGACAGCCAGCATGGGGTGCTGGGGGGTTAGACTGCACCTGTTACGAGATCTGCAGGCGTATGAGGGGATACAAGGGAAGAGCTGGTAATTTCTTCCCTATTTCAAGACACAGGGTGAAATTTATCACTATGCAGAGGGCCGTATTTTAAGCTCTTAAGAGAAACTAAGTGGTAACTAGGTCTCATGCAGTCCCACAGTACCGGTGGTACTTCGCCCACTGGGACTATTCCACTGTCACTTGTTCTTTACACGTCAGAGTCCCATGCAGAGACAATACATGATGAGCGAGGTGTCTCTTATACAGGCTCCCAGACTGCCTGCTCTTTGTGAGTCAGTCTGTAACGGTGAGTCAGGACTCCTGGGCACTACTGCAGGTTCAGCGGGTGTGTGACCTAGGGGCAGAGCCATTTCACCTTTCAGGTTGTTCCACCCTAGTGTCTATTCCTGCCTCTACCACTGATTTCCTATGTGACCGTGGGCACATCACTGATGCTCAGTGCCTCAGTTTCCCTGTATGTAAAACAAAGACAATCAAACTTCCCTGCCTCGCGGGGGCTGTGCGGTTTAATCCAGCCCGGTGTGATGAGATAGACAGGAGATGCCAGAGAAAGGGTTAGGGTTCTCGTTACTCTTGTATGCAAGACATTGCTACTGAGTGGAAGTTGCATGAGACATTGACTGGGCTCTCGATTCCCAGCGTCGGTAGGGACCAGATTTAGTGTACAGTGTGTTTGTTTGCTGCTGGACTTTGCCTTGCCCCAGCAGAGCACTGGTTTCAGCTATAACCCTTATCTACAGTATTGTACAGGGGACGGAATGGGAACCATAAAGACCACAGGACAGAACTAATTGTGCTGTCATTTCCCTGCAGTTACCTAAAACTCAAGCTTCAGCCAGCCACCAGCAGGGCTCCTGCTAGGATATTCCCCCCAATCCCCATCCCAATGTATTCTGGGAGGCTTTTTTATCTCCTTCCAGGGATAGCCATGGCTGGAGATGGGACACTGGCCAGGGAGGGCCAGGACTCTGAGGTGGCACGGAGCGTTCTCTCTCTCTTTCTCTCTCGGGTGCTTGGCTGGCTGGTTCATGCTCACAGGCTGAGGGTCTAATAAGTTGCCATGTGTGGGGTCGGGAAGGAATTTCCCCCAGGTCAGATTGGCAGGGACCTTGGGGGTTTTCCGCCCTCCTCTGCAGGGTGTGGGTGTGGGTCAGTGGCCAGGATTATCTTGGTGTCACGTAATCATTTCCTTGGGCCCTGGGGCCCTCCCATTCTCTGCCTGTGGCATGCAGCAGTCTAGTCTCCTATGGGCTGTGATTTTCGGTGACTAGGTTTAGTGTGCGGGTGCTGGGTGATACTGGTGGCGGGTGCTATACAGGACGACTGGATGGTCTGGGGGCCCCTTCTAGCTGTAACCTCTATGACTGCACTGCTGTTCCACCCCTCACCCTGCCCACGACACGGGCACGCCCCTTACGGCTGCACGGTCGCCAAAGAATCCTGCAGGAACTCTGATACCCGCCCGCGGGCTCAGACAGTGTCTCCAGTGCAGGGCGCTTGCACACGGGCTCTGTGCAGGATACCTGAGAATACCAAGGCCCCACGGTCACCTGGGCAAAGGCCCCCACGTGGGGCTAGAGAAAGGCTGCTGTATGCTTTGGTGCTCAGGAGAGTTGAATAGCTGTTGTCATGCAAGCTTCCCTCTCATGCAGCCCTGCTGATGCCTCTCACTCCTGACCTGATGCATCTCTACCTAGATTCTTATATGACCCTTATCACTAGGCATTGAGTACCCCCACTTCCCCCACCTTCCCAGCTCCCCACACTCAGCTCTGGGGACGGCCCTCCACCCTGACCCCTCCCCCAATATACACTGCCAGTCCCAACCCTTGTTTGGGGGAGCAGAGAGGCTGCTAATCACAACATATGAAGAGCAGTGATTTCAGGATGTGGGAACACACCCATTAGGCAAAAGCCACTCGGCTCATCTTCCTTATCATTTCAGCATAGGTCTCAAAGGGAAAGGCTAGAGAGCTAATCCCACTGTATCAAGAAAACCCACCCTTGTCTTCCCTTAGGGCTGGCAATCCCCGCCCCTTCTGTGAGAAGCCCCGCCCCTTCTGCTTCTTGAATTAGAAAGTGGCAAACCTCAGCCCTGAAGACTTTTAAAAAATCAGCATCATGATTGTTAGTTTGCTTGGAGGGAGCATCAGGAAAGCGGAGACTGGAGTTCAACACACTCATCACACTAGTGACGTACGTCATCTCTGAAGAGAAGCCACATGGGCGAACAGTCAAGTCACCGATACAATATGGATCTCTATTTCCCTGTCACTTAGGAGACCACAGCTCCCGCAGAAAAAGGAGAGCAGGGGAGTCGTCATGATACTGGCCACGAATGCCATCTTATCGTTTATTATATGTCTTATGGCAGCATCTAGAGGTCCCACCCCCTTTTCCAGTGGGAGAGAAAGGGGAAAACCCCCTGAAAGAACTAGATCTTTCTGACGTTCAAAAACGGAACCATTTTGTCAAAAGAACTGAAAGTTCCAGGAATTTTTTTTTTTAAACCTTATATCTTCTGGGTGGGTGGAATCCCGCCACACCCCCCTTTTTGTTTGACCAGCCTTACTCAGAATCTTCCTAGGAGATGGGTGAGAATCATTATCCCCATTTCACAGAGGGGGAAACTGAGGCAAGGTGAGGAGAAGTGACTTGCCTCAGCTGCCCAGGGAACAAGGCTGGAGGAGAACTGGGAACAGATCCCAGGTCTCCCAGCACCCTGCCTGAAGGTCCTGTTCACAGCAGCTGGGAAGGTGTTTCCCAGTGTGGGGGCTGACATGCTAGAACCAGCAGCATGGCGGTGGCAGTCCAGGAGGCGGCGTGTGCTGGCCACCCACGTACCTTCCCAGGGGGTCAGACTGGCTTGTGCTCACACCGCAAGCCTGAGCTGCTCACTGTGCTGTCATAGCCACACTGCTGTTTTAGCTTGTTAGCTCAAGCAGAGCTAACGAATCTGTGTACCCACCCTGGGAAGCGCCTCCCAAACCACTGTGCAGACATCCCCATAGCCGCTAGACCAGCCTCCCTCCCTGCCTTCGAGCAGGCTAATGCACAGGGCTATTATTTATTATCTGTATTACCAGATCGCTCAGGGGCCCTAGCCATAGGCCATTGTGCTAGGCGCTGTCCAAACACACTGCCTGCCACAATATAACTGCAGCTTGGAACAGATTCCCCTCCCTCCTAGTCCAGTTTTACAACACTGGCTCAAGTGGCGTTATCCCCGATTCACCACGGCGGAAGAGGGCCTTAGTGCAATCGAAGGCGTTCCACACCAGATGGGCCAGAGCTTTGCTGGTTCACTCACCTGGCCCTTACTCCTCAAGGCCTGTGTCACTTCTGAGCCCGAAGTGGGTGCCCAGTTCAGCCCCCTGTCCACACCCTGGGGGTCCTCCACACCGGACAGCCCCGCTACCTGCATCCCTCTCCACTCCATGCTATTTCGAGAGTGGGGCTGGCGGAAGTGACGTCATCTTCCCTTAATGGGCAACAGTCATGTCGCCTTAATAACGGCTCCCAGAAACAATTGTACATTTACAACCAAGCGAGCGAGCTTGGCACGCTCAGCCCATTCCCGTTCCAAGGCTTAATTTGATTTTGACATATTGGCTCGAGATTAAAGGGCTCTCGTAAAAAAAAAAAAAAAAAAAAAAAATCCAAACACACACACACACATCCAGCCCCCCCACTGCCCCCTCTTCAAGTCCCAAGCAAAAGTGCTAACATTGTAATATTTTAAGTAGAGAAAATCCAAGTGTGCTTTACCCCCTGCTGGGTCTTACGCTGGGCTTATAAAAATTAAGTGGAAACCTACACAGCTGTAGGCTATAAATCCTTTGTCGCTAACTCAGCCAGGCCTGGTACCGGCTTTCAAAAAAACAACCCAGAACTCAGAGCTAGAGAGACACACATGGTTGGTCGGGGATGGAAGGGCCTGTTCTGAGGGGGAAATCACAGCCTGTGGGGACGTCAGATGCTCCTCGTGTGGTGTGCCCACCGTGCGGCCGGTTACCAACACGTATGAGGGGTTGGACGTGAAGTGAGCACGGCTGCCAGGGAAATCTCAGGCTGCAGAGGAAGGAGGGGAGAGAGCAGGGGGGAAAGTGCTGAAAAGATGGGTCGTGTGCGGCGACGCAGTAAGAACCCTCTCGGCTGAAGATCAATTAGCATCAATTACCGACTTCATTTAATTGTCGTAGAAGATGAATTTGTCATTTTTAGTCTTGAATTAATGGGAGACCTTCAACTTTCCTTTGGCAGCACCAGCCGGTCATTGGCTTTTTTTTTCTTCTTGCATGGGGGGAAAGCTTTTGGCGTGGGAATGAAGAAAAGTGAAAGCAGCCCCGGCGCCATATTGACAACCCAGCCACGAGCACAGGAGAGGGGGCAGGCGGGGATGGTGGAGACTGGGCTGAGGGAAACATGACACCAAATCTCATCCCTTCTCTCCCAGCAGGAGGCAGGAGCACTGGCGGTGAAGCGAGCTGATGGCTACTCCTGTCCTGGCCTCTCCCAGCAGGAGGTGCTATAAGGAACGGTTTCAGACCGCGGACTGTGGGGGAAGCTCAGAGGCGCTGCAGTCCCGTTCTCCCCCAGCAGGGGGTGCTGCAGGAGCAGAGCAGGAGAGCGGGCTGAGAGGAGCTCACGGTTCCGGCAGCCCCAGCCTGTCTCAGCAGGAGACACGACCGCGAATGATTTCATCATGCAAGCTCCGGGGAAGCTCCCAGCTACACCAGCCCCGGTTCCCAGCTGGAAGGAGAGAGGCAGGGGCCCTGGCTGCAGGGACAGCTTCCAGCTACTCCAATCCTGGCCCACCCCAGCAGCGTCATTATTCCATTGTCTACAAACACCTACCTAGGTGCTTCTACAGCCTTCAGCATAACAGCATCTGCTTCCTCTAGCCAAAGCCAGAATTACACCGGAGCCCATCAACTTTACTACACCACCCTGGGTCCTATGACAGCAGCAAACCTAGTTACAGTTACAGGCCAGGTGACAGTGTAGTAACTGAACCAAACTTCAGGGCCCAGGTCCCTGCCAAACACGAGTCACTTTGCGTTCTTTGTTTTCACCTTCTTTCCATCTTACACTTTTCTGCTCCGTTCCTGTTTTCAGCCAGAAATTAATTTCTCAGCCAAGGGCTGCAAAGTGTTTACATTTTCCAGGCAAACAGGCGACAGTAAACAATGAATGCTCGCAGAAGAAATTGAATTTATAACTGCATTACGGCGTCAGATAACGCCCTAAAATAATACAATGATAAGGAAATTCGATTTGATTGCTGCTGCGAATCAGCTTGGGCCCATCTGCGGCTGGGCCTCCTGTAATAATTTTAAATTGGGTTTGTAAACCTTATTTGTCCTTAAATATTTCTGTCATTTTTCATTGCCGGCGACAGATACTTGGGCACGTGGCTGAGGACCGGCCCTCTTTACGGTCCGCTCTTTATGTCTGTGAGTGTGTACGTACACACAGGAGGGTGAGGGTGCATCTCAGTGAGTGTGTGTGTGTGTGGGGTGGAATTCAGAGCGGGCGGTGACAGCTGTTCTTCCAATCAATCACAGTGTCGACAGTTAGGGAGGAATGGTGCGCAGAAATTGAGTTTGCCTCACAGGGGACAATTGAACAAATTAATAGACCATTAGCCAAGCAGTGACCTGAGAAATGAGGGTGCTCTGGCTCATTCTAGGTTGTGGGGAGGGAGATTGGGACAGGAGGTTTAAAATGCACAGCCCCTCAAATACAGTTGGATTCGTATATACTCCAATGGTTCCCGCCCCCGCCAGCCCATTCATGTTCCTGAGCTGGGTTGGTACAGCCCCTACCCAATTCACGCCACCACAGAAAGCGCTGGGCTTGGGGGAGCCGAGAGCCTGTTACACTGAACACCCATCTCGGCTTGCAAGCCACACAGCACAGCCTCCTCCAAACCCGGCTCTAATGACTTCCTGGAATGCAGATTTTACAGCAGTCGGGAGGGAGCTGGGACACAGAGCTCATGAGGTTTGGGAAACCCACCACATGGCAACAGTAATTACAGAGATGATTCATAATAATAGAAAGGGTCATTCAGATTGCAGTAAAAAAACAGAGTTAAAAAAATTATGAGCTCTTGTTTCGGAGAATTCCCACAGAGCAACAGACAGTGTGAAAAAGTCCCGGACACCCTGGGTGTGTTTTAGCGTCAATATGGTAGTCCAGAGCCATTAATAAGGGAACTCTATTAAAAGGAAGGGAAAGATGATGGTTATAGCACCACACAGGGAGCCAGTAGACCTGGGGTTTAGTCCCAGCTCTCAGAGGGAATGTGATTTAATGGTTAGAACAGGCGGCCAGGAGTCAGAACTCTTGGATTCTATTTCCACGGCTGCCACCAGCTTGATGTGTGACCTCACGCAAGTCATGCTGCCTCAGTTTCCTCACCTCTAGCGAGGGCATAGGAAGACGATCTACTTCAAAGGGGAGTTGGGAAGTTTAACCCATCTTCACTGGCCAGGGTTTATAAAGTGCTTCAACCGCTGCACAAGGAAGGGGCTACGAAAAGAAAAAATCAGATCCTTTTTGAATATGAAATAATAAGCCAGTGCCCTTGACTGGCACCTCTTCTTGGAGACTTGGCACGATTTGCTCCCATTGTTTCCCAGCTGCGCACCCCTGTGAAGGAAGTACGTTATTATCTGAATAGTTGTGTTTATAACATGACCTCTACTAAGGCATTATCCAGGGATCTGTAACAAATACTAAAATCACAATAAAAATCACAATGTGATTTAAACTCCCCCCCCAATATAATCAGTCTAACCTTTTGCTATTGAAACAAACAGGCTGCAGGAGTCAGTGACGAATTCACAATTACCGTTTCTCTGATGAATTTCAAATATATTCGTTATTTCAAGTGATTCAGTATTGCTTTAAATCAGGCTTGACTCCTGAAGACATTTACACTCATACTTAATTTTACTCACTCAAGCAATCTGTTGTCTTGAGAGAGGCTGATCATGTCTGTAAAGTTAAGCCCGTGTAAATGTTTTCAGGATTGGGGGTTTAGACCGTAAGTTCTATGGGGCCTGGACAATATCTTCCTAGATATTTGTACAGCTCCGAACACAAACAGTCCCCAATCTCAGTTGGGGGCGCTACATCCTACAGTGAACCTTTCTTTCCACGTTTTTTGTTAACGAGGGATTGATCGTGAATCGTTCTCTGCGCGTGCCGATATGCACGAGCCGAGCTGCTGTTCAACTGAGCTTGGCCAGGTAAGTGACACAGCATCTTTCTGTTCCCTGATTGGCTGAGCACACAAGCGGAGTTAAAAATCTGTTCACATTCATGCCAGTACAACAGGACCAGGTGAAAAGCGAACACCAGAGGGCGATGGAGAGTGGCAGGAGCAAAGAGAATATTAGCAGAAAAACTCCTTGAAGTATTTGCCCAACTCTAAAGGTAACAAGGCTGCAGGAGCGTTATTTCTCTTCTCGACATTCATCGGGCACAGACTGCACTCAGCACCAAAGCAACTGCATCCCAAAGGGCCGCTGCAAACCCCAGTCGCAGGGTGCTCCCCGCGTCACACGACTGCTCACCCGTCATTTTAAAGATATTATTTTAATTGTATGAAATGTGGTATTTTCATTTGAGGAACTGGGATCCCTTTGGCTCCACCAGAGATACTCAGGTCCAGATATCATGTGTGTTATATAAAAATACACACACACACACACACACACACACACACACACACACACACACACACACACGTTACCTTTTTTTCTGAGAGCTGTAAGGGTTTCAATTACCGGATTCTGGGATTCAGTGCCCAGGGCTTTGTGGTGTGTGTTAGATTTATTAGAAGGTTTAGTATCAGTGGAGAATTCACGCATTTACTCCCAGGAGCCCAGCTTCCGTTCAGAGACCCTAAATCAAGACCTAAGATGGGCTATTGTCACTTACAGCATTAGCATCGTTAGCGCACTCGGGGGATGATTAATCACAACACACATGCAGAAGCCCAGCCTCACCCACCCCCAACGCACGCACACGTCTGCCACCCCTGCCCGGATCCTGATCTGCCAGACCCACAGCAGGAGGCACAATTAAGGGCCTGATCCTGTGCGGTGCTCAGCTCCCACAGCTCTCACTGACTTCAATGGGCACTACAGGTGCGCAGCGCTTCCCAGGATCAGCCCGGAGGGGTTGGAACAGCTCTGACACCTTTTTAATCGGCAGACTTTTATAAAATGAGCTGTTTCACACACTGGATGCTGGGAGGGGGCTGAAGGCTTTCTCCCCAGGCTGAGCTCTGATGGGAGCCTTCCCCCACTCGCTGCCTTGAGCCAGGGCAAAGAATTATTGTTCTAGGAGTAACCATAACCTCCCCTAGCAGGACAAAGCTGTCCACAGGAATCCCTTGGCAATCTCCTCCTTCCCAAAGGGAACGTCAGGTCAGATTTGCCAGCAGATGAAAGAGCATAGGAAAGAGCCTTTATCAAACAGGGAGTCGGCTACACCAGGGAGCTCCAGAGAAGAACACTCCCCTGGAAGAAACACCGAGCTTAGAAAAGCCCTGTTAGGTCATCCAGTCCCCCGCTGCCCTGGCGGGATTGATCCAAGCCCTTCTGGAGGTAGGTGAGTGCAGATACGCCGCACTCCCCAAACAGCTGGGAGATGCATCTTGCAATCACATTCTTCCCCTCTTATAACCAGCTTCCTCTCGAGGATGCAATTGAGGCTGCAACTTCATCACAGGCGTGATTTGCACTGGCCTCTGGAATGCGACTGGCTGGCTACTACCCTTGTATGGCTCTGTACCTCGCGATTTCTGGGAGCCTGAGTAGCTGAGGCTTGGGGGCAAAGCTTTTCCTTTGAAGCATTCCAGAGGAGACAGAATCACGCTCCTAATGAGTGAGATCCCAATGGCTTTTGTCTTTTTTCCAATACACTGTTACTTCCATTCTTTCTTTTTTAATTAAAACATCCCCAGCTGATTTTACAAGCTTGCCACTGCTTCTCTCCCGGTCTCCATGTCTCTCATATGCTTGAGTGCTAGTATTAATTATTAGAGCCAATTTACTGTTTATACTCTGATGTTTTAACTAATTACCACTAATGGCAGACACCAGTGGGCAATCAACTTCATTTAGTTCCCACTGCAAACCACTCATTACCATCTGAGAGAGCGGGAGAGAGAGTGCGAGGGACGCTTGGAGGGATAAATAAAGACACAGTGAGATGGGCTGGTGCCTAAGACTTGTTATGAGCTACAGCAGCAGGAGATATTGTTGCTTCACACTGAATTTGCTGCTGGCAACATCCTTCTGGGAAGAGCCCAACATTCAGGAGGTGCAGATGGAGGGAAAGGAAGAGAAATCTGCAAGTGAGATCTGAACTCGGGTTCCTTACCAACACTACCTATCGTTTGTATTAGAGCAGCAACAGAGGGCTCGATCAGAACTATGGCCCCACTATCCTCAGTGCCGAGCGAAGGACACTTCTCCCCCCACCCCGAGTTTACAATTGAAGGGCCAGATTGTGCTGCTTGCCCACAATGGGGAGCAGTCACTCATGTGAGTAATGGGCTCAGAATCCATCCCTATGTCTTTTGCATCCCCCCCAACCGGGGTCTCATCCTGGGGAGGAGGGATAGCTCAGTGGTTTGAGCGTTGGCCTGCTAAACCCAGGGTTGTGAGTTCCCTCCTTGAGGGGGCCACTTGGGGCAAAAATTGGGGATTGGCTCTGCTTTGAGCAAGGGGTTGGACTAGGTGACCTCCTGAGGTCCCTTCCAACCCTGATATTCTATGATTCTCCCCCTCTGCACATGATGCCGGCGTTAGCATTCCCAGTCTGCGCTCAGCACAAAGAGTCGCTGGGACCATGCAAGTCACAGTCACACACCACATACCCTGAGGGCCTCCACGATCAAAGCTGCTGTCTGGGAGGAGGAAGGTACAGTCGGTACTGCAAGCAAAGACTAACTGGGATTGGAAGGCCCAGAGCAGGCCTCCATCACATCTAGAGCAGAAATCCCATTTTGTTTTAACCATCCCTGGGGCTCGGAGTCAATGCTATCCTTTCCTTCACATGGAGCCAGTATCGAACCTGAGTCTAACCCACATCTAGATCTTCTAATGCTGTCTGGAAACCCAGGAAACCCATTAAGGAGCCTGCAGTCAACACACCCCAGACAGGATGATCCAACATCAACACAGGAGCCTACGATGCACTTGCCCTGGAGATGATTCAATGGCCTTGGCCGGGGTCCTGCATTCTTTGCCGTTTTGGCCAAAGAAACCAATGCAGCATGCAGAGAAAGCCTGAGAGGAGGAATGCTGGCAGCAGAAGACAGGACACTGCCTCAGAGAGCATGAACAGGTGCTGCAGGGTGACTGGCTGCTTGGGAGAGGAGTTAGGAATTGCCTGGCCAGCTCTGCCAGGATCAAGCCCGCTACTGGCCAGCCCAGGGCTAGGCTGGGATGAAAAGCTCTACCCGAGGTGGTCACTTCGCCTGCTCTGCGATGCCGACAGCAGAGAACTTTGTGGGGTCAGCTCAGTATGGAGCATGCGGGACTCTGCTTTCCTGTCCCCGCCTTGCAATGGGATAGCGCTGCCCTGCTTGGGTCCAGGAATGGTGCAGTCAGGCCCAAAACTCCACGCTGAACTCACAGCCTTCGGCAGCCCAAGTCTCTCGCAATCTGTACTAATCCGGTGCCTGGGAATGCACTGCTGGTGGGCGGATGTCCTGGCTAGGGGCAGCTATGGCTCTAATGACCTGCCTGCTCATTACCAGTAATCAGAGTCCTGTGCTAACAAAAGGGACTGCAATGTCTTAGAAGTTAATATTGCTCTGACGTGTGATCTTAGCATGGTTCTACCATAATACCTCAGCTGGGGATCTTAAAGGAGGGCAAAAACCCAGCTGGTGGGACTGAGCTAGCCACTGCATTTCCAAGGGGAACGGAGAGCTCCCTCTCTCACTCCTCCCGCCCCTCTGATTTGCTTGGTTGAAGCCATAAAACTTGCATTGCTTTGGAAAGAAGGGGGAACCCCTCTGCCGTGGTGGGGATGCGGCTGGCCGTCTCCCGGGGTGTGTGTTATAATTGTGCACACATCTGAAATGTAATTGCTGTCAGCTCGCTCCAGTCTCGCGGTGCGAGGCCTTTAATCTCTCCCACCAGACCCATCGGCCCTGATATTGCAGCTCCAGAAAGGCTGGTTTTATGTACTTTAACCCCGCGACCTTTACAAATCCCATCATTCCAATCAATACGTCTCATTAGCGTTAGGTAAATGTATGGGACGGATGGGGAGCCGGGCTGGGAGGAGACCCCAGAGGGTGGGGTGGAGAGAAATCCAGTGTGCCCATCCTGTTGGCTAATAGGGCTGACTACTGCCACATTCCTAGGTTGGGATCCTGATCCCCAATACCCACATGGCCTGAACCCCGGTCCAATCCAGCGAAGTGGGGCAGCTAATGCAGAGCACGAAACAAGCTCCCTGCCAAGCGAACAGCAGAGTCAAGAGCCCAAGTTGTTAACCGGACCAAGCTGTTAAAGTCATTTTTTTCCTCTCCTTGGGAAGCAGACATATGTTTTACAGTTTTCCACTATGTCAACTAAATGAAAACATACCGGGTCCTGTAGCAGGTGATGGGAATACAAGGCCGGCTGCATTGCAGCCCCCCAGCCCTGGGCAGCCTGCACCCCCTTCCCCTTGGGGAGAGAGGGGGGAAGGTGGCCTTGGAATGGAAGGTGCTGGCTAAGATGGCTCCTGGAAATGGCAAGACAAAGCAGTGGAGTTAAAAAATGACCGGGGGCGGCAGGGGAGGGGAGCTGTCCAGTGGGAACAAAGATCTCAGTCCCTGGCTGGTGTAAATCAGCAGGACGCTGATGTCAATGGAACAATGCTGGTTTCCACCAGCCGAGGATCTGGCCCAGAGATTCCCATGGGACACCTTAGACCAATATGGCACCTTAGACCAAACATCAACAAAGCCAGCACGTGCCACTGGTACACGGTGCAGCGAGAGCCTGGGACGCCCATACACATCTGAGCCCTGAGAACGCTGGATCTGCCAGGCTGGATCGAACCACTGGTCCATGGGGCACTGGTCAATATTTGATGCTTCGCAGAAAGGAACAAGCCCATAATGCAGCTGGGCAGATGCGCATCCTGGTGAGAGGCAGTGGGAATTGCGACCCCTGCAGGCGATCAGTTCACACCCCGAAGCAGGGGGTTCACTGGCTCTTGCATAATTGACTCAGCCTGGATAGCTTCAAATGTTATCACTGTTCATAAAACCACCCAGCCCTCCTCCGACTCCTGCTTGAGCACTTGACTCCGCGACCCTCCCGCAGCAGTGAATTCCACAGAGGCGAAGGAGCAAATGGTCTCAAGGGTGCATCCCACATGTGGCTACCACCTTCCGTGCCACTCAGGGCATGGCACTGGCTGCTGGGAGAGGCCAGTGCCAGAGGAACTGGGTTCCCCTTTCCCACCTCCACCAGGAGCAACACCGACCCAAAGGCAAGGACACTGTCCGCCCTGAGCCCGCTTATTACATGACATCTCTTGGGTGCTGGCAGAAAGCACTCTGCCCTCGGGAGTTCCCACGGGCGCTGGCGGGTGGAAGAGCAGCTGCTGTTGAGCAGCATGGCACGCCTTCCCTCCCCCACGCTGGCATTAAGCATCTGGCACTCCTGCACCCCGCCAGCCTGCTCCCCTGCCCCTCAGGAGCACACCCAGCTCACACACCCAGCACTTCCCAACTCCGCCCTTCCTGCCCATCAGCATCCGGAAGCTGCACTGGCATCACCACAACGGATGATTCTCGAGCTGGGTACCAGAGGGCTGCGTGAACAGCCAGACACTCAATGCAAAACCCTCCGCAACAAATTCAGCACCCGATGAGGACACAAACCAGGAGCATGTGTTCCTCCTCCCTACCCTCAGTGGACTGAGTGACTGGCCTGGCTGGTCTAGCGGTGTGGGCTTTGCTCTGAGATCAGCAGGCAGATCATCCCCAAAACTTACTCCAGGAAATCCCACCCCAGCCTCAGCACAAAACAGGGGCACTCTTTCAAATGGGATCGGGACCCAGGAGACACTCTGGCTTCCTTCCCCCCAGCAGCGCTCGCCCCATGTGCAGACCCAGTGCAAGGTGGGAATATGCGTTACCTTAGAGGCTAGCTAGGTGGTGCGAGCACACACCTGTGGGTGCAGCACGGTCCCGATTGTGGGTTAGAAATTCCTGGCATCAAAACACTATGCAACATGGCCCAGGTGCTCCGGCCTTAACGGTTATTGTTACACACCGCCAGCGTGCTCCCTGGCCCTCGAGCGTTTGCAGCTTTGCAGCTGTCTAATTATCACAGCATATAACATTCACTGGAGGGGTGGGGGAGCACAAAAGTAGTGCTGTAGGGTCTACAAAAACAATGGCTTCAAATAGACAGGAGAGCTACGGTCCTTAAAACAAAGATCCGTGCTTCCGAGAGACATTTCTCAGGGCCTGTCTACCTGGCAACTTTTCTCGGTATAATGTTGCTCGGGGGTGTGAAAAAACACCCCTCCAGAGAGACAACAGGTTACACCAACAGACGTGCCAGGAGAGCTTCTCCCACCAACACTGCTCCTGCCCCGCCTGGAGGTGGTTTTATGATGTCGAGGGGAGATCTCCCTCCCGTCGGCACAGAGCAGATCCATGAGCTATCTCACAGCAGGGCAGCCGCATCAGTACGGCTGTGTAGACGAGCCCTCAGACTCGAACAGGTTTAAACTATCTCAGATTTGGGGCTAAATCACCCTTTAAACCCAGAGGGCAGCAGCTGAATCTGGTCTACCCTTGCATGGGTATGTGATGCCCCATATGGATCAGTTCTGACACCTCCTTCTGCCCACAACCCCGTCTGATGCTGGCAACTCTCCTCTCCCCGCTGCTCTGTTTGTCTCGGAGCTTCGGTGAGATCTCAGACTGTTGACAAGCACTAAACTCCAGAGCGGCCAGAAAACCATTTAAGCCTTAATCCCCCTCGGCTTTAGCGAGATGACTGTGCAGCGCGGGCTCTTAGCACAACACCTGTCGGGCAGCAGAGGGAAGGAAAAATTAATAAATCCACTGGCCGGCCAATTTCATTTGACCTGACACGCTGCTCCTCCTGGAACTAGATGAACAGTTCCCGAGGCGCCTCTCCAGAGGGGGAGGCTACTCAGACATGCTGCACCAAGATGCCATCCCACCGCCTCCACTAACACCAAGCTGAGAGCAAGCATCAAGCCTCTGCCGGGACTGGGCTCTGCCCTTGGCCTGCAGGGAGGAAAAGTTAAGCCCCAGCTTCAGAATCATCCCCCTCCAGCGACATAACGAAAGCTACAAAGCTTCACAAAGTTCCGAGCAGCCTGCCTCTGCTCCGCCTACACCAATCTGCTGTGCAGTGCCATTTGGTCCTGAGCTGGTGTCTCAACTGTAATGTGCCCGTCTCACCATGCTGTATGTGCCTTGGGCCAGGGGCCTTGTCCTGCCCCTGGGGAGCACCCTGCTGGATTTGGGTGAGCTGGGTTCCTTCTGGCTGGTGTCTCACCCCCAGCAATAAAGGCGCTTCAGGAAGGATTTGGGTCTGCAACTAGCTTGTGGATGATCATTCTGATGCTGGGGCATCAATCCCCATCCCATTGCCGTGCTGGCTGCACGTGGCTAACAGGAGCAAGGTGGAGTCAATACTTGTTTTCGACACTCAAGTCAGCAGTGACACCAGGTGCAAATTATTGACTAAATCACTCTTCAGAGCAGCACGGCTCTGATCAGCGTAACTGGTCCCTCGCTGGCAGGCTCTGCACAGAGCCCAGAACTAGGAATCCAAGGGCACCTGCCGGTGGGCTTGTCCTTGCCTTAGCTTCCAGAGAGCTGGTGTGTTGGGGGGAGAAAAGAGGAAATGTGGATCCCCACCCAGATGACTGTCCATCCAGCAGGTCCGCTTGGATGGGTGCAGATCTCAAAGGAACAGAGCCGTGAGACTCAAGGGCCAACACGCCGCCTTGTTAGTATTCAGAAGCCAGCTTGGCAACGCAGAGCACAGCTTTGCTCCAGAATGACAGATTTAAGCCCGGCACGGCTGCAGAGGCTTGGCAACCTCGCTATTAACAAACAGGCCTGTTCTCCCTCTACAGCACCCCTACATCTACGCTCTCAGGGACCAGCTGGGCACACATGGCCTACGTAATATCCAGCACGCTCCGTACCACATGCATGCTTTGTCTACACTGGAATCACTGGTCTCCCTCCACCAGTGATAGCAACAGCGGGCACGCTAGTGTAGAGAGAAGAACACTGCGTTTTGCTCACCATGTCGCGTAGCCCCGCTCTGAGCAGGAGGATCAGAGCGCGGGGGGTGGTCTGTGCTAGCCCTGGCTTTTAGAGAAAAAGGGTCTCATGTAGCCCCAGTCCCGCGCCCATCGCAGACAGCTGTATCCGTTTCACATGTGGCGGGGTGATCGTTTACAGCCACGATTTCCCCTGGGGAACAGTGCAAGAGTGCAGAGCATTCAGGGCCCCTGCCCGGGTCCCACTGTTATCTCTGATGAACGATGGGATTGCTACAGTATCACAGTTAACCCTCCTGGACTCATCCGATTGAACTAAACTTTGCCGAAGGAGAGATACTGTAGACAGGCAGAGATAGACGGACCCAGATAGAGTGGAACAATAACACGGCTAGATATTATCCATGTTCCTGTATTGTCAGATGACCTTGGAATCCCAATCAACAGCTGCTAACAAACTATCGGATAGTGACCATTAGGGTTAAACAACCGCTGTCCAGTGATACAGGAATAGAACTGTAGTCTGAAAAGGCCTGATGTGACCCTCTTGTCTGACATCCTGCATAACAAAAGCCAGGGGATCTCAGCCAGCCACTGCTGCAGTGGAGGGAATTGTTTCTCAGGACAGTTACAGGTTTTCTTCTTTTGCCAGGCAAAGAGCTGCACTCAGGAGCTTTCACGGGCCTTCACAGCAGCCTTGAAACTGGGAGCTAGGGTCCTGAGCCAGCCAGACCTGGAAATCACCTCTGGATGCCTGCGGTGGGTGTGACACCCCCCGATATGTGATTCTAGAAGTAAAAGAGCTGTCTGTCTAGCTGGGTTTGCACACTGTGCCCATCACCATGGTATCTGGGCAGCTGCAGTTCCAGTTTTCAGTGCAGGATTGCTCCCTGTGTTTTCCAGTGCCTTGCCCAGGCTAGCTTTAAAAGCCCCCAAGGGATGGGGCTTCCAGCTCTGCCCCAGGGAGAGGACTTGACAGCCTGACATATCTCACTATCAGGAAGCTTTTTCCTCTGCTGAATTTGATCCCACCCACTCCTGATTCTATCCCCATCCCTACCCTAAATACTGCCTTTGGGGTGACCCTTCAGGGCACGCTCGCCACCGAAGGCCATGAGATGGTTACCACCCAAAGGCCTGTAAGACGGATGACTTTCATCTCCCATTTTCTTTTTCTCCAGCCATCCTTCCCATCAGCAAGCTGTTCTACCCCGGAAGGATGCAGTGAAGGGGAGAATGTAACCCCAAGGGTCAGCCCCCAGAAGGGCAGGTGATGGGAGAACCAGACATGGTCATTACAGAAGAGAAGCGTCTGATGTGTTGGGAGACTGGTCCCAATCCCAGAGCAATTTCTGTTTGTGTTTGTCCCTGGTGCCGCCCCCCTGCCTCGCCTCAGTGCCCCTTGGCGGAGCTCCGTCCCCAGCCTCTGCTCAGCCCAGCACTTCAATCCCAGCCATTACAATGACAATGGCGATAAGAGATGCTTATCACTCCTGCTGGAGATGGATTTGAAGCTGAGCCCCTCCCCACCCTCGCTCTCCCATTGCTCAGGACTCCTGAATGGGACCTGGATCATGCCACTGGTTCTGATCCATTCAGCGCTATTTTCTGCAACCTCCCTAACAAGCAGCTTCAGTTCCACCCCTCTTGGTCCAGCTGAATCACAGGGCTAGGAGTCAGGACTCTTGGGTTCTATTCCCAACGCTGCTATTCACTTGCTGGGTGACCTTGGGTAAGGCACATCCCGGCCCTGTGCCTCAGTTTCCCAGGGTGTAAACAAGGGAGAATCCTGACCTCCCTGCTGGGGATGGGGGTGGTGACGGTTAATTCCTTAATGTTTGTCCAGCAGACGGTGGGACAAAGGATTGTCACCGTCGGAGCATGTTACAAACTCGTTAGCCTCTACGTGAGGCAGGCACCATCCTCCCTGGTGTTTGCCACTGGGGGACCAGAGGCACAGAGAGAGAGGCCAGGAGACATCTCCAAGGTCCCTCCATGAGTGAGTGGAGAGCTGGGACCTCAGGACCTGCAGGGACTTGGGAGCTCTGTGCGCTCTGCACTCCAACATGGCAGGCCTCTGTTTTCAATTCCTCTGAGCTGATTCTACCTCCTGGACATCCCTGGCTTGACCCTCCTGAGCATGGGCGTAGGGCACATTGATTCAACCTGGCTGCGGGTCCAGCGTGGTGGGCTGCAGCAGACACTTCCAAACAGCAGTGCTGGGTGGCCTTCCTCTAGGAAGTTTATGTCTGTGGTCCCCAACTGTGCCATATTAGATCGGGGGAGAGCATGTCAGAATTCCCTCCCCGCCGTCTCTCCAAATTACCACCCGCCCTTTGAAGCCAAGTCATCGCTCCTTGCAGGGAGCTGTTTGGTTTCTCTTATAAGGAAGCAGATACTGTACAAAAGGTTCACTGAGGTTAGGAGTGAAATTAACAAAGCCTTCCAGTGTCTCAGACTCCCCTTCCTTCCCCCACCCACTGCAAAGATTCACAAGGAGAACTCAGTTCCCCCAGCCACCAGCCTCAAAACATGTCTGATTCCCTGCTCGGACCAGCCCTCGGAAACCCATGCAAGGCAAGACTTCCATCTTTCACTTCCCTGTTCCCCATCCCCGTGATGGACAGAGGGGTGTTCTGCATGGGAGAAGTGTGTGTGTGGGGACGGGGGGGGGGTGTCAGCTGAGGTAGGCGAGTGCATTGTGCCAATCAAAAGGTAGAGAAAATCGCCCACTCAAAGCTGACCTGGCCACCAGGTCATTCCAGCTCACCAGACTCTTGTCTTTAGCCCAGGGGTGGCCAACCTGAGCCTGAAAAGGAGCCAGAGTTTACCAGTGTACATTGCCAAAGAGCCCCAGTGACACGTCAGCAGCCCCCATCAGCACTTCCCCCTCCCTCCCCAGCACCTCCTGCCTGCCACAATCGGCTGTTTCGCAGTGTACCCGAGGCTCTGGGATGGAGGGGGGAGGAGCAAGAGTGCAGCAGGCTCGGGGGAGGGGGCGGGAAGGGGCAGGGGCCGTGGGGTAAGGGGTGGAGTAGAGGCAGGGCCTGGGGTTGAGCAGTGGAAAGTTGGCGCCCATAGCTCCAGCCCCAGAGTCGGTGCCTGTAAAAGGAGCCGCATGTTAACTTCTGAAGAGCCGCCTGCGACCCCAGGAGCCCCAGGTTGGCCACCCCTGCTCTAGCCGCTTCGCATGAATACTACACACTCGCGTAAGATCTCCATCCATAGATCCCAAAGCACTTGGCAAAGGTGGTGGCAGGATCATTAGACCCATTTACAGAGGCGGAAGTTGAGGCACAGAGCAATTGCGAGTTGCCCAAGATCACATGACAGGGCTGGTAAAAGACCCCAGGAGTCAGAGGCGACGTGTGTGTGTGTGGGGGGGCAATGCAGGGTCACGTTCCCACCCCCAGATTTGCTGCTTGGCTTGTACTGAGCATGCTCAGTAACACGGCGTGAAGCCGGCTGCCCTCACTCTGGCCCCCCCCCTGCAATCAGCAGGCACAGGTGGTCTCTGCCGGGAGTCATGGCACGCAATCCACTAGGGCACTGCTGGCTCCTTTCAACTTGTCACCCAAGGCCAATGAAATCCAAAGGGCTCTTGACACGCTGCAGTCGAAAGTTCTCTCTTTGTTTCGGGTTAAAACAAGAAACACAAGGCGGCGGCAGGGAAAGCGTCCGAACAATCAGCACTTGTGTGCTGGCAAAGAAAGGCAGCTTTGTGCTGGCTGGAGCACTCAGGGCGAGCTCAGGGGTGCCTCGGGATGGCACTGCAGGTACCCCAGCTGGGCCAGTCGGGACAGGGTCACAGAGACCGGCCTGTGCCGGGCCCAGCCCCTGGCACAGTCTGTTACTGCCTGCGTTTATTCATGGAAATGCCGCCTCTGCCTTTGTGTTTGTTGGTTTCTGCTCTGCTGCCCCGCCTCACGCCTGCTATCGCACCATCCATCAGCACTGCCAGCCCCAGCGATTCCAGGGCTCTGAGCCTTGACTCCCAGGGGGGTCAGGACTTTTTGTGGGGAGGGATAAGTGCTTTCCCTTCTGGCAAGCGGTTACTCTCTCCAGTCTCCCTGCCTCCCCAGCTCAGCTGGTGGCTCTCTGCCGCAAACCTCCACCCTAGAACAACAGGTCCCATGGGAAGGCACATCCCACGCCGTCTGGGCAGAGCTCCCCGGAGCGTGGCACCACCACAGGGATTCAACGTGAGCCCATCTCCATGGCCTCTGGCAGGGAGGGACAGCCCCATTTGAATTGTACGTAGAGAGGGAGTGAAACTGTGTAGTAAGCTCAGCTCCCAATCTTCCCCAATTTAGAGGGGTTTGGGTGCAGAGCTCTGATTTGGCCCAGTCTAGAGCTAGAAGTTAATCACAAAACCTGAGCTTTCCCTGAGGCAGGGGGCCACTGCTGAGGATAACACAGGTCCTGGTTCTGCAGCTAATGGAGAGATGGCCTGTGTTATTTTTTAGTCTGTCTGATCAACTCGGTGTCCCGTCGGCTGACTCTCTTACCAGTCCTACACAGGTTGTCGCCCTGGCCTCCGAGATCCCAGGCGCTGCACGGGGGCTCTGGGACTGGCCCAGAAGGGTCAGGCACCAAGCTGAGATCTGGAGAGGTGAGCAGCTGCAGATCCCCATGCCCAGGCTGCAGACACCCTGCAGTTCTCAGAGCCAGGTGCATTATTACATAATCTCTTGTACAGCACAGCATGTTCACAAGAAGTACAGTAAGCCCAGCTAGTAATAATACTGGGCAGGTATGTTGCACTATTCACCCATTGGCCTGGATGCACTTTACAAAGGTGGGCTCGTATTACTGTGCCCATTACACAGATGGGGAAAGTGAGGCCCAGAAAGGGACCATTGTACTATGAGTCAGTGGTGGCGCTTGGAATAGGACCCAGTAATCCTCACTCCCAGCTCCTGTGCTAACCACTGGCCTTGCAAGCAGGATAAGGAAGGGAAAGATCGTGCAGGGTGGTGGAGTCGTGATTTTAAACATCTTTTCTAAGAATGCCTCCACCAGGAGGTGGCGCCCTTTGGGAAATTTATGTGAGTGCCAGGTCCCTGAGCACAGGGATGCCCGAACTGATGCCCTCTGCCCTGGCACCAATGGAAAGGTTCAGGAGCTCTGGTGGATCATCCGTCCTGGCTGGAGAGTGAACTGGGGCAAAGTCACACCCAGGCTTGTGCATGGATTCCAAGGGTCGGGTGTCCTGGGCAGGAATCCAGAGAAGGGTGTATGGCAAACAGGATGTTACAGCACTGGAGATACCGATTTACCCCTCCGAGAGTAAGGAGGAGCCTGGGGCTCCCACAGTCGGTCTCCCCCGAACTACCCCCTTGCCAGGTCCAGGTTGCACTGCCAGTGTGATGGTTACCAAAGGTCTCTGCAGAATGGCATGGGCTGCTGCCCTGCAGGCCTAGGCTAAGTTGGTGGGGATAGGCTGGCAATCACAGCCCATCGTCAGACAAGAGGTGTCCTGCTGCCTCCCAACCAGAGCCAACTTCCACTCGCTATCGGACGCTCCACAGTTCTGCTTCCCACACACAGACTCGTCCCAGGAGGGAAGGGCAAGGGTGGGGGGCTAAGGGGAAGCTGGAGAAGCCCAAAGGAGACACCATGGGGCAGGGACCCTGAGTCCCTCCTGCAAGAGGTCCTTTCCTTGGAGTCTCTTCCTCTTCCTCTCCCCTGGCCCCTGCAATCCCAATCCAATAACAGAGACATCTGCCTCACCTCTTCAATCAATACCCAGCTCTTAATAGTCCTGATGATTCGCAAAAAACCATGGGCATTAAATGTTAATTATATCTATTTGGATTCAAAAAATTTTATTACTCAAGTTAATTATAGCCAGAGTCGTAAAAAGGTGCAGAGCAAAAGGGCCACTGCCTTCCCAGGCCTGAGAGACGCAGCCAGAGGAGACTAGGAAGGGAGCTGCTCAAAACCCTTCTCGACTGGCTTGGACATGGACTGTTCTGGTATGGGGAGGCCGAGCTTGGGGGTGGGGGGGTGTTTTTTCCAGCACAACATGCCGGGTGCAAAGGAAGCACACACGGCCCAGAGAGACAGCAGGGAAAACCCTTCTGAACAACGCCCTGTGTCCCCTGGGAGAGCCCGCGGGGGCAGCATGGAGTCAGTGGGCGAGGAGAGCTTTTCCCATCCGCAGCGAGGAGGAACCGGGGCTCTCCCAGCACCACAGAAAAGGCTTCTAGCCCTGTGCCCCTCCTTGGTGCTAGCCCTTAGTCCGGGAGCGGGGAAGGGCTGAGCTGCCACAGCTCCACTGACCGCACAGCTGGACAGCATGTTCAGCGGTACGGGGGCCTGGGCCTGTTTTCTCTTGGGGGCAGCAGGGCAGGTACCCCAGGTAGCCGAGGCTGGGCCTGCACCAAGCCCGGGGGCCTCTAATTTACTGCTTTCCTTTTACCGTAAAACTAAAGGGGAAGGTGCACCCTTTAATCACTGCCTCCAGGGCCCCGCCTGAAACCACCCAGAGACTGAGCGAAGGCTAGGAGTTAATGCGCCTTCCGACACCTCTTTATGATTCACGGGCCTGACCTTGAGCTATAAACTGCTCACCCTCCCTGACACGCCGGCAGTATTTACAGCCTGCAGGGGCCGGCACACACCCAGCTGTAGCGACGGACGCACGCCGCCATGTACCTACATACAAAGACCCACGTGCACCCTCAGAGATGCATGTCCACACACCCCCCCCCGGGTACACACCGACACCCCGATGTGAACGTACAAACACACATGTGCACACACACTGCAGTGCCAGTAGAAAAGCAATGGGAGCCATGCTGCAGGAGCTGAGAGAGAAGGGGAGGGTAACACAGAGATCTCCCCCTGCCTGCTGCGACGGCATGGACCTGGCAGGACAGAGGGGCAGGGGCTCTGGCCACTGGCAAAGCAGTGAGGCTGCCAACGCGCGGAAGGGAACAGCCGCTCTTAACTCCCTAACCAGGGTTTGACACTACAGCCATCACCATGGGATCTGACCCCCTTGCTCGGAGTCTCTCCTGTCCCCAAGCTAACTGGCCCCCTGCTCTCTGAAACCCAGTGCCCTCTCACTTCTCCCTCTGCAAGCCCATTGTGCAGGCGCTGCCCTGATTACCAGGGGGGCCAAAGTCCGTACACCCAATGCCCACAAGTCTGGGCAGGTTTTGTCTCTTTCATTCAGCCCTCAGCACCATCATGCCAGGTGCCACTGAGTTCATCCGGCCGCATTCCCAGCAGGGACTCTACCCGCTGCGGGGGGAAGTGAAACCTCCTCTGCATTCAGATATGCAGAATCAAAGGCTGGTGACACATCGCCAGGCTGGGTACAGCTGGGCAGGGCGTGTCAGCGTGCCTGCCAGGAGCAGAGCTCAGGTAGCCAGAGCTGAAGGGCTAGAACGCTAACTCACCTTGCTGCTCCATCTCGGACACTAAGCACAAGGTCTGTGCTACGCTAGAACTGAACAACCTCTGTCCCCTAGGGAGAGATACAGGATTCCCCCTGGTGCGTCCGCCTAGGACTTCTCCTGGGCATTCCAGCAGCTGGGACGCTAAACAGGAGTGAGGCCAGCTTTACAGAGCCCTAGGCATACTCAAGGTATCTTCAAAACAGAATAGATGTGCTGTCTAGTGGTTAGAGCAGCCAGGAGACCTAGGCTATATTCCCAGCTCTGCCCGTGACTCATTACATGATCTTGGGCAGGTTACAGCCCTTCTTTATGCCTCAGTTTCCCATCAATATAATGGGGAGAATAAAACTGACCCATCTCGTTTTAGGGGCTCAGGAGGCTAGGAATAATAATTGTAATTATTAATATTAGATCTTGTGTTAGTGAGGTAAGGAACGTTGGTGAGGATGGTCAGGTTCAAAAAGTGCCTGGAGTACTTTAACTTCCACTTTCACCTGGGTGGCGCCCGCACCGTGCCCCCGGCAGGGCCCACACCCACTATCTGCACAACTCCGAGTGGGGACCAAACTCAGAACTTTCTAGCAGAGAGGTGACCGATCACCTGGGATCTGTCTGAAAGGTAACAGCCAGTCACCCCACCCAAAAGCCCAGAAAACTAAAAAAATAATCCCTCACTTTTTTGTTAAGTTTACAGGTTGTTGGAGGTGATTTTTGTTTTGTTTTGTTTTCCCCTCCTTACAAAACAAAAGAGGGAAAAACTGCCCTTATCTCGGAAAGCAGAGTTCAGGAAAAAGCTACTGGTCTTTTGGACTCAGTAAGTCCCCTCGGTAGCCTTGCTTGTCATCTAGAATTTATCAGCCCAGCACAGATCTGGTATAACGTGCCATATAACTAGTGCATAAACAAACTTCAGCATGATAAATGCCTTGCTTTGAAGCCATAAAGTTATTAGCTAGTGGCTGTTAGCTACTGCTTAGCATGGGGCATGTTCTTTCCGTTAACCCCTGACTGCCCACACTGCGCTTACCAATCTGCCGGCCCTGAGGAGGTCTCTGAGTCTGGAGCGGGGGCGGGGGAGACTAAACATGGTGAAAAGACCCTCACTTGGCCTTGCAAACCTGCTCCCAGGTTTGGCTGGGACAGATGCCCTGTGCAGAAACTTATCAGTGCACTTTGTACCTGCCAAGGGAAAAGGCTGAAGACTGAAAGGAGGAAAGCACTGCCAGGGAATGAAGCCCTGGAGAAGCTGACATCCTGATGCACCTCTCACCTTTCTCCTGCAGCCCCGAGGAAGCCAGGGAGAAGGGAGGCCTAGATTGTAAGCGAGCTCTGGTCTGACCCACACATCGAGAAGAGGTGGCTTTTCAGGTGGCTCTGTCCAGGTTTAATCCCCACTACTCCTGACCAAATAACGGTGCCTACCCAACACTCAGATGGAAGCGCATCGCAGACATTAACCAGCAGAACCCAGAAAACCACTGTCCGCGCTCCTGATCAGACAGAGACACCCTCAAACCAATTCCCCAGGAGCCAACCCTTTGGTGAGCTCGCTGTGTCTCCCCGGCCAGGCCAGGGAGAGGCGCAGACAGGAGACACAAGGACGAAGGGGCAGCCGGGGGCAAGGAGGCCAGGTTCTCTCTCCAGCACTACCATGGATTCCCATTAAGTGAAGCGCTGATGAGGTCTCTTAAGCAGAAGGGCCCTAAATCATGGCTCTTGTTCTTTGGATCAGCCGGAAATGGCCAGGAGACGAAGTCACACTGGACTTTAAAAATCCCCACGGTTAGCAGCGCCGGGGCAACGCCCCCAGAGGGGTGCTGACACAGAGGAGCACAGGCCTAGACGCTAGATGACGCAGTGGTTAAAATGCCGATGGCCCCTCGGGGTGTAGTGGAAACAGCTGCATTCGGTGAACCTGCATGCTCAGCCGTCGCAGTCACTCCATGGGCGGGGTGACCCCGAGGCTGGCCAGGAACTGCTCCACTGGCCTTCCCTTCCTCACTGGAGGCTTAATCAAAGGGCCAATGAATTGCAGAGTGAGGATGTGGGTGGAAGCTCAGTCGGTTTGGGGACCTCCTGTCCCCACTGTGGGGAGCCCTTGTCAAATGGTAAGTCCTCAACTCCCAGCCCACTTCTTGATCCCTGTGGCTGGGCTTGGGGAGGGAGATATCCTAGCCGCTCTGTGGAGCAAGTACTCCGTCGGGCCCAATACGGCTCTGCAAAGCACAGAGAGCGGAGGTACTTTTCTGGGCACCCTGCTAGCTCAGCCAAATTCCATGCAAAGCTAGCTGAACGCAGACCTATGCACTCCAGAGCACAGCCCATACTCTGGATGGAAGTCACCACTGGGCAGTTCCCGACACGCAGCTCGATCCAGTTGCCCGATCCAGGCTCAAGCCACCACTGTAAAGGAATTGGGGAGGCGAGGGGGGGACAAAATCCCATTAAACGGACTTCCTGTCCCATCTCTCACCAGACCCTGCCCCACTACTGACGAGCATCAGCATCTAGTAGCTAGGGCACGTAACTGGGCATCAGGACACCTGGGTTCTATTCGCTGCTCTACCACCAACCGCTGCATTCCCTTTTCCCTTGTCTATTTAGACTGTAAGTGCTTTGGGGCAGGGACTCTCCCTTACTGTGCACGTATCACAGGGAGCCAGTGAGGTCCCAGATCTTGGTTTGGGGCTTGCAGGTGCCATTGTAACACAGAGAGCAGCCACGGAGCTCCAGCAACACGGTATTACAAGAACCGGAACTTTTCAGGCTCCCTAGGAACTGGCCAACTGCTCCTTGGTTTTTTTTTTTTTTTTTTTTCTTTTCTGCTGGAGCAATAAAAAAGGAAAAATCAACATCCAAATGATCTTGTTTATGGTGACTAAATAAGCTGCATGTGCTTAATCCGTTAGAGTTTAATGAATTTACGATTTGCTTTGGAATTTGACAAGGGCCGTAAAAGAGTAATTAACATTTATCAGTGTGTTTTTTACACACATCCCCACCTTCCTCCCCAACTCCAAGCGGCATTGGGTATCGGGGGGGATATAAAAGAGATCAATTAATTTTTAATAATCTCAGGGAAAGATTGTAGAGTTGAGGTATGAACTCAGGGAGTGTCAATAAATGTGCCAAAGGTTGGCCTGGTATCTGGGCTTTCTAGCACCCCCCTTCTTCACATGCTGCTCAGAGGGAGGTAGATGGCAGTGGGGGCAGGGAGTGGGGAGACAGACTGCTACTTCTATCACCACGCCTGGGCTTGGCTCCCTGCTCCTTTGCCATTTATCACACTGCGCAGTGGCACATTTATCATCTCATTCAACACATGCTCCCTACCCCAGGTGCTCCCGGGACAAACCTCTGTGCCCCCAGGATGTGATGGGAGAAAGCAAACTGCCAGGAGAGCTGGTCTCACTGCCTTTTCTCATTTAACGCAGCAAGGGGGGGTCAATTTGAAGGGGGAAATACAAACACAAACTCCACCCACAATCCCAAATTCAGCCCAGTCTCAGAGCAGTTGAACATTTCTGCTACAATGATCAGAGTCATAAAAAATGTCACTGCTGCTGTAGTCTTCCTTATCGTTACCTGTATAAATATTCCACAAGACAAGCATTATTCCACAACCATCATTAGGGTTCAGAGTTAACGAAATTGAGATGACTGGGAGATGCTTACACCCCACTTCTGATCCGACCTTTGGAGGTGCTGAGCATCCTCAGCTCCCCTGGGACTGTTCTGCTACAGCAGAGGAGGGGTACCAGACGAGACAGGCAACTGCTCTTTCCTGTGCAGCCAGGGGCAAGAGAGTGCAGGAGATCGACCACTGGTCTGCTGTGGACAACTCTGACCTTCTGATGCCCAAATACCCCACCTTGCACAGGGCAAGCCCTGCATTACAATCCTCTCTGCCCCAGCCTGTAGGTCTGCTCGGCACGCCCAGCACAGCCTGGTGAAAGCGGCTGCTCAGAGCAGGGCAGCTCGAGGGGCCATCAGGGGTCACACCCGCTTCCTGCACCAACCCCGGGCCAAGCCAGGGATCTGCATTTCTGGAGACCTAAACCCAGGCAGCCCTTTGGAGCAGCTCAGCTTTGAGCCCGAAGCACAAGCCCCTTCCCCGTGCATGTGTGTGTGTGTGTATGGGCTAGTCCATCCCCCCCTCCTCTGCCCCCCATGTGTGGGAGGAGTGGAAGGGCCCTCTTTGTGTATGCGGGGGAGAAAGAGAGAGAACAGGGCCTGTGGCTGGTCTGTGGGGCAGAGGGTCCTGGAGAGCCACAAACAAATGCTCGGGATGATGAATTCCCAAGAGGCCTGAGACTGTCCGGCATCTGCTCTGGACAGAAACAAATTTTCCCTGTCGAATGTAATGCCCCAGAAATAAGCAATGAAGAGGGGTCTGGAGCCAGGGGGTCTGGAGCATCTCTCCCCTGGCTGCACCCAGCCCGAGCACAGAGCCTGCGTGAGCAGCCTCACCCCCTTCCCGCTGCTTGGACTCCTCAGTGCCAGGAACCGCACCCACGGGCTGCTTGATGGAGCAGACGAGCACTTGAGACGTGATGCTGGGCAGGTGTGTCTAAATTCAGCTCCCTCCTGTCTAGCTGGATGGGTGTGGGACGGGAGGGCTGGGTGGGAAGGAAGGCCAGGCAAAGTGGAAGATAAAAACCCCACCCCCGGCCTGACCCCTTTCCTCAGGCCAGCTGGGGGACTGCGTGGGCTCAGTGGGATGCTCTGCTCAGCCCCTCTCTGCCTGCGGGTCCCCTGGGGTGCGAGGGTGAGATGACTGAAGCCTGCCCAGGTTCACAGGAGAGACCAGGGGTGGGGTGAGGTAAGGTAATCTCTTTTATTGGACCAATTTCTGTTGGGGAGAGAGACAAGCTTGCAGGCTACACAGAGCTCTTCTCCCGGTCTCTCTTGTCACCAACCAAGGCTGGTCCAGGAAAAGATATCACCTCACCCAGCTTGTCTCTCTAATATCCTGGGCCCAACACAGATCCAACAACCCTGCAAACAACGGGTTGACACTGGACAGTCCTGCGACCCCCGGCAGGGTTCCCAGCTCCGGGAAGTGCTGGCAAAGCTCCTGGAGGAAGGGGTGTTCCTAGCACAGTGACATGACAGCTTGCCGCAGCACCAGCCGCTCGCAGGAAGCAGAACTGAGACACCACGCAGGGAAGAGGGAGCTCAGCTGGGAGAAGGCCCCCTCAAGGCGTCAAAGCTCTTGGGGAGCAGGGAAGAAAGCCCTCACACCTTGGCTTCCTGATGGGAGAGCACCAGCTCTCAGCAGCCTTTCAGGGCCAGGCTCTCAGCAATGCTGCACCCGGGCTTGCCTCAGAAGGAACTAGCTGAACCTGGCGAGCAAGGCCACCATGGTAGGCAGCTGACCCCACTCATCACGAGTGGAAAGGGAGAATAAAGATGACCACTCTGACTCCCAGGGTGGAAAGGGAGTCAGGTTCCGGAGGATGGTTTCCTGAACAGGGCCCAGAGAAGGAGTGAGGCCTGGCTCTGGGGAGGAGACATTAACAGCTCAGCACGATGCTCTCCCCTACTCTAGGGCCTTCCCTGTGCAGAGCTCCAAGAGCTCTAGGGAATCGGATGATCACAATATTATCATCCCCATTTCACAGAGGGGGAAACTGAGGCACAGAGGGATGACAGGATTTGCTCAAGGTCATACAAGGAGTCAGTGGCAGAGACAGGAATAGCCCTAGTAGACCTGACTCTGGCTCCCCTGCTCTCATCTCTAGAGACCCCTGCCTCCCAGCATGGGGTTCTCTCTACTGCATTACCCCAGCTTTTATTAGTGCGAGTTGTTGGCCAAGTTGTCCCTGACGGCATCCAGAGCCAACCCACTGTGTACCCAAAGCCTACTTAGTCGAAGGGTCAGCACAGCTTTCATTCCTGTTCATTGCTCAGTGGCTACTTGAGGATGGAGAGAATTTGTCTAGTGATTAGCACACAGCATTGGCTGCAAAGAGCTCGGGACTCATGTGAGCAGGTCACAGCCCTGCTCTGTGCCTCAGTTTCCCCATCTGTAAAATGGAGATAACGGTATCTGACCCATCAGAGGCTGTGTGACTGGCTAAATGGGGCATGATAGGGACCCTCGCCACTGCTGCACCCCTGGCTGCAGCTACGTCCCGGCAACGGCTGCTGCTAGCAAGGAGAATCTGCTCACTCCTGCCTGCAAAGGGTCAGCTGTTTCTGTGTCAGTCTGTTTAAACATCGTCTCCTCCCTCGGAGACCCCAGAGACCTTGAGCTGGTGGGTGGGATTCCAGTGTCTCTGGGATTCATCACTGCATCTCCAGAGCTTATCGAAACACAATTTGGACAAGGCACCCAAAGGAGAGGAAGCCTGATGGAGTGGATTAGAGCAGGGAACTGGGAGCCAGGACTCCTACTCTCAGCTTGGGAGGGGAGTGGGTTCCAGGGGTTGGAGCGGGGGAGAGGGCTGGGAGTCAGGACTTCTGAGCTCCATCCCCAGCTCAAGGAAGAGTATCAGTCTAGTGAATAGAACAGGTGGGGCTAGGAGCCATGACTCCTGGGTTCTAGTCCTGATGTGCAGCCTTGGCCACCTCACTTCACCTTTCGTGCCTCAGTTTCTCCCATCAGGAATATGGAGATAATGATGCTGCCCCGCCTAGCCAATGGCCAGTTGAGGCTCCCCACTGTGAGAGCTCCACTCAGGACATGTGAGTTTAAATGGTCACAGACAACCCCGTGAGCACTGGGAAATTGTCGAGTCGTGCTGAGGACTGGCCATGTTCTTAGGGTTTCAATTGGGCCAGTATCATGTCACGGAGCCAAGAAGAGGACAGGTGTTTTGCTGCTTGGGTTGGGAGCAGGGTCTGCCCTCCCGCAGACTGCCAAGAGCCACCCTGATCTCTCCTGCCTGATCCCTCCTGCTGCAGGCTCCTGGTTGACACCTCAGGGCGGGGGAGGCGGGGGCGGGTGGACTGCCCCAGGAATGAGAACTCTAAGGGAGCTGGAAGGGGGGGATCTGGAGGAAACCTTCGTGCTAACTGGAGGGAACAGAAGCGACGAGAAAGGTGGCGTTCCATGGGGAGCGGGCAGGGGTAGGCCAAGGGACTCATCTTTAGTGCTCCAAGGGGAAAGTGCAGAGAAGGGAAATAAAACGAGGAAGCCAGCATTCTGGGCACAAAGGGTGGGTCATGGCTCTGGTGCTAGCTCGGGTCACAGGAGAGCTGGGCTCTGTTCCTGGTGCTGCTACAGATGCCATGCATGACCTGGGGCAAACCAAGTCACCTCTCTCGCTGTGCTCCACCCATGAAATGGGGCTGTCTTCCTGCCTGGTCTCAAGGCGGGGGCTGGGGCGGGGGGGGGCAGGGGGTGTCCACGCTCTGTTCCTTGATGGCGGAGGAGTGCTTAGATGCTGCAGGAATTCCCAGGATTCAAGAGGATTTGGATACTATCAAATGAAGAGAAGTGCTGTGATGAATCCGTCTGTGTCTGTCCTTGCACTTGGTAACAGAGAACACTATTCAGACGCATTTTTAGTTTGGACTCTTACTGTTTCCCTTCTCTACCAGTCAACTAAGACAATGTTTAAACTAATAACAAACTCCTGCCCAGCCATTTTGTAGGGTTCTTTGACTCCAGACATATTAGGATTTTGATCGTGCTTTAACGATGGTTCCCTTTTAAGTAGTTTACAAAGGGTTAATAAAGGATATTACAGGCATGTTACAGATGGGAGTAGCATGTGTTCTACATGGCTATAAGCATATGGAGGTGCCATAGTGAGTGATAAGCTATGATTATAATAAACCTGTGACCTCTTGGACTCTCTAACGATAGATTAACCATTAATTAAAACATCTATTAATCATTATTAACCTCTTGTAAGCTATTTATTAACGGAAGTACGACCAGGAAGTGTCTCTTTCTTTCTTACTTTTTTCAAGTTTGTCTAAATAACAACAACAAGAAGAAGAATAAAATAATGAAAACTTACAGAGGGGCAGAGTTAAAACCATACGGTGGGT